>NC_090655.1:183699889-184009355 GCF_040937935.1 Hyperolius riggenbachi
AAGGGCACAAGGACACAGACACACGGACACACATACAGACACAGGTACACACACACACACACACACACACACACAGTATAATACCATATCTTCTCCTCATCTTTCAATCCTCTGCCCGACATCCTTTTTTTCGTGTTAGGTGCAGCCAGGTTCCCCTCACCAGCACTGCCAGTGGCCCCAATCAGAGAGTGTCTTGGGGGGTCGGCACATACAGCAGCCAGCCAGCCCAGGACACAGGCAAGCCTCCAGGTGGCAGGAACGGGGAGGAGCAGGGCGAAGCTCTCACCCTATCCTGGAGTCCCTCAAACAGCCACTGCTCGCTGCTGGGGGCGGGGCTTAATGACTGAGCGTGGGGCTAAATAGCAGGCGCAACACTGGAATTCAAGCTCAGCTGGGCTGGCAGCTGTAATGGCAAGTGCTGCACCACCACCACCCCTGGTTGTGTGAAGAGGCTGCGGCCTGGGGGAAAACTCCCCCTATCCCCCCTGGGCCAGTCGGCGCTTGCAGTGGTTGTCCTTGTAGAGACAGTTTTGGTTGTCTGTATCATGTGATTATTACACATACAGTGCTAGGGGGGTGGGGAGCTCAGTACAAATTTGCACTGGGATCCATGGTTCTGTAGCTACACCAATGAGGGGATATACAGTAAGTATCAGGAAGGGATTTATGTTTGAGTAAGGGTACTTTTACACTTAAAAGATACCAGAGCCGAAGGGCTTTGGTAAAAACGGAATGTGCAGTGGGTAAAGGGTTAAATTCAAATACTTAAATGCAAATAGTTCCCCTCTGTTACTCGCCGTTCTCCCCAGCACCTCCAAACCCGGGCATACTGCACCGGGCATGCACAGTATGTCCGTTCTGCTCCGCATGGGCACGCAGGGATGACACAGGACTGGCGCGCACTCGCTCCCCCTGCTTCTGTGTCTCGGCGTAATAATCACATGATTAAAATATGTAGTTTCAGCCAGTGCAACACATTTTTAAATTTGTACCAGCCAGCTGCTTAGAGTTGTAATATTTGTGCCTTCCCAATATATAGTCTGTTTCTTTGAAGCTCACAAGTCATGTCTTGTATGTATAGTTGTGAAAGGTTCTGAGAATTTAATGAAATATTTATAATCATGCCAGTGTACTGGAAAGGGGATAGTGAGATTAACAATGTCATGCATCAGCTTGTTTCATCCTTTGATTAGATCCCCTTGAAGCTGCAGAAAAGTCCCAAAATTGCATTAGTTGGTTCAGTGGAAGACCGGACAAGTCTAAACACACAGACATGCTTGGGTATATGTAAGCAACATGAACCCTTTTGCACAGATGTTATTGCGTAGTATGAGAAAATTACCGTAGTTTACTACTAATATGTGAAATGTGTACGTCTGTAATTCCCAGTCTTGAAATGATTATACTGTTAGTAAACAATGGTCACGTTGATGTATAGTTATTCCAATACTCCATGCAGGCCCGGATTTACATCACAGGAGCCTATAGGCACAGATATCCTGGCATCATAGACGTCACCCTCCATGAACCTACAAACCCCCACCAAATCTCACCGTAAGTGTGCTGGCTGCCCCAGCTGTCACTTCTTCTTTATTTCCCTTGCCCGTCATAGGTAGCTACAGGCGCCCCTTAGTTTTAGACAGCCAGAAGTACCCTCAATATTAAGTAGCTAGAGGTGCCCCCAAGTATTAGGTAGCTAGAGAAACAGGGAAAAAAGGGAGATCTCATCGGTGGTAAGAGCAGGGTCAGTAACCTCTCATTTAAACTCTCAGCAGGACTCTGCATAGGGAAGGAGAGAGGGAGACGCTCAGGGAGGAGAGTAAGCCACCTTTCCACCATCAGGCGCCTGTAGGCACGCGCCTACAATGCCTTATGGTAAGTCCGGCCCTGACTGCATGTCATATCCTTTTCTAGTAATGTGGTAAAGAGTGAATATTCATTACTCACATAGAATTAAGTGTTATGTACATTAGCATTTGTAGTTTGTTTTTGAATTTCAGAAGCAATTTGGATGGATCATAAAGGGTACCTGAAGTGACATGTAACATAAAAGAAATACAGTATGTATATGTATAACCCAATCCTGCTTAGAAGTAGGTCATGTTCCTTTTTTCTCACTGTAAGGCAGGAAGCACACATGTCTGTTTTTGCTTGAGTTCTCTTGCACAGGAATAACACATTTAGGCCTGGGGCGCACTTGCAGTGTGTTTGCCAGTATTTTGGTCAGCATTTGCATTTTGAAAAACGCTCTCTCATTTACTTGAATCACTGCGTTTTTTCAAAATCATGGCATAATGGTTCGCTGCAGTTTTGCTGTGTTTTCCGTGATTGTTTTTCCAAGCTGAGATCGGAGCTGGCAGGCTGTTACAAAAAACAAAATGGCAATTTTCATTTGTACAGCGCTGCGATCTAACACTGTACAGGGGACAGCTTTGTCACTTGGAGTGGCTCAGAATCGAATCCCTCTCATAGGCTGATGCCTATGAGAGGCGATCATAGTGATTGGATCTTGGGAGGAGGGATAAAAAATAAAAAAAATTGCAGTTTTTATTATAAGAAAAAATAACAATAAAATGAATAAAAAAATAAAATATATATTGCAGTAGCAATCAGATACCACCAACAGAAAGCAGAAAAGGAGGTAAGATTCATTTAGCTGCTAAGTTGTATGGCCGAGTAATAAACTGTTAAAGGACTTCCGAGGCCAAATGTCAAAAAAAGTTAAATACCTGCATCACTTTTGTAGGCAAGGAGGACGCCCTCCGCCGGGCCCTACTACGACGCACAATAGCCCCCCGGGCCGGCTCCCAACCTCACGGCCCGGGTTGGGCTCTCCTGCCTGCACTAACATGGCCACATGAGCTGGCCGCGGCTGTGCAGTCCGCATAGTTGCGAGTGCGGCTGCGCAGCTCTAGGGCCAACCCCCCGACCCACGCAACAGGAAACAGCATTTTGCGTGGATCGGGGGGTTGGCCTTAGAGCTGCGCAGCCGCACTCACAGCTATGCGGACTGCGCAGCCGCGGCCAGCTCATGCGGCCATGTTAGTGCAGGCAGGAGAGCCCGACCCGGGCCGTGAGGTCGGGAGCCCGCCTGGGGGACTATTGAGCGGCTGGGACCCGGCGGAACGGCACGGAGGGCGCGGACGGCGTCCTCCGTGCCTACAAAAGTGATGCAGGTATTTAACTTTGTTTGACATTTGGCCTCGGAAGTCCTTTAAAGCTACAGAGTGCTGAATTGCAAAAAATCACCTGGTCACTAGGGGGATGTAAGCCTGTAGTTCTCAAGAGGTTAATCATCTAATTTACACTTGCATGAGTTATGTGCATGCAGAAAAAAAACTGACAGCAGTGCAGCACTGTGTGCATTTTCTCTATCAATTACATTAGCTGCTAAGAAAAAAATGTGTGCTTTTCTGTATAAAAACGCACTTGAGGTGGAAAAAAAGCAGAGCAGTAGCAGTGTTCGGCTTCTGATCAGCTATCGCCAGGGAGACCACATAGGTAACTGGTATCTTGAGTTGGTTGTAGTGCATTGTCAATACCAATCCAGAAGCGTATAATAAAAGTTGTATGGTGGACTGAAAGGAGGCGCTTGGAGGAGGAGGTGGCAGGCCCTCCCCTGAGATGAATCGTAGACCCCATTGGTAACTAACATTTAGATCTAGTTGTAGTGAAATTGCACTTACTGTAAATGCAAAAATTAAACTACTCACTTTTTTTTTCAATGGTGTAAAACTCCACCTCTAACAAACTCTGCGCCTTGTAGAATGTGCACTTATATGCAAAAATGAGATAACTCACATATTTACTTATTTTTTATGGTGGATATCTGTGCCTCAAATGTAGACTAGGGGCCATATGCAATTCTCCTTTTCACCTGAGTTTTCTCCCTGGAGATAATTTTTCATCTTTGATTTTTAATAACTTTACAGTACTTTTCAACTAAAAAAGTACCCAAAAGTTGGTGAAAAAGTACTATTACAATTATTTTGAGCATATTCTTGCCTTCTGGGGGCTTAAAATGCATTTTATTGACGAGTTTTAAAAATATCACCTAGGAGAAAACTCAGGTGAAAAAGTGAATTGCATATGGCCCTAGGTCTTGCAGAGTATGTACTTGTACTTGTATGCAACATTGAAATTACTCACTGAATTTGTTTGCTGGCCCAGATCTGGGCATAAAACACTGTGCAATTGTCTGCAACAGTAAAATGAATGACTCACAAATACCGGTATATTAACCTTCAGCTCAAATATATCAGGTGCAACAGTGTGGAATGCTAAAAATGTCATGAAAAATGGTTTAAAGTTAAACACAGGTGCCAGGTAAGGATAAAATGAATAAAATATGTTTAAAAAGGGAGGTAGTGGTGGACTTACCTCCCTCAAATAGACTCAAAAGTCAGTTTTCACAAAAAAAGTAATTTATTCGCGGAAACTCCACAATTATGCAATGTGTTTCATGGGTGAAATCTCGCTTCCTCGTGCAATACAAGCAGCTTTTAGGAATTCCAAACAGGTATGAGTGCCTCTGGAGAACGACAAACAATGTTTTTCAAAATGAGGGAACAATCCTTACAACTGCACGCAAGGTGTGTATCCTCTTAATAGGTAAGTCTGCATATAAATTAGCGACTGATATATAGAAAAAAACGCAGGCTGGCACTACAGTGCTTGTAGAGCTGAACTAGTGCATCTGGTGGCACTATCGGGCAGCCTCCGTAGAAGGGCGTGTAAGCGTGAAACGGCCTTAAGGCACCAGCACCCGGGCACCCAGGGCCGGCCCGCTCATGAGGCGGGGTGAAACTTTTGCCTCAGGCGGCAAATTTCCAGGGGCGGCATCCGACCGTCCGTGCGGGGAGCCGGCCGCCGAGCTGGAGGGGTAGCTGGCGGGACGGGGGTATTGGGCCTAGCGGCGGGGAGGGGGGGTCGGACCCCCCCCCCCCCTCCCTCGCCTGGGTCCCCCGTCCTCCGCTCCCCTCCAGCCTTACATAGAAGCAGCCACTTTTTGTAAGAGGCTGGGGCGGGGAGGACTCACCTCTTCCTCGATCCAGCGTGCGCTCCACTGATGTCACTTCCTGCAACGCTGCAGGAAGTGATGTCAGTGGAGCGCACGCTGGGAAGAGGTGAGTCCTCCCCGCCCGTGCGTCTTACAAATAGCGGCTGCTTCTTCTATGTAAGGCTGGAGGGGAGCGCAGTTCGGGGGACCCAGGCGAGGGAGGGGGGGTACGACCCCCTCCCCGCCGCTAGGCCCAATACCCCAATACCCCCGTCCTGCCAGCTACCCCTCCAGCTCGGGGGGGGGGGGGGGGTGGCGGCGGAAATTTTTTTTTTGCCTCAGGCGGCAAAAAGTCTAGGGCCGGCCCTGCGGGCACCCACCGCTTACCAAACACCGATTAATTCTACCTTCCCCCCAAGGGTATGTTTTTACACTTTATATGCTAATGCGCATGTTTGCAAGATGTATTTATTTTTTCTACGCAATTGACAGGGCTGGCGCTACCATAGAGGCAAAGGAGGCAGCTGCCCCAGGGCCCCAGAGCTTGTAGGGCCCCCCAGTGGCTACAAGAGGAAAAAAAATTTCAAATCGGCCTTATAGTTTTTGAGAAAATCGATTTTAAAGTTTCAAAGGAAAAAAAAAATACACATTTAAAATCTGCCGACTTTAATGGTTAATAGCAAATCCACCTTAAATGCTAGAAACCCTAAATTTGCAGGATATGTTAAGGAGATCATTAGGAATAAGAGGAAAAAACACTTTTTCAAAAAGAACCTATAGTTTTTGAGAAAATCGATTTTAAAGTTTCAAAGGAAAAAAGTATACTTTTAAATGCGGTAAATGTCACTTTTAGTAGCAAACCTAACGGCAGTGTAATTTTACATGCATCAAACGAAAGTGCAATAAATTTCCTGACGGGGTTTCCAGGGGGTCTATACGCAGCCGCAGCGCTTTGGCCAGGGATCGCTATACATTTCTGATATGTACAAGGCTATGCCTTTTCTGATATGTACAATGTACGTGCATTGATTTTAGCTTTATTTTGTTTTATTAAAGGGGCACTATGGCGAAAAATTTTAAAATTTAAAATATGTGCAAACATATGAATAAGAAGTGCCCTGCCCCCTGAGCAGGAGATGCACGCGCAGCCTGCGCGCAATCTCATACAAATCAGAGCCCCAGGACTTGACGCCAATTGGCGTTAGGCGGTCCTGGGGCTGCCGCTGTAGTCACGACCATTGGCGTGAGGCAGTCTTCAAGTAAAGTGACTGTTTTACATTATGAAAAGCCTTTCTAATTTATATGCAGACTTACCTATTGAGAGGATGTTATATGCTTAGAGCTAAATACCCCAGGTGACAGCATCACATCCATTGCTGGTTTCTTGCATGCACATGAGGGTTAATGTTGTTTAATGCACTAGAACGTTGTTTAAACATACTAGACCACTGTGGCTTCTCTTTTTTCTCTCTCTCTTGAGTTGTGCTGAAGTGCAGGAGTGGACTGGACATTTATTAGATACACATATATGATTTGTTGCTGCGCTCCCCAATCCTAACTTCACAACCTAATGTGTCTACTGAAAGCCTGCTGTAGTATGTTTAAAAAAAACACATTAAACATTGATGTAAAATTCAAATAATACAAAACTTTGCGCTGCCTTACTGTCCACTAAATATTATCTCTATTCTGGTCACTTAGGACAAATCACAGTCCACAATTCTCCAACCATTATAGGTCTTCCACTCTGTTCTTCATGTTAATTGCACCTCAAAAAAACACTAACAGTTCATCGCGTACACCATATTGGCAATTCCAGGGAGCACCACACCACTAGACATAGATTCCCCATGTAGTCTCTTAAAGGGATCACAACAAATTGTGCTCTGCCAGCACTCAATAGGGGCATGATAGCTGAGTGAGTTGTGCATCCCCTTCTACACTATGCCCTGAGGCAGGAGCCTCTCTTGCCTCTGCCTCGGCCCGGCCCTGGAGGCAGAGGAGGTGGTTATGCATGCGGGTGAAGAGGAGGGGGACCCCGGCAGACTTCTGTGCCAGTGTCGTGGAGGTCGCCCCGCATAGGTATTTTTCCATACCTATGCAGTGCAATCAGTGGTGCTGCAAGGATAGGCAACAGTGGGGTTAGGCAGATCTGGGTGTCACCATGGTACTGATGATACCCAGGCAGAAGTGATCAAGGCTCCAGCCCAAGGCCGAACTGGGCTGCCAATGTCACACTTGCCTTATCTCTCCTAGGGCCCTTCTCCAGTTTTCTTCTCCTCTTCCTATGCAGAGTAGCAGTGTCAGGATCTGTGCCTTTGCTATCCTGTTGGTGGCAGCACTAATGAACTTTGGTGCAGACTTCCACTGTCCACCAACAGATGTCGCTCATCTTGCTGGGAAGTGTGCAGTTCTCCAGCTCACCAGCAGATGGAACTCTGAGGACTTTTTGGATGGTCACCTGACCAATGTGCTGTATATTTAAAGTGTACCCGAGGTGACATATGACATGATGAGATAAACGTGAATGTACAGTGCAAAAAATATTAATATACTTGTTTTATTTTTCTGCCTGAAAGAGTTAATTTTTACGCATCAAATTTACAGCTTCTGTCTTATCGGTAGCTTGTCAGGAATATAGTAAACATCACAGATAAGTAAGTTGCAGCCATAAAAGTTTTCCTGGCAGAATACAACTTCTGAGAGCAGGGAGAGATAGAAAAAGGTCAATAGTTCATGTATTTACATTTAAGAACACTTAAAATGAAAATATTTAATCTACTTTGTAAATGTTTAAATAAAAAATAAAACAATGGGATATCTAAACAAGTCATTTTTAGGAGTAGGAGGATAAATACAATTGTTTACTTCATCAGTTTATTTTCACCTCGGGTTCACTTTAATCTCTTCAGGACCATAGACTTATACACCCCTAGTGACCAGTCTATTTTTCACTAATTAGGCCACTGCTCACTACAGGGCTGTACAACTTAGCACACAAGTGACCAACACACACACACAAACACACACACTCTTCTAAAAGGTTGTGTTGGTGGACTCTGAATGCTTCAGGGATGTTTGTTTATTCTTTATTTATGTTGTTTGTAAGCATACCTCCCAACTTTTTGAGATGAGAAAGAGGGACACTTAAGACACGCCCGTGGCACACCCCTGATCACACCCCATCACACCCCTAGTCACACATACTATAAAAAGTTCACAAGAAAATTATGTTGTTTTATAATTCAAACCACACTGATCCTTTCTATCCTGGTTAATTTTCCTTCATATTAACATTTTAAAATGAGTAATATATCGATTTAACGCATAAGAATGTATGACTTTTCTTTTGTTTTCAAATTAGGTTTATTCACTTCTGTATATATTCTGTGTTTGTGTGTATTGTCATTGTAAATATATTGTGTGACCAATGCTCCTGTATATCTTGCTATTGTAATGACCTGTATACTTAGAGGTGTTCTGTTACTTATATTTCTTCCTGGGTCACTGATTGTATGATTGCATGTGTATGATAGTGTGTGTATTTGTTTTTCAGCACCTTTGTAAATAAACACAAATTAATTTTCATATCCACTATGTACACCTCAATATTTCCTTGCAAAGTGATCTTCAGCTCATGTCTTGTCTCTATTACACTCTGCTTGCACAGAGCATTACAAGCAGCAGGGGAAGTGAAGAGATGGTTTTTGATCTAGCCAACTCAGGTCTGCATCTGATCTGTCCTCCGTTGCCACTGCTCATCCTCCACTTTTAACAACTCCACCACTGAGGAGTTTTTCCCCTAGTGGACCAGAGCAATTTTCATCTTTCACCGCTCCTCCCTTTCATTTTCCAATAACTTTATCACTACTAATCACAACAAATTGATCTATACCTTTTTTTCATCGCCAATTAGGCCTTTTTTTTGGGTGGTATGTTTTAATAAGAATTATTTTATGCTATATGCATTTTAATGGGAATAATAAGAAAAAATAAAAAAAAAATTCATTATTTCTCAGTTTTCGGCCATTACAGTTTTAAAATAATACATGGTACTGTGATTAAAACCTACCTATTTTATTTGCCCATTTGTCCCAATTATTACGTTAAAAATATTTCCCTTGTACAGCGTATGGCACAATATTTTATTTGGAAATAAAGGTGTATTTTATACTGTGTATGTATATATATATATATGTATATATATATATATATATATATATATATGTATATATATATATATATATATATATATATATATATATATATATATATATATACACACACACACAAATGTTTTATTTTGGTAACTATGGGAGAGAGGGGGAGGCACTTCCTGTGCGTATTGTTGGTACGCTAACAGGAAGTAACGCATGTGTGTGTTACTTTCATTTTATCAATGGTCACGGCATCTCATTGATGCCAGTTGCCATTGATCACGGGCACTTAGATCGGTGAATGAGAACTGTGTTTCCATTCACTGATCGGTGTACTAGTACACCGCCATGGAGGGAAGGACCCATCAAGTGCGTCATTAGGAGAGGACAGCTGCCTCCAGCCGGAAGATTGCGGATGGAAGGCGAGTTCATCACACTATCTTTATACATATTTAAAATTATTTTATGAATAGTAACACTTTGCTAGAGATATCAGTTGTCTGAATCTCTGCTCACAGTCCTATCAGCTCTATCATATCCTGTGAAGCAGGAAACCACTGGGTTGATGGAAAATGTAGTTCAGTGACTGAGGGGGAGCTATAGACACCCTCCTCTCCAATATCATATACAGGATGATGCAATCTCCAAATTCTTTGCAATATGTTAGTTGCGGGAAGCTATTTTTAAATTAGGGCAGTAGTTGCCTGTGCAGCGTTTCACTAGAATGTTCTACCCAACTGACCTGACAATTATCATATTCAGCTGTGAAATGTTCTGCCGGGTGGTGTTTTTTCTTTTTCACTACTAAATTTTTAATAACCCACTAGCCGAATAGATACCAGGGGAATATGAACTACACACTGGATATCCAAACGGACCAGCCTTATAGGTACAATAAAAAGATAAATATCTTTATTGATTAAATAAAAAAAAACTCCTTTTTAAAAGAGAGACCTTTTGTCTAATACATCAATTGCGGTACTAAAAGTGTAGTGTACTGAAGTAAAATTGATAGTTTATAACAAAATGGCTACCTGTAAGACATATTGCACACTTCCTTTATAGCATAGATTTATACTTAGAAATAACAGGTTCTCTTGTTCGCAGTTTCACACAGTACACCGCCATGGAGGGGGGGGGGGATGCGCGCATGACATAGGAATGTGCAGCTGTGGGATTTTGGGTTGGTATCTTGCAGATAAGAGACAATGCAGTGTTTCCCACAAGCTATAACCTTGAGCTACACAGATCTATTGTCCACTGAACTGTCCATGAGCCAATTAAATCTTTAACAAGCTTACCTACGTAGATACTTAGCCACCTGTGGGGGTGGAAGTAGGTGTGGTCTCTGGGTAGTTAAGACTGCTTGAAGCATGTTACAATAGCTACAACTAAGGACCCGGCAGGGTCAGAAACGCATCAGCTAGCATGCTGCTTAACTTTTTGCTATTTCTATGATGATCAAATAAAGGATTTGGTTTTAATTTATGGAAGGTGTGCGGAGGAATCCTTTGAACACTTCCTTTTAAAAGAGAGTTTACCCGTGTATGAGTACCTCTGTAAACAACTATCTGTTAGGTTCACATTTAGGCAGCACACACAATGTGAAGGGGTCTTTGCTGATCCCCCACCACTCCCTGAGCCGTACTGGAGTGGGGTATAGCTATCCCTCACAAAGTTTAGCAGTTACACAGTGAACATACATTAATGGACAGGGTGGTTGCAATAGCACACTGCATATAGCAGACGTGCTAGACCCTTTACCATTAACTAGGCTGTAGGCACAGACAGTAAGTAACCTGAGAGCTGGGCGAAGCTAGGGCGAGAAGGGGCGTGACCGGGTGGGCTCTGAGCTGGACTGTCCAGAAACAATAGGGTCGCCAGGTGTGAAGTAAAGGTGGAGTGTCTTGGCCAAGGGCCAGGACACTATAAGACCAGGGGGCTGGCCATTCAGCCTCCCTTCTTGGATCGTGTGGACCCTAATGGAGCATTATGGGGGCAAACCGAACTTCCGCAAAAGTTTGCCTTCGCTGGCGAACATGAACCCCCCAAAGTTCGCCTGGAACCGTTCGCGAATCTTGAATCTTCAGTCTTCAATCTTGAGCAATTGGTTCGAAAGGTCAGGAGACAATGTACAAGCAGAGATAATACATTTCTTAGGAATTATGGATACAGGATCCATATTAGCATTTTCTTTTAGAAAACATCTTGATAAGGCATCGGCCTTAACATTTTTTGAACCAGGCTTGTAAGTAATACGAAAATTAAACCTAGAGAAAAACAATGCCCAACGAGCTTGTTGAGAATTTAGACGTTTAGGATTCTCAAGGTTCTTATGATCGGTATAAATTGTCCCCGGATTTTCTGCACCTTCCAACCAATGTCTCCATTCTTCTAATCCTAATTTAATAGCTAGTAATTCTCTATTCCCAATATCATAATTCCTTTCTGCGAGAGAGAACTTCCGATAGAAAAATGCACATGGGTGTAATTGTTCAGGACTGCCAGAAAGACAAGACCGCTCCAACTCCCACCTCAGATGCATCTACCTCTACAATGAAAGTTTTTTCAATGTCTGGGTGAACTAACACTGGTGCAGAACAGAAGGCCTGTTTTAACCCTTCAAAATCCGCAACAGCCTCCAACTAGACGGATCTGCCCCTTTCTTTGTGAGATCCGTAAGGGGAGCGACATTGCCAGAGAAATTATTAATGAATTTCCTATAAAAATTGGCAAACCCCAAAAATCGTTGCAAGGCTTTAAAGCTGTTAGGCTGAGGCCAATCTAATACAGCTTTGACTTTTTCCTGATCCATGGTCAACCCGGTATCAAATATTACGTAACCCAAGAATGTAACTTGATTTACCTCAAATATGCATTTCTCCAATTTAGCATACAATCGATTTTCCCTCAACTTGATTAACACTTTTCTCACGTGATCTCGATGTTCAGACAAAGGCAAGAAAAGATCAAAATGTCATCAAGATATACAACCCTAAATTTGCCAAGGAACTCACGAAATATATAATTGACAAAGTGTTGAAAAACTGCTGGAGCATTACATAGGCCAAAAGGCATAACCAGATACTCGTAATGACTATCTTTAGTATTAAAGGCAGTTTTCCAGTCATCATTTTCTCTAATGCAAATACAGTAAGATTAAAAGCACCCTTAACCTCCTTGCAGGTTATCCCGAGCTCAGCTCGGGGTAACCTGCGTAGGAGGATTTCTCAGGCCCCGCTGGGCCGATTTTCAAAGTTTTTTTTACTGCACGCAGCTAGCACTTTGCTAGCTGCGTGCAGTTTCCGATCGCCGCCGATTCGCCGCTACCCGCCACACCGCCCCCCACCCCCTCCGGACCCCTTGCGCAGCCTGACCAATCAGTGCCAGGCAGCGCTGAGGGGTGGATCGGGATTCCCTCTGACGTCCCGACGTCGGAGACGTCCATGACGTCGGAGACGTCATCCCGCCCGGTCGCCATGGCGACCGGGGAAGCCCAGCAGGAAATCCCGTTCTGAACGGGATTTCCTGCTTACTCTGATCGCCGAAGGCGATCGGATTGGATAGGGGGATGCTGCTTGTCAGCGGCTATCATGTAGCGAGCCCTGGGCTCGCTACATGATTTAAAAAAATTTTTTTTTTAAAAAGTGCTGCGCTGCCCCCTTGCAGCAAGGGGGTTAAGATCTAGTTTTGAAAAAATCTTAGCTCCCACTACCTGTGAGAACAAGTCATCAATCATGGATAACGATTTTTAACAGTAACCTTATTCAACCCTCTATAATTGTAACCATTCTGTCAGCGGGATTCCAAATATCTGATTATGTGGTAATCTGCAGTATCCCCAATAATACAGATACTATATCTGATTATTTGATGATCTGCAGAATCATCAATAATACAGATATAGTAAGCAAGAGGCGTAAAAGACGTGACAGAAGTCTCTAGCTTTATTGCACAAAGTGTAGTGATTGGTGCAAACAGTAAGTTACTGATAGAACCTCAGCGGTAACCCCACCGGTGGCGAGGGAGGTTATAGACAGAACCTCAACCGTAACCTCACCAGTGGCGAGGGCCCACTGGTGAGTGAGAGTGGTCAGACAGATCAGGTAGGCAACAGACGGGCAGATAATGTACAGAATCGGAAGGCAGGCTCGGAGTGAAGTTCAGGCAGAAGTCGGCAACAAGATCAGATGGGCAGAGGTACAGAATCACAAGGCAGAAAGAGTAGTCAGAGCAAGCAAAGAGTCATACACAGATAAATACAATTGGTATGTTTTACACTACTGATTACAGCTATCAAAGGTCTGAGCGCTAACACGACAATGATCCACTGACAGCTTGAGTCTTTTATGCTGGCAGACAATCCTACTGCCCGCCCAGACCAGTCTGACCAATCAGGAACGAGGAGTTAGCTCAATGACGTCAGCCGACCCGCAGGTCAGCTGACGCGCCTTCTCAAACAATAAAGGTCCTGTCGCTGGGCGCACGCGCGCGTAGCCCTGATTCTTTGCGCGGCGGAGAGACCTGTGCGCGGCGTCCTGCAAGTCTGAGTGGCGGGGATAGCAGTGGCGGTAACGCTGCTCTCCATCACAGCGGTATCCCCGCCGCTCGTTACAGTACCCCCCCCCCCCCCCCCTTGAGGAGTGGACTCCGAACACCTTTTATGTGGCTTCTCAGGATGTGATTCATGAAACTTCTGCCTCAATTCCTCAGCATGAAGGCAACGCGCCAGAACCCATGACCTCTCTTCTGGCCCATACACCTTCCAATGGACAAGGTACTGCAGTGAATTTCGCACCCACCGAGAATCTAGGATTTCCTCAACTTCAAACTCAGGCTCCCCGTCAATCACCACAGGGGGGATGGGGAGAGAGGAATCCACATGCACAGCAGGTTTCAATAAGGATACATGAAATGATCTGACCCCTTTCATACTAGCTGGTAGAGCCATTCTATAGGTTACCTTATTAATTTTCTCAGACACTGGGTATGGGCCAATGAATCTGGGTCCCAGTTTAGCTGAGGGTTGCCTCAAAGCAACGTGATGTGTAGAACCCCACACCATGTCACCTGGTACAAAATCCCATTCCAAAGAATGTTTTTTGTCTGCCTGCTTTTTTTGAACTTTAAAGGCTGTTTCTAAATTGCCCTTTATCACGGTCCACATACTTTTCAACGATCCTTGCCAATCCTCCAGAGCGGGAAAGGGAGAGGCTACCACTGGTAAGGGAGAAAACCTAGGTGATCTCCCTGTGACCACCTGGAAAGGAGAGAACCCTGAGGATGTGTTCTTGAGATTATTGTATGGAAATACTGCAAATCGGAGGAATTTAGCCCATTCCTGTTGAGAATCTGACACATAGCATCGGAGGAACTGCTCCAAGGATTGGTTAACTCTCTCCGTTTGCCCATTCGTTTGTGGGTGGTATCCAGATGAAAATGATAATTCCATTCCCACATGTTGGCAAATGCCCGCCAGAATTTTAATACAAATTGGACTCCCCTATCTGACACCACGCTTTTAGGAATACCGTCTAAACGGAAGACATGATGCACAAAGAGATCCGCCAATTCCTGAGCAGACGGGAGACCTTTCAATGGAACAAAGTGGGCCATTTTACTGAAACGGTCTACCACTACCCAAATGACTGTCATACCTTCAGACCGGGGAAGTTCACCAATGAAGTCCATGGATATGTGCGTCCATGGCTCCTCAGGTGTAGGTAATGGCTGCAAAGTTCCTGCAGGAGCCTGTCTGGAAGGCTTGTTTTTAGCACAAACAGTGCAAGCCTTTACAAACTCCTTGCAGTCAAATCCTATTGATGGCCACCAAACACATCTAGACAATAACTCTTGTGTTCTCACAACACCCGGATGTCCTGCATTCTTATGGCCATGAAACATCTGTAAAATTTGAAGCCGTAACTGCAGGGGTACAAATAATACTCCTTCAGGTTTTCCCTCTGGGGAATCCTGCTGAAATGACTCAAGAGTGGCCATCAAATTCTCTTTAGTCTCTATGGCAGCCAGCACAACATTGTCTGGCAAGATATTCACGGGATCTGAGGGTTGAGCAATCTCGCGTTCGAAACACCTGGATAAGGCATCGGCCTTCATGTTTTTGTTTCCTGGTTTATATGTAATTATAAATCTGAAGCTAGAGAAGAACAGAGACCAGCGAGCTTGTTTGGGGTTGAGTCTCTTAGCCCCCTCAATGTACTCTAGGTTCTTATGATCTGTGTACACTGTAATCATATGCTCAGCTCCCTCCAACCAATGACGCCATTCCTCGAAAGCTAGTTTAAAAGCCAAGAGCTCTCTGTTCCCGATATCATAATTCTTTTCTGCAGGAGAAAACTTGCGGGAAAAGAATGCACACGGGTGTAGATGGCCCTGATAACCCAAATGCTGAGATAGGACCGCCCCCACCCCTATCTCAGAGGCATCCACCTCCACTATAAAGGGACAGCTGACATCTACATGATGAAGAATAGGGGCGGAGCAAAACAAGGTTTTCAACAGTGAAAAGGCTGATTGAGCCTCTTCTGACCAATGGTAAGTGTCAGCCCCTTTCTTAGTGAGGTCAGTAAGTGGAGACACCACCGAGGAGAATCCCTTAATAAATTTCCTGTAATAATTAGCAAATCCCAGAAATCTCTGGAGTGCCTTTAACCCGATGGGCTGAGGCCATTCCAGCACTGCTGGAATCAGGTAGGCAACAGACGGGCAGATAAGGTAAATAATCGGAAGGCAGGCTCAGGGTGAAGTTCAGGCAGAAGTCAGCAACAAGATCAGATGGGCAGAGGTACAGAATCACAAGGCAGAAAGAGAAGTCAAAGCAAGCAAAGAGTCATACACAGATAAATACAATTGGTATGTTTTACACTACTGATTACAGCTATCAAAGGTCTGAGCGCTAACGCGAAGTATTCGCAACAACAGACAATGATCCACTGACAGCTTGAGTCTTTTATGCTGGCAGACAATCCTACCGCCTGCCCAGACCAGTCTGACCAATCAGGAACGAGGAGCTAGCTCAATGACGTCAGCCGACCCGCAGGTCAGCTGATGCGCCTACTCAAATAATAAAGGTCCTGCCGCTGGGCGTAGCCCTGAGTCTATGTGCGGCGGAGAGACCTGTGCGCGGTGTCCTGCATGTCTGAGTGGCGGGGATAGCAGTGGCGGTAACGCTGCTCTCCGTCACAGCGGTATCCCCGCCGCTCGTTACAATAATCAATACAAGGTCTCAGACCACCATCTTTTTTCTCTATGAAAAAGAACTCTGCACCAGCTGGTAAGGAAGAGGTTCTGATGAACCCCTTCTGTAAATTTTCTTGGATATACTCCCTCATGCCCTGGTCTGGTCAGATTGTACAGCCAGCGACGAGGAGTCATACTACCAGAGACATGATCGATAGCACAATCATATAGTCTATGAGGTGGTAACACATCAGCTGCTTTAGGAGGTCGACTGCTTGGAGGCAGCTATGCTCACCACTATACTACCAACACTACAGGCTGAAGCCAGCCTAGCTGGCCTGGGAAGGATGAAAAGCTAGGTGGCCATGCAACCATTCCTGCTAACCTAAGGCTTACTTGTGTCTTACAACAAATTGGCTTAAGACTTTACCAAATCCAATGCTCCAATATGGGGAAGCTTCTCTGTTTGCTGTTTTTTTTTTTTTTATTTATTTTAAATGTGGTGTCACAGTTCACTCAACTACAAGAAAGGCCCAGGAGTAGTCTTAGCTACTGTAATATCTATGTTAAGGCAGGGGTTTTTTTACACTTTCTCTTACAGGGCTATGGAAACCATTTTGCCCATGCGATAAAGCGAAGTACAAAAATGAAATCATGCCTAGCAGAGGATGGTTTCAATCCATCAACCTCTGGTTTATGGGCCCAGCACACTTTTGCTGCACCACTCTGCAGTCTGCTTACATTTGTATACAATCTTCAAGTTTATGAAGGGTACATTAGTTGAAATAGTTACACTACAATCTATGTTACAGCAAGGCCCTAATGATACTTTCTCTTCAGCCTGTAGTGTCGGAAGTATAGTGGTGAGCATAGCTGCCCTCCAAGCAGTTGAACTGGGTTCGATTCCTGGCCAAGGTATGTGAGCGTGCTTTTGATATCCTACAAATGCCTGGAAGACAAGATCCTCCTCCGGAGCAGGAGGAGAGAGAAGCTGTTGTGGGGTGCTATATAAGGAATAACAATCAGCAAGCTAACAAGCCTAGAAGAGCCTAACTAAGCATTCCCTAGCAGAGTCTGTCGGCAGCTGTCCCTTAACTAATTACTGTAGGCAGACGACTGAGTAAAACGGCTGGAGAACCTTGCTTTTTATAAGGGGGGTGGGGCTCCAGGAGTGAGTGTAGTCTGATTGGTGACAATGTGCCTGCTGACTGTGATGTAGAGGGTAAAAGTTGACCCTAATGGAGCATTATGGGGGCAAACCGAACTTCCGCAAAAGTTTGCCTTCGCTGGCGAACATGAACCCCCCAAAGTTCGCCTGGAACCGTTCGCGAATCTTGAATCTTGAGTCTTCAATCTTGAGCAATTGGTTCGAAAGGTCAGGAGACAATGTAAAAGCAGAGATAATACATTTCTTAGGAATAATGGATACAGGATCCATATTAGCATTTTCTTTCAGAAAACATCTTGATAAGGCATCGGCCTTAACATTTTTTGAACCAGGCTTGTAAGTAATACGAAAATTAAACCTAGAGAAAAACAATGCCCAACGAGCTTGTTGAGAATTTAGATGTTTAGGATTCTCAATGTACTCAAGGTTCTTATGATCGGTATAAATTGTCCCCGGATTTTCTGCACCTTCCAACCAATGTCTCCATTCTTCTAATCCTAATTTAATAGCTAGTAATTCTATTTTCCCAATATCATAATTCCTTTCTGCGGGAGAGAACTTCCGATAGAAAAATGCACATGGGTGTAATTGTTCAGGACTGCCAGAAAGACAAGACCGCTCCAACTCCCACCTCAGATGCATCTACCTCTACAATGAAAGTTTTTTCAATGTCTGGGTGAACTAACACTGGTGCAGAACAGAAGGCCTGTTTTAACCCTTCAAAATCCGCAACAGCCTCCAACTAGACGGATCTGCCCCTTTCTTTGTGAGATCCGTAAGGGGAGCGACATTGCCAGAGAAATTATTAATGAATTTCCTATAAAAATTGGCAAACCCCAAAAATCGTTGCAAGGCTTTAAAGCTGTTAGGCTGAGGCCAATCTAATACAGCTTTGACTTTTTCCTGATCCATGGTCAACCCGGTATCAAATATTACGTAACCCAAGAATGTAACTTGATTTACCTCAAATATGCATTTCTCCAATTTAGCATACAATCGATTTTCCCTCAACTTGATTAACACTTTTCTCACGTGATCTCGATGTTCAGACAAAGGCAAGAAAAGATCAAAATGTCATCAAGATATACAACCCTAAATTTGCCAAGGAACTCACGAAATATATAATTGACAAAGTGTTGAAAAACTGCTGGAGCATTACATAGGCCAAAAGGCATAACCAGATACTCGTAATGACTATCTTTAGTATTAAAGGCAGTTTTCCAGTCATCATTTTCTCTAATGCAAATACAGTAAGATTAAAAGCACCCTTAACCTCCTTGCCGGTTATCCCGAGCTCAGCTTGGGGTAACTGCGTAGGAGGATTTCTCAGGCCCCGCTGGGCCGATTTTCAAAGTTTTTTTTACTGCACGCAGCTAGCACTTTGCTAGCTGCGTGCAGTTTCCGATCGCCGCCGATTCGCCGCTACCCGCCACACCGCCCCCCACCCCCTCCGGGCCCCTTGCGCAGCCTGACCAATCAGTGCCAGGCAGCGCTGAGGGGTGGATCGGGATTCCCTCTGACGTCCCGACGTCCATGACGTCGGAGACGTCATCCCGCCCGGTCGCCATGGCGACCGGGGAAGCCCAGCAGGAAATCCCGTTCTGAACGGGATTTCCTGCTTACTCTGATCGCCGAAGGCGATCGGATTGGATAGGGGGATGCCGCTTGTCAGCGGCTATCATGTAGCGAGCCCTGGGCTCGCTACATGATTTAAAAAAAAAATTTTTTAATAAAGTGCTGCGCTGCCCCCTTGCAGCAAGGGGGTTAAGATCTAGTTTTGAAAAAATCTTAGCTCCCACTACCTGTGAGAACAAGTCATCAATCATGGATAACGATTTTTAACAGTAACCTTATTCAACCCTCTATAATTGTAACCATTCTGTCAGCGGGATTCCAAATATCTGATTATGTGGTAATCTGCAGTATCCCCAATAATACAGATACTATATCTGATTATTTGATGATCTGCAGAATCATCAATAATACAGATATAGTAAGCAAGAGGCGTAAAAGACGTGACAGAAGTCTCTAGCTTTATTGCACAAAGTGTAGTGATTGGTGCAAACAGTAAGTTACTGATAGAACCTCAGCGGTAACCCCACCGGTGGCGAGGGAGGTTATAGACAGAACCTCAACCGTAACCTCACCAGTGGCGAGGGCCCACTGGTGAGTGAGAGTGGTCAGACAGATCAGGTAGGCAACAGACGGGCAGATAATGTACAGAATCGGAAGGCAGGCTCGGAGTGAAGTTCAGGCAGAAGTCGGCAACAAGATCAGATGGGCAGAGGTACAGAATCACAAGGCAGAAAGAGTAGTCCGAGCAAGCAAAGAGTCATACACAGATAAATACAATTGGTATGTTTTACACTACTGATTACAGCTATCAAAGGTCTGAGCGCTAACACGACAATGATCCACTGACAGCTTGAGTCTTTTATGCTGGCAGACAATCCTACCGCCCGCCCAGACCAGTCTGACCAATCAGGAACGAGGAGTTAGCTCAATGACGTCAGCCGACCCGCAGGTCAGCTGACGCCCCTCCTCAAACAATAAAGGTCCTGTCGCTGGGCGCACGCGCGCGTAGCCCTGATTCTTTGCGCGGCGGAGAGACCTGTGCGCGGCGTCCTGCAAGTCTGAGTGGCGGGGATAGCAGTGGCGGTAACGCTGCTCTCCATCACAGCGGTATCCCTGCCGCTCGTTACAGTACCCCCCCCCCCTTGAGGAGTGGACTCCGAACACCTTTTATGTGGCTTCTCAGGATGTGATTCATGAAACTTCTGCCTCAATTCCTCAGCATGAAGGCAACGCGCCAGAACCCATGACCTCTCTTCTGGCCCATACACCTTCCAATGGACAAGGTACTGCAGTGAATTTCGCACCCACCGAGAATCTAGGATTTCCTCAACTTCAAACTCAGGCTCCCCGTCAATCACCACAGGGGGGATGGGGAGAGAGGAATCCACATGCACAGCAGGTTTCAATAAGGATACATGAAATGATCTGACCCCTTTCATACTAGCTGGTAGAGCCATTCTATAGGTTACCTTATTAATTTTCTCAGACACTGGGTATGGGCCAATGAATCTGGGTCCCAGTTTAGCTGAGGGTTGCCTCAAAGCAACGTGATGTGTAGAACCCCACACCATGTCACCTGGTACAAAATCCCATTCCAAAGAATGTTTTTTGTCTGCCTGCTTTTTTTGAACTTTAAAGGCTGTTTCTAAATTGCCCTTTATCACGGTCCACATACTTTTCAACGATCCTTGCCAATCCTCCAGAGCGGGAAAGGGAGAGGCTACCACTGGTAAGGGAGAAAACCTAGGTGATCTCCCTGTGACCACCTGGAAAGGAGAGAACCCTGAGGATGTGTTCTTGAGATTATTGTATGGAAATACTGCAAATCGGAGGAATTTAGCCCATTCCTGTTGAGAATCTGACACATAGCATCGGAGGAACTGCTCCAAGGATTGGTTAACTCTCTCCGTTTGCCCATTCGTTTGTGGGTGGTATCCAGATGAAAATGATAATTCCATTCCCACATGTTGGCAAATGCCCGCCAGAATTTTAATACAAATTGGACTCCCCTATCTGACACCACGCTTTTAGGAATACCGTCTAAACGGAAGACATGATGCACAAAGAGATCCGCCAATTCCTGAGCAGACGGGAGACCTTTCAATGTAACAAAGTGGGCCATTTTACTGAAACGGTCTACCACTACCCAAATGACTGTCATACCTTCAGACCGGGGAAGTTCACCAATGAAGTCCATGGATATGTGCGTCCATGGCTCCTCAGGTGTAGGTAATGGCTGCAAAGTTCCTGCAGGAGCATGTCTGGAAGGCTTGTTTTTAGCACAAACAGTGCAAGCCTTTACAAACTCCTTGCAGTCAAATCCTATTGATGGCCACCAAACACATCTAGACAATAACTCTTGTGTTCTCACAACACCCGGATGTCCTGCATTTTTATGGCCATGAAACATCTGTAAAATTTGAAGCCGTAACTGCAGGGGTACAAATAATACTCCTTCAGGTTTTCCCTCTGGGGAATCCTGCTGAAATGACTCAAGAGTGGCCATCAAATTCTCTTTAGTCTCTATGGCAGCCAGCACAACATTGTCTGGCAAGATATTTACGGGATCTGAGGGTTGAGCAATCTCGCGTTCGAAACACCTGGATAAGGCATCGGCCTTCACGTTTTTGTTTCCTGGTTTATATGTAATTATAAATCTGAAGCTAGAGAAGAAC
The DNA here is from genome assembly GCF_040937935.1 of Hyperolius riggenbachi. NCBI lineage: Eukaryota > Metazoa > Chordata > Amphibia > Anura > Hyperoliidae > Hyperolius > Hyperolius riggenbachi. The sequence continues at coordinate 183,721,664 of NC_090655.1, forward strand.
AGAGACCAGCGAGCTTGTTTGGGGTTGAGTCTCTTAGCCCCCTCAATGTACTCTAGGTTCTTATGATCTGTGTACACTGTAATCATATGCTCAGCTCCCTCCAACCAATGACGCCATTCCTCGAAAGCTAGTTTAAAAGCCAAGAGCTCTCTGTTCCCGATATCATAATTCTTTTCTGCAGGAGAAAACTTGCGGGAAAAGAATGCACACGGGTGTAGACGGCCCTGATTACCCGAATGCTGAGATAGGACCGCCCCCACCCCTATCTCAGAGGCATCCACCTCCACTATAAAGGGACAGCTGACATCTACATGATGAAGAATAGGGGCGGAGCAAAACAAGGTTTTCAACAGTGAAAAGGCTGATTGAGCCTCTTCTGACCAATGGTAAGTGTCAGCCCCTTTCTTAGTGAGGTCAGTAAGTGGAGACACCACCGAGGAGAATCCCTTAATAAATTTCCTGTAATAATTAGCAAATCCCAGAAATCTCTGGAGTGCCTTTAACCCGATGGGCTGAGGCCATTCCAGCACTGCTGGAATCAGGTAGGCAACAGACGGGCAGATAAGGTAAATAATCGGAAGGCAGGCTCAGGGTGAAGTTCAGGCAGAAGTCAGCAACAAGATCAGATGGGCAGAGGTACAGAATCACAAGGCAGAAAGAGAAGTCAAAGCAAGCAAAGAGTCATACACAGATAAATACAATTGGTATGTTTTACACTACTGATTACAGCTATCAAAGGTCTGAGCGCTAACACTAAGTATTCGCAACAACAGACAATGATCCACTGACAGCTTGAGTCTTTTATGCTGGCAGACAATCCTACCACCTGCCCAGACCAGTCTGACCAATCAGGAACGAGGAGCTAGCTCAATGACGTCAGCCGACCCGCAGGTCAGCTGATGCGCCTACTCAAACAATAAAGGTCCTGCCGCTGGGCGTAGCCCTGAGTCTATGTGCGGCAGAGAGACCTGTGCGCGGCGTCCTGCATGTCTGAGTGGCGGGGATAGCAGTGGCGGTAACGCTGCTCTCCGTCACAGCGGTATCCCCGCCGCTCGTTACAATAATCAATACAAGGTCTCAGACCACCATCTTTTTTCTCTATGAAAAAGAACTCTGCACCAGCTGGTAAGGAAGAGGTTCTGATAAACCCCTTCTGTAAATTTTCTTGCATATACTCCCTCATGCCCTGGTCTGGTCAGATTGTACAGCCAGCCACGAGGAGTCATACTACCAGAGACATGATCGATAGCACAATCATATAGTCTATGAGGTGGTAACACATCAGCTGCTTTAGGAGAAAATACATCTGCAAACTATTGATACACAGGAGGTAATTTCTGTTCAACGAGTTTGGTACAACTTAGCACAATCTTTACACTGATCTGGCCAGCTAATCAACTGACCAGACTGTCAATCAAACACTGGGTTATGTTTTTTCAACCATGGTAACCCAAGAATAACTGGAAAAGAAGGTAAATTCAGACACTAAAACTTCATGACTTCAAAATGTAGAACTCCTACCTGCAAAGTAACTTCAGTAGTTAATCTTAGACTTTGATCCTTCTGTAACACTGTATCATCAACTGTCCTAGCACAAAACAAGCGTTCTTGCAAGTCCTTATCCAGGCATAGGTCAATCCAGGCGGCAACCAGAGTACAATAGCAGAGCCGGCAACAGGTGATCCAAAACAGCGTGGTCAGGCAACAAGCAGAGTCGGCAGCGGGTAATCCAATAGAGTATGATCGGGATACAGGCAGAGTCAGCACCAGGGAATCAATCTAAAGTAAGCATGGTCACGATACAAGGCAAAATCAGCAACAGGAGTCAAAAGGTTTTGTGAGCGCATACCCAGCAACAAGCCAAATACTTCTAGTAACCTACCGGTAATGGAGTTTCTGATAGTTTTCCGGGACAACAGGAGATCCAGTCCCACCTCCGGATCTGGGAAACAATCAATCAAGAAAGATTAAAAGGCCCCTGCCCTCCCTCACACCTCAGTGCATATGAAAGTAAACAGACTAGAAATCACCGGAAATTAAGGAGGAACAGAATAGACACCTAAACGGGACCAATATCCAAACCCTGTCACATAAGTCAGAAAAGGTGCCCAGAAGAAAGGTAGGGTTATAGACGTTGTCCCGGAAAACGATCAGAAACTCCATTACCGGTAGGTCTAATAGGAGTATTTCTCTAATCGTTATCTGGGACAACAGGAGAGATAGACAAGAAGTCTTAAAAAGACTCAGCTAGGGAGGGACAACTGCCTGGAGCACCTTTCTGCCAAACGACTGGTCTTGCTGAGACAATACATCCACTCTGTAATGCTTGATAAAAGTAGATGATGTCGACCAAGTTGCCACTTGACATATTTTCTGTATCGTAGCTCCTGCCCTCTCACCCCAAGATGTGGATAGAGAACGTGTCAAATGGGCACTAATATTAGGTGGTACGGGACAATTACTACCCTGATAAGCCAACACTATCGCCTGCCTGATCCACCTAGTGATAGTTTGTCTAGATGCCTACTGTCCTTTATTTTTGCCTGTAAATAGGACGAAAAGATTGCTGGATTTCCTAAACTCCCTGGTTTTGGCCAGATAGGATAGAAGGGCACGTCTTACATCAAGACAGTGAAATTATTTTTCCCTGGCCTAAGAAGGATTGGTGCAGAAGGAAGGAAGAATTATTTCCTGAGACCTATGAAACTCCAAAGCCACCTTCGGAAGATAAGCTGGATCTAATCTTTCTTTAACCCTCCTGGCGGTTAATTTTTTTTGCCAAAATGGCAAAAATCCTTTTTTTTTTAATTTTTTTTTTTGTGTTTCATGTAAAGCTACCAGAGTGGTAGCTACATGAAACACCACTAGAGGGCGCATGTGTCCCTCTAGTGCGATCGTCGCCGGCATCAATAGCAAACAGGGGAACGCGTATATAACGCGCTCCCCTGTTTGGCTTCTCCTGTCGCCATGGCGACGATCGGAATGACGTCATGGACGTCAGCCGACGTCCTGACGTCAGACACCTCCGATCCAGCCCATAGCGCTGCCCGGAACTCATTGGTCCGGGCAGCGCAGGGCTCTGGCGGGGGGGGGGGGCCCTCTTGCGCCGCTGCGTACGGGCGATCGCCGCAGAGCGGCGGCGATCAAGCTGTACGCGCGGCTAGCAAAGTGCTAGCTGCGCGTACAGCATTTTAAATGGAGCAAATCGCTCCATCAGGGGCTGAGATATCTTCCTGCGCGGCATAGCCCGAGCTCAGCTCGGGCTTACCGCCAGGAAGGTTAATAGAAAGAGCATGCAAATCGCTCAACCATCTGGCTGAAGTAATAGAAATCAAAAAAGCTAATTTAAATGAAAGTAGCTTAGTGTCAATCTCTTCAATAGGTTCAAGAGTAGACTTCATGAGACTATTGAGAACCAGATAAATCCCACTGTGGAAAATGTTTCTGTTTAACAGGAGTAGATCTCTGAATAGCTTTAATAAAGTTTTTAACCAATTCTTCTTGCACCAAATGCCTATCTAACAAAATAGACAGAGCTGAACATTGTACTTTAAGAGTACTGGGGGCTAGCGTCATCTCAAACCCATCTTGAAGATGATTCCTGAACCGAGCTAGTAAGAGTACAGACTTCTGAGTTTTCTACATTTCATAAGAGTCTCAATAACTTTCTCTGAAAGACCTTTATTTCTCAAAATCACCCTTTCAAGATCCAAGCTGCCAGTTTGAACAACTGAGGGCTGGGGTGGCTCAGGGTCCCCTGAATTAGTAGATCCTGTCTTATTGGCAGAGGAAATGGTGGTTACTCTGACCAGAGCCTTCCACAGAGGCAAAGGGAGCAACTGCCTCAGGGCCCCTGCATCCATAGGGGCCCCAAGTGTCCCCCTTTGCCCCCCCCTTCTCCCTGCACGCTATCCCACCGCAGTGTAATCAAGGCAGTGGGAGACAGACACACTCACCTCTCAAACGATCCAAGCGGTGCAGCTCCCGTCTGTCTTCCCTGTAGTGATTGTCTTGCACTTCCTGCTAATCCGTTTGGGCTCTAGTGCCTGAATGGAGAAGTAGGAAGTGAAGGACAAGCACTACAGGGGAGACAGACAGGAGCTGCACTGCCTGCATCATTCGGGAGGTGAGTGTGTCTGTCTTCCACTGCCTTTATTACACTGCGGGGGGCAGCTAGCGAGGGGGGGGGGAGTCTGGCCAACGGCAGCCGTGTGGGGGGTGTTATGGTGGTGGGTATTGGTGTCAGGGGCCCCAGATTACTTTTGGCCTGGGGCCCCATTTTAGCTAGAACCGGCCCTGTCCTTTTTGGCCACATGGGAGCTATCAAGATCATCCTCACTTTTTCTCTTTGCAATTTGACCAGAACCTGAGGAATGAGCATTATCGGGGGAAAGGCATAACACAGACTGTATTCCCATGGAAGACTAAGTGCATCACATCCCAGAGACCCTGGACTTCTGTGCAAGCTGAAACACTGATCTACTTTCGCATTGTCTGGGGAGGCAAACAGATCTATTTCTGGATTTCTGAAAACACGATCTGAAAGATTTCCAGATGAAGTCCCCATTCCGACTGGATCAGAATCAGAAACGTTTATTTCGCCAAGCACGACTGGGTCGTGCCCGGAATTGGGCTTGGCATACACAGGGCTGAGTGTAGCAATACACAAAAATACAACAATTTCAACAAACACCATTTATTCCAGAAGGGTTACACACAGAGTTCAATCACATATAGTACAAAGTGCACAGTACATCAATTTCTATCATGGACAGACTTCTACAGGTAACAGTTTCTATCATGGACAGGCTTGTACAGGTAGGGCCAGCATGTAGGGGGAGAATGAGAATGAAAGTGATCAGCGTATGGGGTTAGAGTGCATAGAGTTCAGTGAGTTGACAGCTGAGGGGAAGAAGCTGTTCCGGTGCATTGAGGTCTTGGTGGCGATAGACCGGAATCTCCTGCCCAAAGGGAGCCGACTGAAGAAGCAGTAGCCTGGATGTGAGGAATCATTGGCAATCCTCACCGCCCTGGATCGCAGTCTGGAGTTGTAGAGGAGGTCCAGAGGGGGGAGTGGTTTGCCAACAATTCTCTCTGCTGATCTTACGACCCTCTGTAGTTTGTGCCTGTCGCTGGCAGAGGAACCTGCATACCAGACCAGGATGGAGGTGCAGAGGACAGATTTGATTGTGGCAGAGTAGAAACTCGTCAGGATTTTTGGGGACATACCAAACTTCTCCAGTTGGCAGAGGAAGAATAGTCTCTTTTGGGCTTTCCTCTGGATGGAGGTAGGGTTTTTTCTCTAAGTTTGGTGGTTAGAGATGGTAGTGCCTAGAAGGCGTGCACAAGGGACTCTTTCAACTTCTGTGTTGTCGATTCAGATTGGAGGTGGGGGGGGTGGCGTGCTTTCTAAAGTCAACGACCACCTCAACAGTTTTTGCGGTGTTGAGGACCAGGCCATTCTCCCTGCACCAGTGGCAGATCCTGTCTACCTGGCAGGGCCGTGCAGAGGGTCCTTAAGTGGGGGGTGCTCAAATTTAAAAAAGGGGTCTGGCAATGGCTTCCCCCGCATGCCCCTCCCCCCTTCCTCGTTTCTGGCTGGGGGGTATTGATTGCCATGCTGCTGAATGCAGATGATGGGTGCCATGTGGGTTCTGGCTGTATGGGTGTGTATCAACCATCATGTAGGTGTTGATTTCAGGTACTCAGTCCCTTTTTTCAGTTCTGGGTGCAAGTACTGGATGTCATATGTGAGTGCTTGGTGTGGGTGTTGGGCACCAAGTGGAGGCTTAGTGCAACTGGAACTACTGCAGATGAAACATGTGGGTGTTGGGTGTAGGTACTGGGTATCACATAGGTGCAAATACTTGGTGCCATGCCTGCACTGGGTGCTAGTTATGGGTGGGTGTTGTGCGTCATGTGGGTTCTGAGTGCAGGTACTTCGGGTGCTAGTACTGGTTATGTGAGTGGGTGCCATGTGGAGGTGTGAGTAGTGAGTGACATGTCAGAGCTGGGTGCAAGTACTGTGCCATGTAGGTGTGAGTACTGGGTGCCAGCTATAGGGTGAAGGGGTGCAGGTATTGGGTGTCATGTGGCTGTTTGATGCAAGTACTAAGTGCCATATTGAGGCCGGATGTGAGTATTGGGTGCTTGGTGCAAGTACTGGGTGCTTGCTATAGTGGGGGTTACTGGTTGAGTGTAGTGTTGGGCGAACAGTGTTCGCCACTGTTCGGGTTCTGCAGAACATCACCCTGTTCGGGTGATGTTCGAGTTCGGCCGAACACCTGATGGTGTTCGGCCAAACCGTTCGGGTTCGCCCGAACTACTAAATGCCCGGCCGAACAGGGCCGAACAGGGGCCCTGTTCGGCCGAATACCGCCCCCCTATGGGGTCGCAGGCATAAGGGGGGAGCATGCCCCGATCTCGGGGGGGGGGGTCGGAAATTCCCCCCACCCCCTCCGCTAGCGCTCCCCCCTCTGCCCGCTTCCCCATAAAAAAGTTGGTGTAAAGTTAAATATTACCGGTGGTGGCTGCTGCAGTGGCTGGCTGGCAGTGGTGTGAATGAGGAGGAGGAGTCCGAGTATGACGCGTTGAGGCCAGGCAGCGGGCGGTTCAGCGGTAGTACCCTTGTGGTACTTCCGCCCTTTCTCTGACCTCACGTCCTCTACGTGATGACGCATACGAGGGTACGCGTCACGCGTACCATCGTATGCGTCATCACGTAGAGGACGTGAGGTCAGAGAAAGGGCGGAAGTACCACAAGGGTACTACCGCTGAACCGCCCGCTGCCTGGCCTCAACGCGTCATACTCGGACTCCTCCTCCTAGTCCTCACTCACACCACTGCCAGCCAGCCACTGCAGCAGCCACCACCGGTAATATTTAACTTTACGCCAACTTTTTTATGGGGAAGCGGGCAGAGGGGGGAGCGCTAGCGGAGGGGGTGGGGGGAATTTCCGACCCCCCCCCCCCCCCCCCGCGATCAGGGCATGCTCCCCCCTTATGCCTGCGACCCCATAGGGGGGCCGTATTGCGGCATGTTCGGGTCCCCATTGACTTGCATTGATTTCGGGGTTCGGGCCGAACATGCCGAACATCTGGCCCATGTTCGGCCTGTTCGGCCCGAACCCGAACATCCAGGTGTTCGCCCATCACTAGTTGAGTGTAATGTGGGTGCTGAATATTGGTGGGATTTCTGTGGGTGCAGGGGGTGGGAGATCACTGTGGGTACTGCTATGAATGGCATAGTTGCTGCTAGGGGAGGTCGAGGTCAGTGTGGTTGATGGGGGAAGGGTAGGTCACTGTGGGTGCTGGGGGGAGAAGTGACTGTGGGTGCTGTGGAAAGTAAAGGTCAGTATAGGTGCTGGAGGAAAGGGAGGTCACTGTGGGTCCTTTGGGGGAGATCACTGTGGGTCTCGGGAGGTAGAGGTCATTGTGGGTGCAGGGGGTGGGAGGTCACTATGGGTGCTGCTATGAATGGCAGAGTTGCTGCTAAGGGAGGTAGAGGTCAGTGTGGGTGCTGGGGGAATGGTAGGCCACTGTGGGTGCTGTGGAATGAAGAGATCAGTATGGGTGCTGGAGGAAAGGTAGGCCACTGTGGGTGCTGGGAGAAGTCAGTGTAGTTACTGGAGGAGGGAGTGGATGCTGGGTGTTGGGAGAAGCCACTGTGGGTGCTGGCAATAGGAGAGGTCACTGTAGGTGCTGCTTTTGGGATGGGAGGTCCCTGTGGGTGCTGCTGGGGACAGGAGGGTAGCCACTGGGGAAGAGAAAAATCACTGTGGGTGCTGGGGGAGGGAGAGGTCAGTGTGAGTGCTGGGGTAGGCAGGATCACTGCTAGAGCTGGGGAGGGAGAGGTCACTGTGGGTGCTAGGTGGAGGGAGAGGTCACTGTGGGTGCTGGGGGAGGGAGAGGTCACTATGGTTCCTAGGTGGAGGGAGAGATCACTGTGGGTGCTAGGTGAATGGAGAGGTCACTGTGGGTGCTGGGGGAGAGAGAGTTCACTGTGGGTGCTGGGGGAGGGAGAGGTCACTGTGGGTGCTAGGGTAAGGAGAGGTCACTGTGGGTGCTGGGGAGGGAGAGGTCACTATGGGTCCCAGGTGGAAGGAGAGGTCACTGTGGGTGCTAGGTGGAGGGAGAGGTCACTGTGGGTGCTAGATGGAGGGAGAGGTCACTGAGGGTGCTGGGTAAGAGAGAGGTCACTGTGGGTGCTGGGGGAAGGAGAGGTCACTGTGGGTGCTGGGGAGGGAGAGGTCACTATGGGTCCCAGGTGGAGGGAGAGGTCACTGTGGGTGCTAGGTGGAGGGAGAGGTCACTGTGGGTGCTGGGTAAGAGAGAGGTCACTGTGGGTGCTAGGAGGAGGAAGAGGTCACTGTGGGTGCTAGGTGAAGGGAGAGGTCACTGTGAGTGCTAGGGGAGGGAGTGGTCTCTGGGTACTACGTGGAGGGAGAGGTCACTATGGGTGCAGGGGGAGGTAGAGGTCAGTATGGGTCCTAGGTGGAGGGAGAGGTCAGTTTGCCACACTAGGATTCCTGTCTGAGCCTCTTCACTTGAAAGTGTCCCAGGCGGGGGCGGAGCTTGCCGCGGGTGGGCGGGGTTTTCGAGGTCAGGGGCAGGGCTTATTTTGCATCGCGAGTGGGGCCTTTTTAGAAGGTTTTAAAAAGGAGGGTGCCTGGGCACCCAGAGCACCCCCCTGTGCACGTGCCTGCTACCTGGTGACGGTACTCCTGCTCATCATTTTTGGTGACCCATAATGGTGGTGTCGTCGGCAAATTTGATCACTTTGACAGAGCTTGCCATGGATCTGCAGTTATTTGTGTATAGTGAGAATAGGAACGACGACAGCACACATCCTTGTGGGGCCCCTGTGTTGGTGGTCCTTGGTTGTGAGAGTATAGTTCCTAGTTTCACAACCTGGGATCTGTTTGTGAGGAAGTCTGTGATCCACAGGCGTAGGGTAGGGTGGACCTCGAGTGCAGTAAGATTCTCCTGGAGTATTTGGGGGCTGATAGTTTTAAATGCCGAGCTGAAGTCTAGTAAGAGTACACTGGCGTATGAGCCCGGTCATAGACAGACTCCAGGCAGGTGTTTATGGCATCATCTGTGGACCTGTTGGCTGTATGCAAACTAGAGCGGGTCCAGTCGGGCCTCTGTGGAAAGTTTCAGGAGGGGCACAACCATGCTCTCAAAAATTTTCATGATGACAGATGTGAGTGCCATAGGCCTGTAGTTGTTGAGGTCAGAGACACCCTGTTTTTTGGGGACAGGAATGATAGTGGACCTCTTGAAGCACGCGGGGACTCTCCCTTCCTGAAGGAATTTGGTGAAGATAGAGGAGAGGATGGGAGTGAGCTGTCGTGCACAAGTTTTCAGGCAGGCCGGTGACACACCGTCTGGGCCAGAGGCTTTCCTAGAATTTAGTCTTACCAGGTGCCGCAGAACGTTGCCCTCATTCACAGCTAGAGGCGGTGGGCTTGGTTGTGGAGCAGCAAGAGCAGAAGTGGGAGCAGGGGGCTCTGGAGGATGTGCGGGTGCCCTCTGGTTCTCGAATCTGCAGTAGAAGTCACTGAGGCTTTCAGCGAGCTCGATGCTGGGGGTCGCGTACTGAGGGGGGGGGGCTTGTAGTTAGTTGCGGCCTTTAGCCCCTTTCACACTGCCAGTGACCTCGGCATTGGGTGGGATATACACACCAACGAGTACGTATGAGGAGTACTCCCCGGGCGAGTATGTCGGCCTGCAGTTCACAAGTAGTAGTTCTAGTTCCGAGGAACATATCTTGGCAAGTTGTCGAGGTGTTGGAGCACCATGCAGAGCTGATGTATAGACAGATGCCGCCCCCTTTCCTTTTCACAGAGAGGGCGCCTTCGCGGTCTGCTCGGATGAGGCTGAATCCAGGGAGATGAAGGGCACTGACAGGGATGCCGTCGTGCAGCCATGTTTCTGTGAAGCAGAAAACTGGGGTGTTGCTGCCAAGTTCCCTCTTCTCAGTGAGGAGCCGCAGCTCATCCAGCTTGTTGGGAAGGGAGCGAACGTTTGCTGGGAGGACCGCGGTGATAGCGGACCGCAGACCCTTCCTTTTCAGTCTCACCCTGGTGCCAGCACGACAGCCTCTTCTGCGCTGGCTACCGCGGGGCTCTGCCGTAGGGGCAGTGATTTTCCGGACGTGGCTCCAGACAGAATCGTGCAGGAGCCTAGCGTTAGGGTGCAGAGCTGCGTATGATTCCCAGTGGAGGAGCTGTGACCTGGAGATGGTAGTGCGAGCAGGGAGGGGAGGTTCCATTTTTATGACTACACCAGAGACCCAGGGACCCCTAGGTATGGGGCAGCAGCAGAGGCCCGGAGTTATTATGATTATTATTATTATTTATTGTATTTATAAAGCGCCAACATATTACGCAGCGCTGAGTTACAGGAGCATGGTGCCACAGCAAAGGCCCAGAAGCATAAGGTCGTGGCGGGGGTCCATAAGACGCAGAAACAAGGGGATGCTGCATGGGCCCAGAGTCACCAGAAGCATGAAGCTGCAGTGGAGGCCCATAGTCACAAAAGCATGGGGCTGTTGGAGAGGCCCGGAGTCACAGGGCAATAAGAAGCACAGCTGTAGCAGAGGCTTAGGGATCCCAGAGCATGAGGCTGCAGCGGAGACACAGAAGTATGCAGCTGCAGCGGAGGCCAGAAAACAGGAAGCATAAGGCTTCATTCCTGTGAAACCCTGTGAACAACATTCCCGGGGCACCTGAGGTGGGAGTAAAGTTCAGCAAATTACCAGAGCTGGGGGAATGCAGCACATGGACTGGGGGCCAGAAGCAATACAGCACATGGGCTGGGGGCCAGAAGCAATGCAGAACATGGACTGGGGCCCAGAAGCAATGCAGCACATGGGCTGGGGCCCAGAAGCAATGCAGCACATGGGCTGGGGCCCAGAAGCAATGTAGCACATGGGCTGGGGGCCAGAAGCAAGAAACTGAGACGTACCGGATTTGAGGTGCAGAAGCCTTGGTCCTCCCGCTGTGTGTGGTCCTGGAGATGGGAGGGGAGGTTGCGTATGGAGGCTGGTGTTGTGGTGGCCTCTGGTGCTGATTGCTGGAGTAAGCTCCGGAAAGCAGAAGGTCAGAAGGAGGATGTCAGCTGCTACGTGGAGGCGACCCGGTCTGATTAGTGGCAGGCAGATTGCGGTCTTCTGAGGGTGCTCTGGCGGTGAAGAGGTGCGTTCCCGCACTACTGGCGAGGTAGGCCGCTCGTAGCCATGTGGTTTGCTACCGTGGGTGAGCTTGCCGAGCCGGCTTGCTGTCGCGGTGGAGGGGGAAAAGTCATCCCGGTGCCTGCAATTGTGCAAGGAGCCCTACGGCCAGGCTAGAGGGCAGGACTTGCTGGCGAGGAGGCTGTTAGGTCAGGGTCTGGGCAGGGTCTAGCAAGTAGAGGTGGCCCGCTCTAGTTGTGGGAGCCCTGTGAGCCGTGGCTTAGAAAATCTGCTTCCCAATTCAAAGTGCCCTTTAAATGGATGGCAGACAAAGATAGAATCCTGGGTTCTACCTAAGTCAAGATTTCTGAGGAAAGGGACATGAGATCTCTTGATCTTGTTCCCCCTTGTTTGGACAGATAAGCAACAGTCGTTAGGTTGTCGGAAAAAAATCAAAACATGTCTGCCCTCTATTATTAACTGGAATGATAGAAGAGCTTCCTGCACCGCCTATAAATCCCTGAAATTGGACAACTTTTTCCTTATAGCCAGGGGCCAAAGACCCTGTGCATGTTGCCCCAGAGCCGTTGCTCCCCAGCACCATGAGCTGGCAACGGTGAAGATTTTTATGGGATCCAGCTGTCTCCACCAGCTTCCCTTCTGTAAATTCTCTGGATCTAATCACCAGAGCAGACTGGCTTTTACTGAATCTGGGAGAAGGATCCGAACATCCAAAGATTCCTGGGACTTGTCCCAATTTGACAACAGCAGATTCTGCAGGAGTCTGCCGTGAGCCTGAGCCCAAATGACAGCTGGAATTATGGCTGTAAACAGACCTAAGACCCTCATTATTTGCTGAAGGGAGCAGTCCTCGAGCACCAGCAGTTTCCCTACTTCTGGCTAAATTTTTTTAATCTTTTCCTGAGGAAAAAAAATGTTCCACACTAGGGAGTTTATTTGGTATCCCAGGAAAACAATTTCCTGCACCGGGGATAAAGCCGACTTGGCATAATTTATGATCCACCTGACCTGAGTTAGGGTCCTGATCACAATATCCCTGTGTGCCAACACTAACTCCTCCGTGTCCGCAAACACCAGAAGGTCGTCTAAATAAGGGACTATTGAAACCCATTTTTGGAAGTCAGGTCACCTTCCCAGATTTTCAGCCATACTGCTCGTCTAGCTGAATTAATGAGCGCCGTAGTGCGCGCAGTAATTCTAACCATCTCCCTAATAGAGTCCGCCAAAAAGGCAACCGCTCTGAGAACAACCGGCAAGGAGGCAGCATAATGCTTAGTAGGAGCTCCTTTCACAATCTGGGAGATAAGGTTATTATCCATCCAGATTCTTAAATTGCATGAAATACAGGTGGCTGAAATTCCAGGAATAAATCCGAAGGCTGCTGACTTCCAAGCCTTTTTCAGGAGCCTCTCTATCCTTTTATCCATGGGATCTTTTAGAGCCCCTGCGTATTCAAACGACAAATCTGAATATTTTGAATACTTGTCTAAAGCTGCATCTAATTTGGGACATTTCATCCATTTATCAATATCAGTTTGAGCAAACAGATATTTTCTCTTCGCAGATTTAGGCACAAATAAACGCCACAGGATTTTGCCACTGAGATGTGATAATTTCCTGTAAGGATTTATGAATAGGGAAAACCCTACCCGAGGGTCTAGCAAGCCCGGAATAAACTAGATCCTGTGGGGTTAATCCCGTAACAGTCTCTTTAATCTGCTCTGTAGAATATACAGCTTTAAGTAATTCATCAGGAGAAAACAGAAATCTTGGAGTCTTAACTGACTGTTCAGCCTCAGAAGTGTCTGATTCAGGATGTTCCTCCTCTTCTAGAGATATAACCTCTAAGCAGGGCTGGATTTCTGGGAAGGCCAGAAGGCCACGGCCTAGGGCGATAAAATCAGATAAGATAAGAAGGGCGGCATGACTTGGAGAGAGAAGAGGTCATATGTCAAAGTAAATCATCTCTTCTGGTCCCGCAGTGCAGCCAGCTAGCGCCCTGCTCTGCACTAATAGCTGAATTCCAGAGTTCCCTAATCCCTGCTTCTCTCTCTCACATTTCCTGGTGTGTTATAACAGACAGGATTAATCATAACCGTCACCTGATAATCCATTCCTCTGTATGATGGACATACAGATGATGTGAGAAATACCAGAGATTTACATTACAAAGCAGATAGAACTAAGTTCCGCTGAGTTTTAATGCAGGCATTCACAAACATCACAAGCAGGGATGGTCGTAGTCAGCCAACTTCGCTACGCTGGAAATACGCGTAATTTTACGCAATTACGCTTCGCCAAACTACGGCTTCGAAAACAAATCGTCACTACGTATGCATTTTGTAGAATACGCGTTAAAATACGCAATTACGCGTAGTGTGAAGCGTAGTGTATGCGGATACTTATGCCCGTATGCAGAAAATTGTACGCATTAATTTCTTTATAAATGCATATACTGGGAACCCTTCTATGCGTACATTCCCCTTTCCAATGCGTAAATTTGTATGCATACAATCGCATGCGGAAAATTAGACGCGAGTAACGCATTCGTAGTTCACTACGCAATACACATGTTAACTAAACATAGTAGACGTAAGCTACGCGTAGCGGTACTTCGCTACGCGTAAATTCGTAAGCGTAGGTTTGAAACTTCGCCTATGAAGTACGATGCGTAGATGCGAACTACGATGCGTAAATTCGCACTGGCGTAGTTTCTGCTCATCCCTGATCACAAGCTTTGACACAGACCCCAGCAGTTGTTAATTACTTTAGCTAACCCTAATTTATGTTTCTCTTCTTTTTTTTTCCTAGCTAGCAGTGATCTCTTGTCTGCTTCGGTTAACTCTTTCCTGCCTCATTTTCTGTCCTTCAGCTCCTACCATCTATGAGAATTGCAGGAATAAAAATGCTGTTTGCTTCCCTTTCATTCCTAAACTGTCACTTTAAAGGACACCTGAGCTGTTACTACCTCTATGCTAGTGTGTTTGGTTTGGCATGATGCATCCTTCTGCTTTCCTGTAGCAGTAGAGCATTGTACCATCTTAGCCATCAGCGTAAGCAGAGAGTTTTGAATCAGGATGATACCATTTATTGGCTTAAAAGAAAAAGAGTAAGCTTTCTGCTAATAAGCCTTCTTTATACTTTGTTGCTGTATACTGTCAATATGTTAGAGCAGGGGTCCCCAACCACCGGGCCGCGGCCCACTGCTGGTCCGTGGGCAGTTTTAAGTTGGGCCGCGGCAGGTCTGGCCTCTCGCCCCCCTCCCCCCGCGGCCTCCACTCCTGTTACCTTATGAGCTGGCGCCGCTGCCTCTTTTACATTCCCCCGTAGCCCGTCTCCTGTTTCCAGCATCTTGTACTACAGCAGCGCTTCCTGTGTGGCTGCTGTAAGAAAGGGAAGGAAGCGGGGCAGTGCCAGTTCCCATGGTAACGGCGATGCATATCGCCGCTACAGGAAGCCGCTGCCCTGCTTCCTTCCCTTCCTTACAGCAGACGCACAGGAAGCACTGCTGTAATACAAGATGCTGGAAACAGGAGACGGGCTACGGGGGAATGTAAAAAAGGCAGCAGCCGCCAGCTCATAAGGTAACAGGAGCGGCGGCCGCGGGGGGGGGCTATACGGGACAGCCATACTAGCCATACAGGGGAAACTATATTAGCTACACAGGGACAGCTATACAGGGGAAACTATACTAGCTACATACGGACAGCTATACTAGCTATACATGGGAAACTATACTAGTTACACAGCGACAGCTATACTAGCTATACAGGGGAAACTATACTAGCTACATACGGACAGCTATACTAGCTATACATGGGAAACTATACTAGCTACACAGGGACAGCTATACTAGCTATACAGGGGAAACTATACTAGCTACACAGGGACAGCTATACAAGAGAAACTATACTAGCTACATAGGGACAGCTATACTAGCTATACACGGGAAACTATACTAGCTACACAGGGACAGCTATACTAGCTACACAGGGGAAACTATGCTAGCTACACAGGGACAGCTATACTAGCTATTGTAACGATTGTGGAATTCTCTCCGTGATCAGTGCACAGGACATGCGCTGACACTGCGGAAATCCTCCACAAGCGTATAATTTGAGGGAACCCAGCAAAAGGGGCAACGCACCTATAGAGGGAAATTCCTGTCGGCAGGTGGAGCTGTGGAGTGCAGAGGAACTGCTCCTCTGCCTTGCCACAGACGCCAGACAGGAATTGTACGAAGGGAAGAAACGCAGGGCAAGATAGCCCTGAAAGAGAGAGATCAAAGCGACAGAGGGTATGTGTGTCCACCAATCTAGTCGCCACCCTGCGACGATGAACACACAACCAGGAAGATAAAGTGAGAAGGCAAATGCTAGAGATGGCGATTGCTCACAGCGACACAAGACCAAATAAGCACAGATGAGGAATGTATGTATGTCCACCAATCTAGCCGCCAACCTGCGACGGTGGACACACAACAGAGGAGACCAAGTGAGAACGCAATCGCAAGAGAAGCGATTGCGAAAGAGAATGAGCACAGGGACAGAATGTATGTATGTGCCCCAATCTAGTCGCCAACCCGCGATGGTGCACACACAACAGCAGAAACAAAGTAGGAACGCAATCGCAAGAGAGGCGATTGCCAGAGGTGACACAAGGCTTAAGCAAGACAGGGCATGAGAGTAGCAAAGGCACAGTAATAATACAATGAGAAGATAAGGAAAATAACAAACGCTAACTAAACGCGAACACCGCACTCATTCGCAACAGCGAACACGTTTACCGCGCGGTCTCCGCGTGTTAAGCACAACAGAGACAAGCACGCCTAACTAACCACCGACAGACAAACACAAAACAGAGAACGCGAGCGCTTGCTTAACGGTTACCTCACCGAGCCTCCAGCAAGCGTTCGTATCAGACAAGACAGATACACGAAAACAGGAATAAGTGAGAGATACGATCCACTGCTCTTTCCGCCAGAGCGAGTGCGATCCAAGTATAGAAACAGAGCGAGCTGGATCCACTGCTCTTTCCGCCAGAGCAGGTGCGATCCAAGTACAGCAAGAGAGTAGGAGAGCAGAAGGATCCACAGCCGCTACCGCTAGAGGCTAGTGCGATCCAAGCACGACCGACAGATGAACAGAAGGGCCTACCAGTAACAACCGCTGCTCTGGTTAGTACCCCACAGACAGACAGAACAGGCAATACAAATAATACAATCCTGACTGCTCTAGCAAGGATGCCTAGTGCAGTCCCAGGAATTAATCTAAGCTAATCTTCAAACAATAAGCATGGCTGACACTCCAGGAGTGTTTCACAGGACAAACCGTTATGACCAGCGACGTACTGTGGAATCACATGGTATATATAGAGCAAGCCTACAAAGGATGTGGCTAGGCAATTTGCATGACAAACGTATGCAAATTCCTCAGCAGCAGCAAGCTGCAAAACTGACAAAAGGTCTCTCTTCCAGAGACCTGCAGAATGCAGCTCTGAACAGTGGTCAAAAAGCTGCCTGCCTGCGCAGGCAGCTGAGCGGATCATTACAGTACCCCCCCCCCCCCCCTCTAGGGTCGGATTCCAGACTAGCCTCTAACCTGATATTTGCAAAAGACTCTAACTGAAGACTCATGAAGGTCGGGACAGCCCGACAAGGCCCAATTCCAGAGTCAGCCCACCCGAAACCGACCTCATCGGAAGGAGAAGCCACTGAAACATGCCCATCAGTACCACAAGTCTCAGTGTAACACCCATCAGGACTGTGAATGCCAGAGAAGAAGCCATCGACACCCACCGAGCCATGCCCACCACCTTCCAGGGACCGTCCAAAAATACCAAACCTGCCACAATACCCATTCGAAGTGTCCCTTTCCACAAAGCACCCACTGCTGATCTCATTCAAGGTACCAGGAAATATTTCTCCCAGGATCTCCCAGAACACTTTGAAGCTCCGCAGAGATCCCAGGAGGGCAGAACGATCACCAGGCTCACACGGAGAACTATCAAGAACCCCTATGGAACCAATGACAATTCTGGATTCAGAATTACCAGGACAAGCATCAAGATCAGGGCCTTCAGGGACCACCTCTGGGCATGCAGGCAGGCAACATCAGAACAGGTTTCCACCGAGGAAGCATCTGAGCAGGCTGGCAACCGAGACACACTTGGGCTTTCTGGGTCACAGAACACATCGGGGTACACTAGCCCAAGGGGAACCTCAGGACACGTCGAGGAACTGCCAACCTCGGAGTCCGTTACGACAAGACCAAAACCAGAACCGGGCAGAGAATCATCACAAGCAGTGGTCACAAGAACTGGACTTTCAAAAGAAGGCCTGGACTCAAACCCAGAAATCTCTGTGACTGCACTGGCATCCACCCCACCTTCATCATTGACTACACAAGACTGAAGCTCCTCAAGAGCTGCAACAGTAGTCAGCACAACAGCAATGCCCACTGAAGTGGGCAAAACCTCAGACGGATCTGGGGGGCAGGAGGTATCTCCTAGAAGTTCTGCACCCTTTAGGAGGGACTTGGAAACCTCCAAAACATCAACTAAGACCTCAGAAATGTCATTTTCCAAGTTTTCTATGAAGGGTTCTGAACTATCCATGTTACAGGGCTGAACATTAAATACCTCCTGCAGGCAGGGCAGATGTCCCAGGAATGGTTCCACCATAAGCTGAGACTGGATTTCATCATCATGAGTGGGATGTACAGGAATGTTTACTGGAACACACACTGACTCCCTAACTTCAATCTCACTGCACCCAGGATTCTGCGTAGCAGTCAAACTAGCTTGCAACTCCAAAACTGCAGAAAAACAGGTGAGTATAGTAGCAATACCTAGACGAGCCTCTAGGGACACTGCAGGAGATTCTAAACAAGGCCATATTAACTCATCCAGAGTACAGGGTAGGTTCAGAGAAATCTTCTCTGGGCAAAGCAAAGAAGCTTCAGCATCAGATTCGCAAAACCAAAGCGCTGTCTCATTCTTAGATTCGGCTAACAATGTCAAATCCGAGGAGTCAGAACGCAAAACTTGCGAATCAAAAATCGCTTTAGGTTGTGAAACTGACGCTTCCATAGCGCAAACCTCCGCGATCTGCGGAGCAAACTGTAAGGCGTTCAGGACAGAAACACTGGAGCAACTGTCACCAGGCAACGGGCTCTTACAGGTGTGAACAGGGTGAGACAGACTCATTTGCAGTAGAAATAGCGACAACATCAGGAAAAACTTTATTAGACATATTAATTTTATTTTTGATGCTGCATAATTTAGGAATTTTCCCCATAGCAGGATCACCGATGGAAGATCTTAAAGATCTGTCTCTAAATGACAAGGGGTCCCACACATCCTTGAGAAAACTGGCACATTCATGCTGATCACAATCTGCAGGAACATCCGAGAAACAGGCATTAGATCGCATAGATTCAAACTGCACACAGTCAGGAGAGAATCTTTCAGGATTCGCACAGGAATCAACCACAGTGGTACACCCATTCATTTCAGATCGCACAATGTCAAGACTCACATGCTTTACCCCAGAAAGGCAGGAACAATCATCCGACAACGATGTCTCTTTATTGGAATCAATTGATTGGTGTGTGTGCAACTCATCCAAAATCGTCTGCCATACATAAATCACCAGATCCACATCACCTTCGTCACATTCGTCGGAATCAATCAAAAGGTACATAGAATCGAGACAATCATTCAAGACATCTTCGCTTTTTGCGATGTAAAAATCGCAAAAGGCTTTCCAATCAAAATCAAATTCCTCCATCAAGGCCCCATTTTCCCATGAGGCAAATGGAGGTTCAAACAAGCCAGTATCAAGATAATCTCCATATGGGTGGAGATCAGGAACAAGAACAGATTTTTTTAACTGCTTTAATATAGTGTGCGATCCTACCTATAATAGGATCCACATAAGCTTTGGATTGGGGCAAAAAACCCGGAGACTGAGCAACATCAATAGGGAGTGTTTTATTCAAAAGCTTGCGATTTTTAGTTTTTCCCTTTTCAGCAACTTTGCATGTCTGCTGTCTAAATGCAAGAAGCGTATCCAGGCAGTTCTCTTGCACCTGCTTGGAAGCTGAAGTGGCAAGAGAAACATTGAACTGATTATCATACTGAATGGTTTTGCACATTTCAGACTTGACAGAAATAACCTCTTTATTTGTGGTTGCTATGGGCAACGAATCTTTTGGCTCACAAGCTGCATCAGCAGATTGGCCTGCAAGCACCAACTCATTAACATATAGTAATGACAGAGAAATGTTGCATAACCTAATCTGATCAGCATTTTGCACAGCAGGAAAAAAAACTCATAGAAACATAGAATCGAGACAATCATTCAAGACATCTTCGCTTTTTGCAATGTAAAAATCGCAAAAGGCTTTCCAATCAAAATCAAATTCCTCCATCAAGGCCCCATTTTCCCATGAGGCAAATGGAGGTTCAAACAAGCCAGTATCAAGATAATCTCCATATGGGTGGAGATCAGGAACAAGAACAGATTTTTTTAACTGCTTTAATATAGTGTGCGATCCTACCTATAATAGGATCCACATAAGCTTTGGATTGGGGCAAAAAACCCGGAGACTGAGCAACATCAATAGGGAGTGTTTTATTCAAAAGCTTGCGATTTTTAGTTTTTCCCTTTTCAGCAACTTTGCATGTCTGCTGTCTAAATGCAAGAAGCGTATCCAGGCAGTTCTCTTGCACCTGCTTGGAAGCTGAAGTGGCAAGAGAAACATTGAACTGATTATCATACTGAATGGTTTTGCACATTTCAGACTTGACAGAAATAACCTCTTTATTTGTGGTTGCTATGGGCAACGAATCTTTTGGCTCACAAGCTGCATCAGCAGATTGGCCTGCAAGCACCAACTCATTAACATATAGTAATGACAGAGAAATGTTGCATAACCTAATCTGATCAGCATTTTGCACAGCAGGAAAAAAAACTCATAGAAATAGCCTGGCAGGGGAATTCTAAGCTTACGAGAAAAAACATGAGCTAGAAACCTGCGAGGGTTATGTCTCAGATTCCTGTCTGGCAAAATCAGCCCACACAAACAGATCCCCTTGGAAAAGATTGTAAGCAATCTGACCACTCCAAGGGGAAATATTGGTGGCCTGAAATTCAGGATTTGCCAAGAATCTGGAACATTCTGATATGAACTCCTCTCTGGTTTCAGAGTCCAGTATCTTAAACCTCTTAAAGATACAGGACCCATATTCGACCAAATCGTACAAATCGGAAATTCCCTCTACACTGGGAATTTCGGTTTGGCTGGTCATACTGTAACGATTGTGGAATTCTCTCCGTGATCAGCGCACAGGACGTGCGCTGACACTGCGGAAATCCTCCACAAGCGTATAATTTGAGGGAACCCAGCAAAAGGTGCAACGCACCTGTAGAGGGAAATTCCTGTCGGCAGGTGGAGCTGTGGAGTGCAGAGGAACAGCTCCTCTGCCCTGCCACAGACGCCAGACAGGAATTGTACGAAGGGAAGAAACGCAGGGCAAGATAGCCCTGAAAGAGAGAGATCAAAGCGACAGAGGGTATGTGTGTCCACCAATCTAGTCGCCACCCTGCGACGATGAACACACAACCAGGAAGATAAAGTGAGAAGGCAATCGCCAGAGATGGCGATTGCTCACAGCGACACAAGACCGAATAAGCACAGATGAGGAATGTATGTATGTCCACCAATCTAGCCGCCAACCTGCGACGGTGGACACACAACAGAGGAAACCAAGTGAGAACGCAATCGCAAGAGAAGCGATTGTGAAAGAGAATGAGCACAGGGACAGAATGTATGTATGTGCCCCAATCTAGTCGCCAACCCGCGACGGTGCACACACAACAGCAGAAACGAAATAGGAACGCAATCGCAAGAGAGATGATTGCCAGAGGTGACACAAGGCTTAAGCAAGACAGGGCATGAGAGTAGCAAAGGCACAGTAATCATACAATGAGAAGATAAGGAAAATAACAAACGCGAACTAAACGTGAACACCGCACTCATTCGCAACAGCGAACGCGTTTACTGTGTGGTCTCCACGTGTTAAGCACAACAGAGACAAGCACGCCTAACTAACCACCGACAGACAAACACAAAACAGAGAACACGAGCGCTTGCTTAACGGTTACCTCACCGAGCCTCCAGCAAGCGTTCGTAGCAGACAGGTACACAAAAACAGGGATAAGTGAGAGATACGATCCACTGCTCTTTCCGCCAGAGCGAGTGCGACCCAAGTAAGGCAACAGAGCTAGCAGGATCCACTGCTCTTACCGTCAGAGCAGGTGCGATCCAAGTATAGCAAGGAAGTTGCAGACCAGAAGGATCCACAGCCGCTACTGCTAGAGGCTAGTGTGATCCAAGCACGACAGACAGACAGAACAGAAGGGCCTACCAGTAACAACCGCTGTTCTGGTTAGTACCCCACAGACAGACAGAACAGGCAATACAAATAATACAATCCTGACTGCTCTAGCAAGGATGCCTAGTGCAGTCCCAGTAATTACTCTAAGCTAATCTTCAAACAATAAGCAAGGCTGACACTCCAGGAGTGTTTCACAGGACAAACCCTTATGACCAGCCCAGGTCTGTGATATCACATGGTATTTATAGTACAAACCTCCAAAGGATGTGGCTAGGCAATTTGCATGACAAACGTATGCAAATTCCTCAGCAGCAGCAAGCTGCAAAACTGACAAAAGGTCTCTCTTCCAGAATGCAGACCTGAACAGTGGTCAAAAAGCTGGCTGCCTGTGCAGGCAGCTGAGCAGATCATTACAGTACCCCCCCCCCCCCCTCTAGGGTCGGATTCCAGACGAGCCTCTAAACTGATATTTGCAAAAGACTCTAGCTGAAGACTCATGAAGGTCGGGACAGCCCGACAGACAAGACAGATACACGAAAACAGGAATAAGTGAGAGATACGATCCACTGCTCTTTCCGCCAGAGCGAGTGCGATCCAAGGATAGAAACAGAGCGAGCTGGATCCACTGCTCTTTCCGCCAGAGCAGGTGCGATCCAAGTACAGCAAGAGAGTAGGAGAGCAGAAGGATCCACAGCCGCTACCGCTAGAGGCTAGTGCGATCCAAGCACGACCGACAGATGAACAGAAGGGCCTACCAGTAACAACCGCTGCTCTGGTTAGTACCCCATAGACAGACAGAACAGGCAATACAAATAATACAATCCTGACTGCTCTAGCAAGGATGCCTAGTGCAGTCCCAGGAATTACTCTAAGCTAATCTTCAAACAATAAGCATGGCTGACACTCCAGGAGTGTTTCACAGGACAAACCGTTATGACCAGCGACGTACTGTGGAATCACATGGTATATATAGAGCAAGCCTACAAAGGATGTGGCTAGGCAATTTGCATGACAAACGTATGCAAATTCCTCAGCAGCAGCAAGCTGCAAAACTGACAAAATATCTCTCTTCCAGAGACCTGCAGAATGCAGACCTGAACAGTGGTCAAAAAGCTGCCTGCCTGCGCAGGCAGCTGAGCGGATCATTACAGCTATACAGGGGAAACTATACTAGCTACACAGGGGAAACTATACTAGCTATACAGGGGAAACTATGCTAGGTATACTGAGGAAACTATACTAGGTATACTGGGGAAACTATACTAGCTATACTGGGGAAACTATACTAGGTATACAGGGGAAACTATACTAGGTATACAGGGGAAACTATACTAACTACAATCAGAGAAAGAACATGTGTGCATCAACCAAGTGAACCTGACAAATCTGGCTTTGCAAATTTGGCCTATTGGCTAATCACGAGACATTGCTCATGCAAATAAGCATTTGCTTTCGCATGCCTAAATATGCAGGGTCAAAACCAAAAACCGCAAAACAATCGCCCTGCGGGAATTAGTTCATGCTATACAGCACTATCCAGGGGCGCCACGAGGAGGCTTCCCATTGCCCCCATACAACCGGGGGGCTGCGGGGGTCCCAGGCACTCTCACCGCCTGGAACCCACACAGCGGCACCCCGGAGGCGGAGGCTGGGGGGTGCAGGCGATCTCCCCAGCGTGGCCAGCGCCGGGAAGAGCCGCCCGCACACACCTCCCAAGATTAAAAACAGGCACTTACCTCAACGTCCATTGCGTTCTGCTGTATGCGCATAACCTGGGCGCTGGCCACGCTGGGGAGATCGCTTGCACCCCCCAGCCTCCGCCTCCGGGGTGCCGCTGTGTGGGTTCCAGGCGGTGAGAGTGCCTGGGACCCCCGCGGCCCCCCGGTTGTATGGGGGCAATGGGAAGCCTCCTCGTGGCGCCCCTGGATAGTGCTGTATAGCATGAACTAATTCCCGCAGGGCGATTGTTTTGCGGTTTTTGGTTTTGACCCTGCATATTTAGGCATGCGAAAGCAAATGCTTATTTGCATGAGCAATGTCTCGTGATTAGCCAATAGGCCAAATTTGCAAAGCCAGATTTGTCAGGTTCACTTGGTTGATGCACACATGTTCTTTCTCTGATTGTAGTTAGCATTGCATTTCTTTTTTCTGAGGGCAGGTAGTGAGTGGCTTGTTTTAGGAGGTGAGAGCCCTGGAGCAGGCTATTTGCGCCTGTCCGCCCCTTATGTGTCGCGCCCAGGTTATGCGCATACAGCAGAACGCAATGGACGTTGAGGTAAGTGCCTGTTTTTAATCTTGGGAGGTGTGTGCGGGCGGCTCTTCCCGGCGCTGGCCACGCTGGGGAGATCGCTTGCACCCCCCAGCCTCCGCCTCCGGGGTGCCGCTGTGTGGGTTCCAGGCGGTGAGAGTGCCTGGGACCCCCGCGGCCCCCCGGTTGTATGGGGGCAATGGGAAGCCTCCTCGTGGCGCCCCTGGATAGTGCTGTATAGCATGAACTAATTCCCGCAGGGCGATTGTTTTGCGGTTTTTGGTTTTGACCCTGCATATTTAGGCATGCGAAAGCAAATGCTTATTTGCATGAGCAATGTCTCGTGATTAGCCAATAGGCCAAATTTGCAAAGCCAGATTTGTCAGGTTCACTTGGTTGATGCACACATGTTCTTTCTCTGATTGTAGTTAGCATTGCATTTCTTTTTTCTGAGGGCAGGTAGTGAGTGGCTTGTTTTAGGAGGTGAGAGCCCTGGAGCAGGCTATTTGCGCCTGTCCGCCCCTTATGTGTCGCGCCCAGGTTATGCGCATACAGCAGAACGCAATGGACGTTGAGGTAAGTGCCTGTTTTTAATCTTGGGAGGTGTGTGCGGGCGGCTCTTCCCGGCGCTGGCCACGCTGGGGAGATCGCTTGCACCCCCCAGCCTCCGCCTCCGGGGTGCCGCTGTGTGGGTTCCAGGCGGTGAGAGTGCCTGGGACCCCCGCGGCCCCCCGGTTGTATGGGGGCAATGGGAAGCCTCCTCGTGGCGCCCCTGGATAGTGCTGTATAGCATGAACTAATTCCCGCAGGGCGATTGTTTTGCGGTTTTTGGTTTTGACCCTGCATATTTAGGCATGCGAAAGCAAATGCTTATTTGCATGAGCAATGTCTCGTGATTAGCCAATAGGCCAAATTTGCAAAGCCAGATTTGTCAGGTTCACTTGGTTGATGCACACATGTTCTTTCTCTGATTGTAGTTATACAGGGGAAACTATGCTAGGTATACTGAGGAAACTATACTAGGTATACAGGAGAAACTATACTAGCTATACTGGGGAAACTATACTAGGTATACAGGGGAAACTATACTAGGTATACAGGGGAAACTAAAATAGAGAAGGAGGAGCGCTCCATAGTGTAACAACGCTTTATTAAAACAAATTGCCCAAATAAAAATTCACTTACTAGATGTAAGTTGAATACAAGCATGTAAAATCCTTAAAGTCCTTCCTTGGCGGGTGCACCTCAAACTGCCGTGGCCATCGGAGTCGAGAGGATCAGGTGGAGAGCGACCCTGGATGCTCCCCCAAGGTAAAAAACGTGTGCTGGCTGCGTTATTACGCGTTTCGGCGTTCCACGCCTTCGTCAGATAATACAGGGGAAACTATACTAGGTATACTGGGGAAACTATACTAGCTATACAGGGGAAACTATACTAGCTATACAGGGGAAACTATACTAGGTATACTGGGGAAACTATACTAGCTATACAGGGGAAACTATACTAGCTATACAGGGGAAACTATACTAGGTATACTGAGGAAACTATACTAGCTATACAGGGGAAACTATACTAGGTATACTGGGGAAACTATACTAGCTATACAGGGGAAACTATACTAGCTATACAGGGGAAACTATACTAGGTATACTGAGGAAACTATACTAGCTATACAGGGGAAACTATACTAGCTATACAGGGGAAACTATACTAGGTATACTGAGGAAACTATACTAGCTATACAGGGGAAACTATACTAGCTATACTGGGGAAACTATACTAGCTATACAGGGGAAACTATACTAGCTATACAGGGGAAACTATACTAGGTATACAGGGGAAACTATACTAGCTATACAGGGGAAACTATACTAGGTATACTGAGGAAACTATACTAGGTATACTGGGGAAACGATACTAGCTATACAGGGGAAACTATACTAGGTATACAGGGGAAACTATACTAGGTATACTGAGGAAACTATACTAGCTATACAGGGGAAACTATACTAGCTATACTGGGGAAACTATACTAGCTATACAGGGGAAACTATACTAGGTATACTGAGGAAACTATACTAGGTATACTGAGGAAACTATACTAGCTATACAGGGGAAACTATACTAGCTATACAGGGGAAACTATACTAGGTATACTGAGGAAACTATACTAGCTATACAGGGGAAACTATACTAGCTATACTGGGGAAACTATACTAGCTATACAGGGGAAACTATACTAGCTATACAGGGGAAACTATACTAGGTATACAGGGGAAACTATACTAGCTATACAGGGGAAACTATACTAGGTATACTGAGGAAACTATACTAAGTATACTGGGGAAACGATACTAGCTATACAGGGGAAACTATACTAGGTATACAGGGGAAACTATACTAGGTATACAGGGGAAACTATACTAGCTATACAGGGGAAACTATACTAGGTATACTGGGGAAACTATACTAGCTATACAGGGGAAACTATACTAGGTATACTGGGGAAACTATACTAGCTATACAGGGGAAACTATACTAGGTATACTGGGGAAACTATTCTAGGTATACAGGGGAAACTATACTAGCTATACAGGGGAAACTATACTAGGTATACTGGGGAAACTATATTAGGTATACAGGGGAAACTATACTAGCTATACAGGGGAAACTATACTAGGTATACAGGGGAAACTATACTAGGTATACAGGGGAAACTATACTAGGTATACAGGGGAAACTATACTAGCTATACAGGGGAAACTATACTAGGTATACAAGGGAAACTATACTAGGTATACAGGGGAAACTATACTAGCTATACAGGGGAAACTATACTAGGTATACTGGGGAAACTATACTAGCTATACAGGGGAAACTATACTAGGTATACTGGGGAAACTATACTAGGTATACAGGGGAAACTATACTAGGGATACTGGGGAAACTATACTAGCTATACAGGGTAAACTATACTAGCTATACAGGGGAAACTATATTACCTATACAGGGGCAACTATGCTAGCTACAGGAGTCCTTCCTTGGCGGGTGCACCTCAAACTGCCGTGGCCATCGGAGTCGAGAGGATCAGGTGGAGAGCGACCCTGGATGCTCCCCCAAGGTAAAAAACGTGTGCTGGCTGCGTTATTACGCGTTTCGGCGTTCCACGCCTTCGTCAGATAATACAGGGGAAACTATACTAGGTATACTGGGGAAACTATACTAGCTATACAGGGGAAACTATACTAGCTATACAGGGGAAACTATACTAGGTATACTGAGGAAACTATACTAGCTATACAGGGAAACTATACTAGCTATACAGGGGAAACTATACTAGCTATACTAAGGAAACTATACTAGCTATACAGGGGAAACTATACTAGGTATACTGGGGAAACTATACTAGCTATACAGGGGAAACTATACTAGCTATACAGGGGAAACTATACTAGGTATACTGAGGAAACTATACTAGCTATACAGAGGAAACTATACTAGGTATACTGGGGAAACTATACTAGCTATACAGGGGAAACTATACTAGGTATACTGGGGAAACTATACTAGCTATACAGGGGAAACTTAACTAGGTATACTGAGGAAACTATACTAGCTATACAGGGGAAACTATACTAGCTATACAGGGGAAACTATACTAGGTATACTGGGGAAACTATACTAGCTATACAGGGGAAACTATACTAGGTATACTGAGGAAACTATACTAGCTATACAGGGGAAACTATACTAGCTATACAGGGGAAACTATACTAGGTATACTGGGGAAACTATACTGGCTATACAGGGGAAACTATACTAGCTATACAGGGGAAACTATACTAGGTATACAGGGGAAACTATACTAGGTATACAGGGGAAACTATACTAGCTATACAGGGGAAACTATACTAGGTATACAGGGGAAACTATACTAGCTATACAGGGGAAACTATACTAGCTATACAGGGGAAACTATACTAACTATACAGGGGAAACTATATTACCTATACAGGGGAAACTATGCTAGCTATACTGGGGTAACTATACTGGGATACTGGGGGCAACTATACCTAGATACCCTATGCAGGGGGCACTTATACCTGGTGGCTACCTACCTATCTGTACACTCCAAATGGGGGGGGCGCTGCTAACCCTAACACCAAACCCCCCACTAACCCAGACTCCACCGTGCCAAACGCACCCCATACAACACACGCCACAACAAATCCCCCCCCCCCCTTCCCGGCTCGGAGAGAAGTTTGGTCTGGATAGCGGTCCCCAGACTGAAAAAGGTGTGTTAGAGCACACCACCATATGTACATTCAGCATTCAAAAGCGATACATAGATTTTTCTGCAAACATAAACAAATGGCATTCAGATGCTTTAAAGTGGAGCTGAACTTTTGCACAGGACAGAAGGAAAACAGAGAAATGTACCATGTATGTATTTAGAGAGCGTGTCTAATTCACCCTCCTCTGTGTCTAATCACAAGTTGTAATTTATCTCTACACTGTGTCACCTGACTGCCACAACATGTAAGCTCATTTGAAAGCACAGGATGTTAAAAATATGCCTGCTTACATAAAAGCAGGAAGTAGACACACTGCAGATTTATTGCAGGATTTTTATCAGCTGTAACAAAGAAATGTTTTTATTTGAAGGTTATGTTGTTGCGTATCTTTTAGAGCAGAGAGGAAGTTCTGAGTTCTGGTCCACTCTAATTACAACAGAACATCCAAAGTGGGTCTTGCTACTTACCTGTTCTCTGTTTTGGATGGGCTTCTCTCCATTGCACTGCCCTGCCACCTGTTTGTGGCTCCGACTGCAGCCAGTCTCACAGAGGACAAAGAAGCAGCGCATGCTCTGGCCACTCGCGCTCCCTGTAATTTCTCGCTCCTGCCCATGGCCGGTACAGTGTTATGCATTCTTGACCGGTCATATATCAGCGTCATTTCTCAAGTATGCATGCCCAGAACACTATCAGCTGCTGTGCACATTCGGGCAGGAGCGCAAATTACAGGAATTATTTGTTGAATGGGGGGCAGAGCAGCAGAACTGAAATGAGCCCACTCAAACCAATGATCGCTAGTCAGAGTGTTGGACAAAATATTTTTATGGAGGAGGGGGGGGGGGGTATCGGGGGGCACTTGGTGACAGCGGGCCTAGGGCACTGGAAAGTACAAATCCGGCCTAGCAGGTAATTTAAAAAAATGTCATGGCAGTTTAATCACATGATCAAATGCAGCTGTGTACAGTGGATGGGACTGCTGCTGCTTGGATTGCAGTATCCTACTGTTCAGAGTGAAAGGGGGAAAAACAGATTAAATGGAAATATAACAGGCTGTAGACAGTGGTTTACAAAGTAACAGTATTAATTGCTTGTTAATTTTGTCGATAAACCTGCATGCCTCAGATATTGCTCAGAGTTTCACAATTGACCACAAATGACAGCACAACTTCTAATAACTCTTAGTAAATTTTCAAGGTTTCTTCATTGCTATTTTGGTCACTATTATTCACTTCCTGTCTTGGTCTTTGCAAAGGGATGATACATGACAAATATTATAAATAAATACCACAGATACCCTAGCCCCTCAATAATATACCACCATCTAATTTAAATGTGCACTAAATTTATCCTAGTAATGTGGTTTTGATTTTTTAATTATGCAGTCATATACATAATTACACATAATGTTAAAGAGAAATTAAGGTGTGTGTGTGTGTGTGTGTGTGCGTGTGTGCGTGCGTGCGTGTTACACACTTAAAAACACATTAAAGAAATGGACAGTGTGGGGTCACGGGCTGATAATAAAAGTTGGAGTTACCGTTTGGTCTGGCGCTCTGTGGTAGGAGCACGACAGGCTGAAAATGTGATTTTTAGTTACATTAATAACATTTGCTTTTGGTCCGGCGCCCTGTGCAAAGAGCGCGGCGGGCTGATAATAAAATTTTGAGTTATCTTTTGGTCCGGCGCCCTTTAGTAGGTGCGTGACGGGCTGATAATATAATTTTGAGTTACCTTTTGGTCCAGCGCCCTGTGGTAGGAGCGTGACGGCCTGAAAATGTAATTTTTAGTTACATTAGTTACATTTGCTTTGGTCCGGCGCCCTGTGGAAAGAGCGCGTCGGGCTGATAATAAAATTTTGAGTTACCTTTTGGTCCGGCGACCATTGGTAGGAGCGCGATGGGCTGATAATATAATTTTGCGTTGACTTTTGGTCCGGCGTCCTGTGGCATGACCAAGATGGGCTGATAATATAATTTTGAATTACCTTACCTAAAGTAATGTGCCACAAAATAATATAAAAATATCTTAGAAGAGAACAACTAATTAGGGCCCTTATACAGCACTTTTCGATCTAAAAATTGATTTGTTTCCTTTTTGTCATTAGTAACAGCACTGCGATGAACATGTAAATCACAGTTCTGGGTCTTTGCTTGTTCCTTAGGTGGGTCGGTACAGGGAATTTGGAATGTTCAGACATGGGTTTGGGGGCTACCCTGCACAAGGGAGCAGGCAAAACCTTTACCATGTTACAGAGTACATATTATATGCTAGCATAAATACAACCAGATAACTGCCTTTTGCAGTAGGTACAGTTAGGTGCAGGTGGAGCCTTTAGGCTACTTGCACACCAAGACGTTGCGTTAGGTGCTACGTTAAGGTCGCATAACGTGCACCTAATGCAACGTATGGTGGTGCGGGAGAGGACGGTAGAGTGAGCCGCGTTAGGCGGCTCTATCCGTATAAGGTCTCCCAGAGTGGCGCTGATTGGCCGGCGGGAACACGTGATGCGGAGCGAGACACTCCACGTGGTCCCGCCGGCCAATCAGCGGCCGCCAGTGCAGTGAATATTAAGTAGCCATGTGCGCGGCTACTGTAGCTGCATCTCCCCGCCTCCTCTCCACCCCCCACTGAGCATGTGCAAACAGTCTAACGCGGCTATAGCCGCTCTAACGCCGTAGCATGCTGCACTTTCGGCAGAACGTGCAGCGTTACATGTAACGCAACGTGGGCTGTGTGAACAGCCCACTTGTGTTACATTGCTGTGCGTTGGGGGAGCGTTACAGGCGCACTAACGTGAGCCTGTAACGGCTTAGTGTGTAAGCAGCCTTAAAGGACCAGTATCACAAAAATTGCTAAATTAATTTTAAATACATGTTGAGAATCCCCCATGTAGAAATGGACTAGTCAAAACCTGTCGGTAATATCAGATTTCTACTAACTACTGTAAGTGACAGGAACATAGGAGAAAAGTAATTTATGCCTCTTTTTACTCTGGAAGAATCCGACATATTTGTATGCGTGTATTTTAAGTTTTACAATTTTTTTGCGATGGTGGTCCTTTAACCACTTTATGACAACCTGACTTATAAAAACCTCCTGCTAGAGCCTCCTAATGGCTCCAGGACGTTTTTATAAGTCAGACAGTGCTCCTCCCGCTGTGCGCATGCCCGCGGGTGCACGTGCATCCCCGTGCACGTGAAAATTGTGAAGAAAAAAAAAAGTACACTTTTATTTCGAAATGATATATTGTCACCATACTTTGTACTAGGGACATAATTAAAATCTTGTGATAACCAGGACAAATGGGCAAATACGATGTGTGGGTTTTATGTACAGTAGCAGTGTTTATATTAAAATCATAGGGGATGAAATTGGAGAAATAGTGTATTTTTTTCATTTTTTCCTTGTATTTCCCTTTAAAATGCATAGAAAATAAAGTAATTACTGAAAACAAAGGTATATATCATTTCATTGTGATTAGTAGTGATTAAGCTATTGGCAAATGAAAGGGATGAGCACTGAAAGGTGAAAATCACTCTTGTCCGTTAAAGTGAACCTCCGGACTAAAAATCTACTCAGCAGAACTGAAAAGGCTTGGTGTTTCTTTAACAGTTTCACAGCATCAGAACTTTGTATTTCTTACCAAAGCATCATTTTTAGCTGCATTTTTATCTAAGCTCCACCCATCAAAGAAAAATTTCCCTGATGTTCTGCAAAGCATGATGGGATTTCCTATGTTGTTATTCACGTTGCCTAGCAACTGGGAGAGGTGCTCAGGACACAGGACAGTTGGAACCGTGTCTCATGCTCCCTGTCATCTCCTTTCAACCAAAAAGATGGCTGCCATCATAAAATCAAACATTTGCCTGTTCTTTTAAAACAGGGTGGGTAAAAGATTATATTACCTATCTATTTCAATTAACATAGCTAATGTAACTTAATGACAGTGTGTTTGTTTAAGCTGGAGTTCCTCTTTAAGGTAAAAACTGCCTTGGGGTAAAGTGGTTAAGTAGCAACAAATTCACACAGGTCCAGACACCACCTACAGGAGAGGCAGAGAGTAGCCATAGTGCACAGGCTGGAGGGAGGTACTTGTTGGCGAGCACTGAAAGTCTACACAGTCCAAGACACACCGCCACCAGCAGACAAAATAAAGGAAAGGCACTGTTCCTGACAGGGGCGTAAGTAGAAGTCACCAGGCCCCACTGCAAGAATTTGGATGCCCCTCCCCCTGGGTGCCCGCTCAGGGCCGTTTTGGGGGGGAGGGCAGGAGGGGTCGCAGCATGAGGGGAAAGCATTGCACATCAGCGGGGAGGGGGGACTTCCCCCCGCCCCCCTCACCTCGGGCTTTCCTCTCAACGTACTGCACTCATGCATAAATCATCATTGGCAGCAGCGGCAGCAGCGGCAGCAGGCAGAACGCATACCTCCATCCACTGGCGGAGGTTCCAATCTCTAAGTGCTGAGTGTTTAAACAGGAAGTAGCATGAAGCACTTAGAGATCGGAGACCTCCGCGGTGGATGGAGGAATGTGTTGCTGCCGCTGCTGCTGCCACTGGAGATTTAAGCAGGAGGGGAGCGCGCTGAGAGGAGAGCCCGAGGTGAGAGAGAGGGGGACTGTCCCCCCTGCCACTGATGTGCAATGCTCTCCCCTCATGCTCCTGCCCCCCAAAATGGCCCTGGGCCCTCCGGCAGGTGCAGTGGCTGCATCGCCTATTGTTACACCCCTGGTTCCTGACATTGTTAATAACAGCACCCTTATCCAAGGTAAGCATAAGGGGCTTGTCCACACCTTAAGTTCCCATGAGAAGATGGGGTAATTGCTAACTACATGTAGCGACAGGCCCTGGAGGGGTGACTTATTGTGGAATTTTGAATCCCACTTTAATATTAAATATTCCATTCCAATGAAATAGGTATAAGAGTACATTTCCTGCCCCCCTCCCCCAAACACACTTGCTATGCAACATTGAATATTGCAAACACATTAAACAACACAGGAAGTGGTGTTAGAAAGTTTTAAAAAAAAAAGTTTTGTTTTTGTTATTTATATCTTTTTTAATACAACATTTGGACAAAAATTCAAACCAATTATATCCAATCAATATGTTACATGTGTATTTTGAGTACCTTAAGGATACTTGCACACCAAGACGTTGCGTTAGGTGCTACGTTAAGGTCGCATAGCGTGCACCTAACGCAAGGCCTGGTGCTCTTCAATGTGGACGTCAGAGTGAGCCGCGTTGTGCAGCTCACTTTGGCGTCCGTGATGCCGTATGCGTACTCTTGGACGCATGCGGCATCACGTGGTCCCGCCGGCCAATCGCCGCACAGAGCGGCCGCACCAGGAAGTAAACACTGTACGTCACAACGTGCAGTGAATATTAATTAGCCATGTGCCTGGCCGCTCTCCGCTCCTCCCCAACATGACTGCGCATGTGCAAACAGTCGCGGCTTAAGCCGCTGTAACGCCGTAGCATGCTGCACTTTCGGAAGAACGTGCAGCGTTACAGGTAACGCAACGTGGGCAGTGTGAACAGCCCACTTGTGTTACATTGCTGTGCGTTGGGGGAGCGTTACAGGTTGCACTAACGTGCGCCTGTAACGTCCCTGTGTGTAAGCAACCTAAAACATCATTGCACATGAATAAACATTATTAACGTAACAGTTGTCCAAAGAAACATAAATGTAAAAACGTAACATTTTTTCCCAGTTTTGGTACCCTCCTGGAGAAGTTTAGAGATTGTCTTCAGAGGGAAGATACCAATTATCGCAGGTCTATATCCCTGACCGAGCGACTTATCAGCACTTTGAGGTAACATGGAGATTTTACCGACTATAAGCTAATATTATCAACAGTATGAAATGACATGAAATGAGTACAACATAAACAGGGGCGTAACTAGAAAGCACTGGGCCCCCCTGCAAAACTTTGGATGGGGCCCTCCCCTCTCACTACAGTACACAGCACTTTAGGAAGGGTAGACAGGTTGGGGGCTAGGCGCTGTACAAAGACCCTGCTGAACACTTAATAGGGCCTGTCTACAGATCTTCGTTTCCAAAACTTTGTATAGTTCCTTATCAGTGGCTGAGCAGATGCAGTCATTAGAACAATTGTGCAGAGAGCAGAAAGTTTTTTCTCTTCATGCCCTTAGTTGTCAGTCTCACAGGGCACGGAAAAGAGACTTCTCCCCCACGGGGCCCCTGCAGCTTCTGGGCCCCCCTGCAGCTTCATCCCTTGCAGGGTCTATTGTTACGCCCCTGAGCATAAAATTATGCAAAGCTAGCTAAGGTATTACTGGAAATCAGTAATCCCTCAACAAAGCCTTGGATGTTGAAAGTTGTGTCCCCTTTACAGCCAATCCATACCCCCCCCCCGTTGAGCGAGATGTGCTGGATACTGTCATCTCTTGTATTTACTCTGGGACAGTGGGAGGGTGTGAGAAAGAGCTGCTGTGTGGAAGGAAGAAGGAAACTGTATGGAGAGAGAGCTTCTGCCAGCACCACTTTGCAACCATAGGCTCAGCAGAGTTAGTATGGAGAAAGATGTGTGTTTGTGCTCTTTCTTTAGCTGCATATGCTAGCTGTCCTCTCTCTCTCTTCTGCTCAGCTTGTGTCTCAGACAATACAGCAGTGGCAGGAATCTCAAGCATGTGCCTGTCCTCTCCTTACTATAGAGTTAGATAAGAGTGTGAGCCTGGGAGTAGAATTCTGAACCTCAGCAAACAGTACAGTGACTTTGCCATTGTACTCTATCATTTGTCTTTTATCAGCAAATGTGAAGTGAGATTCAGATGTTGTATAAAACTCACATATTGTGCACAAATACTGCTGTTTAAGTTTTCCCAATAGCCATGTGTTCTTCCTTAGTGTGTTTATCCCAAAATAAGACATCCCTTGAAAATAAGCCCTAGCACATTTTTGGAGCAAAAATTAATATAAGACACTGTTTTATTTTCGGGGAAACACGGTAGGTAGCACAAGTCTCTTAATAGTATAAGCAGGCAACACTTGACCCCCCCCCAACAGAAAAAAAACAAAAAACAGGTGCATAACCACAGTTACGCAAATAAATGAGCAGAGCTCAGAGTCCAGTCAGTAGCTAGTAAGACGGGTGAGGTGTTTTTAATTTCCCTTATCCCATTTAGTTGACTTTTGGGCTTTTGGAATGGTTTCCACTAGAACGCTAATTAAACCTAGCATTCTTGCATGGTTAGAGCAGGACTCCTTAGGGACACTTTCTTGCAGTTGGTGAGCTTAAGCGCGTTAAAGCATTAACCAAGAGCCCCTGTCACTGTTTTCATGTTGTGTGCTACAGCCCCTCTGTGTATATATATATACATATATATATATATATATATATATATATATATATATATATATATATATATATATACATATATATATATATATATACATATATATATATATATATATATATATACATATATATATATATATATACATATATATATATATATATATATATATATATATATATATATATATATATATATACATATATATATATATATATATACATATATATATATATATATATATATATATATATATATATACATATATATATATATATATACATATATATATATATATATATATATATATATATATATATATATACACATACAGATCAGGGTCCACGGGCCAGGTCCACTTTAATCTTTGCCCCGTCCCCGATGACGTCACCTGGCCCAACGTCACACCGCACCGCCGCTCCGCCGTTCTGATTGGCCACCAGGATCCCCAGACAGATGTAAGAACCCAAACCACAGAATAAATGTAAAAAGATGAAATTATTTATTCAGCACAATTGAATACAAGTGCCATTAAAATATGGTCACAAGCATGGACGCCAAAGGATTTCTGGTGTCCATGCTGTTAACCATTTTGTAAAGGCACTTGTATTGACCTGAAGAAGCGTGCTGAGACCCATGAAATGCGTTGTCCTTTTAATCATGCTGAATAAATAATTTAATCTTTTTACATTAACCCTGTGGTTTGGGTTTTTAAATCTGGAGTGGTAAAGACACCCCCCCCCCCTCCCCACTATTATTTTTTATTTCATTAGATTACAAATTTTTGGGAGCCTCCACCCCCCAGTACTATATATTACATCTCCTTTGGAGGTGTTCACCTTCTGGGTGTGGTGTTATCTACAACCAAGTAGGACAAACCAGGAGTGCGAGCATCCAGTTGCAGTAGGACCTGGAATACCGAGCAGGGACGGTTATTTCCCCTTTTGGAGATATACGGTGTTTGCAGGGACTGCAACCCACCTTTGTGAGTATAAATACTCTTATATTACAATCTAACATCTAACACCTCACAATACTGCTCCATTTGGCTCCTGGTCTCTCCTTGTCATACAGGTGGCAGTGGTATCCCCACAGTGACCACCTTTTCTACTAACATCTAGTAGCAGTCTGAATAAATTAAGTTGAGGCACTCTGGAAACTTAAAATTATATATACATTTTTGTTTAACAAAATTGGAGTTCTTCCTTTCCTGGACCTAAAAGACACAAAATAAAAATGTTTTACTGTGACACTGATTCCACTAACATCAGCTGCAGATGAGGAAATACACAGCAGCAAGCACATCTGTAGTCCTGAAGTTACAGTGACATAGTCATCACACCAAGTACTTCCTCTTCCTCCCAGCTACATACACAAGTGTCTGTCATTCCCTTATTAGGACAGATCAGTGTTCCGTCTCTATAGGATTCACTTAGCTGTGGCTGTTGTGAGTAGAGATGGGTTCATACTTGTACAGCGGTAAAAAAAAAAAAAAAGTGTAATGTAGTTGTAAGTTTATCACAGAATCTAGGAAGTTGTATCACATCCGAAAAGCAATTTAAAATAGATATTTATCATAGGAAAAATCAAACTATTTATAATGCTGGTTCTTAGGGTGCTGGGAAAGTAACATTTTTATAGAGAGACTCTAGAATGTATAACAACAATACAACCCATTCAAGGCCTTTTGTATTCATTATGATCTTTATTCAATTCACTTTTTCTCCTAGGTGATATTTTCACATCTCATCATTAACCCTTTAACTGCCAAGCACGTACTAGGTACGTTGTGGCAGTCATGAGCTTTAACTGCCAACAACGTATCTAGTATGTTATTTGGCAGTTTGTTCCAGCTGGGGGGGGGGGGGGGGGGCGACATAATTCAACCCTCTCTCCACATGGCCCCCTCTTCCTCTGTCTCTGCTGCCCCCCCCCCCTGAAAATAGCGGTAGTCTAGCGACAATCTGCTTGCTGCTAGCCTGCTGTTTACCTTGCAATTGTCAATCTGCGCCTCCTCCGCCCCCCCCCCCCCCCCCGCATTGTCTCCCCCTCCTCCTTCATCCTCCTTTATCGGCATTGCTCCCCCGCCTCCTCCATCGGCATCGCTCCCCACCTCCTGGGTCGCGGCTTAGCTTCCGGCGGAAGATGAAAGAGGCGAGGAGCAATGCCAATGGAAGAGAGAGAGACAATGGGGAGGGAGGCGGGAGGAGACACAGATTGACAATTGCAAGGTGAACAGCAAGCTAGCGACAAGCAGATTGTCGCTAGCCTGCCGCTATTTTCAGGGGGGACAGCAGAGCCCAGGGGAGGACGAGGCACAGGACATGCCTCTGTGTCCTATTAGCTTTAATAAAAACCACCGCGGGTTCTCTTTAAACACCTCTTCAACCATCAGCAAGTAAGAAAATAATCTGAA
Organism: Hyperolius riggenbachi; assembly: GCF_040937935.1. NCBI lineage: Eukaryota > Metazoa > Chordata > Amphibia > Anura > Hyperoliidae > Hyperolius > Hyperolius riggenbachi. Next base: position 183,759,540 of record NC_090655.1, read on the forward strand.
TAGTTTTGAAAGTAGTTTTTCATTTACTTTTTGGTACTTTTTTATGTGTAGAGTGTTGAATTCAAATAGAAGAGGAATAAATATCTCCTAGGAGAAAAACTTAGGAGAAAAAAGAAATTGAATAAGGCCCTATAAGCTTTTTTTTACAGATATTTACCCAATTCTGTTTTCTATTAATGGAGATAAGACATTGCAGTGATCTGCTTAGGAAGAGAATCTGATAAATCACGACTAAGGAAAGGAAGAGAGAAGAGAGCGCTTCTATGGTGCAATACTTCTAATTCAGTTTGCAAATTGCAAAATAAATGTATGATCCTGACTTGACTAAGACATTGAGGACCCCAGGCTTACGCCCCCCCTAGTGACCAGGCCATTTTTTACAATTCAGTGCTCTGCAGCTTTTACAGCTCGCTGCAAAGCCATACAACTTAGCACACAAATGAATCTTGTCCCCTTTTCTTGCCACCAACAGAGCTTTCTGTTGGTGGCATCTGATTGCTGCTGCAACGTTTTGTTTATTGTTTTTAAATTGTTAAATTTAATTGTTTTTATAAATAAAAATGTTTTTTTTTAATTATCCCTCCCCCTGACATCCAATCACGCTGATCACCTATCATAGGCCTCAGCCCATGAGAGAGATCCGCTTGCAAGCCTCTCCTGGGGACAGTTCAGTGACAGAGCTGTCCCCCGTACAGCGCTGCACTAGATTGCAGCTCTGCACAATATATTTCTGCCGTTCTTTTTTTTCGTTTTTTTTAGCCTGCCAGCCGCGATTGCGCGATCTCCACTAATCTCCTCACCCAGGACTTGATGCTGATCGCCGTTAGGCGGTCCTGGGGTAGCCACCTCCCTAACGCCTATCAGCGTTAGGTGGTCGGTAAGGGGCTAAGACACACTGGTTTCACTGGCGTAACAATAGGGGATGCGACCCCTGCCCACGCAGGGGGGCCCGGGGCCCGCTCAGGGAAGTTTTGGGGGGCTGGAGGGGACGCAGCACGAGGGGAAAGCCATGCCCACAGTCGGCGGGGAGGGGGGAAGGTTCCCCCCCTCCCTCACCTCGGGGCTCTCCCCTCCGCGTTCCCATCCAGCTTAATAAGTGTGCGGGCAGCGGCGGGCAGCGGCTGATACATACCTTCCTTCCCTCTTCCGTGCGTTCCAGCGTGCGTTCCTCACTCTAGTCTCTGACGCGACTTCCTGTTATAATTTCTGTGATTGTATTCACTCCGAGCAGCTGTGAGCGCTGCATATCTCTGTGTTTTGTATATCTGCTAAGGGAGTTGATACCCCCTAATTGCAGCGATCCAGTTGTCTCTTTGTGTTTGTAGGTAGAGGAGCCCACATACCTCCATTTTAATTACATGGACCTAAGGCTGCTAGCCACAAATGGTCTACACATTTCCTAAACAACAGTAAAAAATTGGCAGTGCTCCTAATCAGGCTGCAACTGAAATCAAACCAACAGAGGTGTGCAGTACCCCTTAGGGTTTAAGATTAAGTTAAACTTGGCTATTAAAAGGCAATACCTTCAGGTCAGCTCTATACATTGCAACATTGCAGGGATTCGTGGCAAGCCTTATTTTATCTATACTTCCTAGACAGTTACCCTGCTGCACACCTGGAAATATAGTTGTCTATTTCATTGTAGTAGTGTTGCTTGCGAATTTTCGCCAAAGTCATTTTCGCATCGAAAATCCCATTTTCAATTTCGCCGAATTTTCGCGGAAATAAGTACTATTTTCAAAAGGCGAAATTTCGCCTGAGTATTTTCGCATTAATTTTCGCCTAAAGTCCGTTTTTTTCGCGTTAAATATCTATGCCCCCTTACAAGCTAGAATCACCAAATTTGCAAGGTATATTAAGGAGATATGTGGGTATAAGAGGAAAAATTTTTTTAGCAAAAAGACCTTATAGTTTTTGAGAAAATCGATTTTAAAGTTTCAAAGGAAAAAAGTTTACATTTAAATGTAGTAAATGACAGTTACTGTAGCAAACCTAGAGGTAGTGTAAAATTATTAATATCAAAATAAAGGGCCAAGTGCAAGTGCCATGGACCAAGTGCAAACTGCCAAGTGCAAAGGGCCAAGTGCCAAGTGCCAGCGCAAAGGGCCAAGTGCAAGCGCAAAGGGCCAAGTGCAAGCGCAAAGGGCCAAGTGCAAGCACAAAGTGCCAGGTGCAAGCGCAAAGTGCCAAGTGCAAGCGCCATGTGCAAAGGGCCAAGTGCAAAGGGCTAAGTGCAAAGGGCCATGAAAAGTGCAAAGGGCCGTGCAAAGTGCCAAGTGCACTTTGCATTTAACACTTTGCACTTGGCACTTTGCATTTGACACTTGGCACTTGGCACTTTGAACTTGGCACTTTGCACTTTGCATTTAACACTTTGCACTTGGCACTTTGCACTTTGCATTTGACACTTGGCCCTTTCATTTTATATTAGTAAAATTACACTACCGCTAGGTTTGCTACAGTAACTGTCATTTACTGCATTTAAATGTATACTTTTTTCCTTTGAAACTTTAAAATTGATTTTCTCAAAAACTATAAGGTCTTTTTGAAAACGTTTTCTTTCCTCTTGTACCCACATATCTCCTTAATATACCCTGAAAATTTGGTGATTCTAGTTTGTAAGGGGGCTTAGATATTAAACGCGAAAAAACAGACTTTAGGCGAAAATTAATGCGAAAATATTTGGCGAATGTTCGCCTTTCGAAACGAAAATAGAACCTTTTTTCGCGAAAATTTCGGCGAAAAGAATATTTGCGTTTTCGTTCATCACTGCATTGTAGTATTGTTGGCATACATAATATGGATGTGGTAAACAATCCATGTAAACCAATACAGATAGTTTACCAGCTTCCCATCTTGTCAATGGAGCCTCAATGTCACATCACTTCTGCCTGCAGGCCATGTCCTGTGGTAGAGCAATACAGAACATAACCTAAGCCTCACTTCTCAACACATGGTACATGTTCTGATGGGGTTACTTGGGTTGAGCTTGGGGGTACTTTAACTTCTCATAAAAAAATATATATATATACAAAGAAGCTATAACTATTTTAGTTAATTAAAAGCATAAAGCAATGTTTGAATAGTTTTTGTAGACAAATACTTAATATACCTAACAAATATATATGGGTATGTGTGAAGGAGTACTTGAAGTGGTGTTCTTCACACTATGGGGTACTTGCCAAACATCATATTTCATAAAGAGAAATGTTGAGAAACACTGGCCTAAAGTGGTAAGGTTGCCAATTTTTGTTATGCCCCAGCCTGGTTTCCCTCTGCCCTGGATGGTCTTTGCTATCAGCGCCAACAGCAACATTGCTGATTAGTAGAGATGTTTAGTAAGATACAAATAATTCACAGTTGCATGCATTTAAAGCAAATTGCGTGCAGTTTTAAATTTGTAACAGACAAATGCTGATTTGATTGGCCCATTTCCAAGATGCATACACTTTATGTTAAATTTGCATTCAGGTAAGAATTGTTTTCATCTCATGTACCATCTGTACTAGCAGAGATGGGCAAAGGATATGTATTAGATTTGAACAGACTATATTAAATGGTATGTTTTACACTCACTACCATTCATCTATATGTACAGTAAGTTGCACTTGTGGAAAATTACTGGCAAGAAAGAAAGTGGTGTCACTAAGTCCACTAACAAATGACACGTGTGGTTCCATTACCCAATAGCCATCAACAGTAGTGCGGAAGTGTATATGACAGCAAACACCTCTGGCTATTTTTGCATTTACAGTCACATATAGGTTAGCCATTGCACCAAGTACTTCCTCTTCTTCACAGCTACACAAGCATTCCCTTATTAGGACAGATCAGTGCCTATATGTCTATAGGATGGTATTTACTATGACACTATAAGGTGATGTGCTACTAAAGGATTGTGACAGGTCTTGGGATGTCTGTTTTACATCCTGCAGACTTTTCAGATTTCACTTGTTTGTCACAGGAAACAGCTTAGCAAACTATGACAATCACTGTATGCTGCACGTTAGAAAAATGTGTGCAAAACTAACTGCACTTGTATCTATTCATTTAAAGTCAGTATGAAGCATAAATAAAAAAACAAAAAAAACAGATACTTACTTATAGAGCCTTCCCATTCCTCTCCTGGTCCCCTTGTTCCACCACTGGGCTCCCCTGTTCGCAGTCTTCAATGGGTAGAAGACTGGTCTATGTCCCTGCAGGAGGCTTTGGCCGGTCCATACTGTGCATGCGCAAGCCTTTGCTCTCCTTAGGTACGTTTCTGGGTTTTATTTACGCTTCAGACTCCTTTTCAGCACTTCTCCACCATTGCTCCCTGTGGTGACCTCCACAGCCAGGGTCCAGCTGGCACTCCCCTCCAGGTATCGCATGTTGGCCTTAGGGCCCCGGCCAGTGAGAGAGGTCCGGGGCCCCTGGCCATCGTGCGAACCAATCGTGTGTTTTTAAACATTTTCTTTCAGCTCTAGGACATGGCGGACAGGTGAGCGGTTAGGGAGGTACCCCTGTGGGAGGGATGCCTGCACGGGGCGGTCCTGCTAGTGACGCAATCTTGCGATGGCGTCCAACTGAAGCCTCCCACGGGAATGCTAATGGCTGCTAGATGTGGTATGGCAGGTAAAGAGTGTATGATAGTGCATCCTGATTGGCTGACGAGCACCTGCTGACCACTTAAATGTAGCTGGATGCATGTACTGCTGTGTTCTATTGCTTGTGTGTGTTGAATCCAGCTGGCAGGAGCCCATTTAGCAAAAGGGAAGCAATGTGGAGAGGTGTTGTCTTTGAGGATACGGAGATTGGCCGTGTTCTGCTTGTTTTAGCTGGTCTGTCATCGGTCAGCATTTGGATCTGGTGAGCGGTTTCTATTAATGCATGCTGGTGGAGGCACGTTGGCTGGTTGAAGTGAAACACCAAGATCACATGGGGGTAGAGCATAAGTATGTAACAGAATCACGCTATGTTCATCTAATTTTTTCCCTATGACCTCGCCATAATAACCTGCCTTAAAGCCTGTTTTGCTGATCTGTTGATGAAACAGCAACTAATGTTGGTGAACATTCTAGGAATTGGAGTGGCAGTACACAAAAGTCACTAAAACAAGGTAGTTAATTTATAAGACGGAGTTATACTATATAATGTTTTCTGCTTTATTCTGAGGTATATCTCCAGGAGAGGAATGTGTTACATTGTGAATCCTGAAACTTGATGGAAACAATTATACGATGATTGCTGACTGTTGAGCACTGCAGAAAACCTTTTTCTATTCCACAGTCAGGGAGCCCACCTGATAGGGCTCATATAACAACTAGGGGCACCATGACCATTGCTCCCAACTGTCCCTCTTTTGGAGGGACCGTCCCTCTTTGGGAGCCCTGTCTTTCTGTCCCTCTTTCCTCCTCATGTGTCCCTCTTTCAGGACTTTGTCCCTCTTTCTATGTAAATATATATATTTATCTACTAAAAAATGTGTTTGATTGACTCTAAACTTTATTCCCATCCTTTAAATTGATATATTTCTTATTTTAAAATGTTAATATAAAGGAAATGAACCAGGATAGAAAGGACCAGTGTGGTTTAAATGATAAAACAACATATTTTTCTTATGAAATCTTTATGGTATGCGTGATTAGGGGTGTGATGGAGGCATGATTAGGGGTGTGGCAGGGGCGTGGCTTAAAGTGTCACTTTTTCTCATTTCAAAAAGTTGGGAGGTATGACCATGACCCCCTCCATAATAGCATGGCCACTACAGCTCTTCCCACCCATAGGAAGTGTGATTAGTGTGACATTCTTCCTCTACCAATAGCAATGACCTTGCCTCCCCAGTATAGCCATTCCCTTCCTACACCTCATCTATGCAGTGACTGACACAGGGAAGAATGTGCTGTTACAACTACCTGTCTTGGTACACACTGCAATCCCTCTTCACCTGATTCTTGCTCTCCTGAACTTTTTCCTACATCTCTCTCTCTAGCAGTCAGCACCCATGTGATGTCTAACAAAATTTTGGGATGCATTAAAAGGGAAATAAAAACTTGAGATGCTAGCATAATATTGCCCCTGTTTAACTCTCTAGTAAGGCCACATCTGGAATATGGAATTCAGTTCTGGGCACCACATTACAAAAAAGATATTGCAGTTTTAGAGCAGGTGCAGAGACGAGCAACAAAATTGATACGTGGGATGGAAGGTCTCACTTACCAAGAAAGGTTAGATAAACTGGGTTTATTTAGTCTAGAGAAAAGACGCCTTAGAGGGGATCTAATTAACATGTATAAATACATCAGAGGGCAATATAATAGCTTGGCGGATGAGCTTTTTGTCCCTAGGCCTTCTCAAAGGACTACTAGAGGACATGATCTGCGCATGGAGAAAAAACGTTTTAGCCATTTATTTAGGAAAGGGTTCTTTACAGTAAGAGTGATTAAGATGTGGAATGCATTGCCACAGGAAGTCGTTATGGCAACTCTATACCTGCATTTAAAGGGGGCTTAGATGCTTTCCTTGCGTTGAAAGACATCCATGGCTACAATTACTAGGTAATGCCTAATGATGTTGATCCAGGGATTTTATCTGATTTTATCTGATTGCCATCTGGAGTCGGGAAGGATTTTTTTTCCCTTTTGGGGCTAATTGGACGATTCCTTGTAAGGGTTTTTTCGCCTTCCTCTGGATCAACAGAGATATGTGAGGGAGCAGGCTGGTGTTGTACTTTGTTCTCTGGTTGAACTCGATGGACGTATGTCTTTTTTCGACCAAAATAACTATGTAACTATGTAACTATGTCAGTGAAGCTGATATACAGACGGAAGACTGATATAAGGAGAGTGTGGCTGTTGGGATGAGAAGGATTGTTGCACCCATCCTGACAGGTAAATATAATATCTGCTTCCCTGAGCTGCTCTGCATAGCTATCATTGGAAGATCTTAGGAAAGTTTGGATAGGGGATTGTATCAGAGGGAGGGTAAGAAGACCACAGTCTTGGGCACCCCTGCAGCTGCCAGGGCTGCACCTCTAGTATTTACACCTCTAAACCACAAATCATCCAAGTATTAGTGCATATACTAGTGCGTGAAGTATTATGTAGCAAGGAAATGAGCAGCGCTACTTAAAAACAGACTAGTGCCTACCTGCAAAAGAGTGCAAGCCCCACTTGTGGGGTCGAATACACACCGAGCATACACATGACCTGTCTACCACTGGAGGAGGATGTTGGTTTCCTGTAACAGCTTGCATGCAACCTATTAAGTACTCGTCCCTCCCACTGCGAAGAAGTCAATCCTCCATGGGAGGGGCCTAACACTAACTAAATCCTAACCTATGTATATGCATAGCCTGGGTGCGCTACCAAATAAAATTGAAAAATCGAAAATTGCGCAAAAGGTGGATCAGCGCAACACCAGGCCGCCTCTGAATGGCCTCCAATCAGAGATGCGCTGAGCCCCCCCAGGAACTACAAACGCACCTTGAACCCAAACAGAAGCTCTGCTTATACACCAAAAGCATGGCTGTTAAGTGGGACCAGCTGACCAAAAACGAATTAAAATAGTACATAGCAAGGAAGTGAGCAGCGCTACTTAAAAACAGACTAGTGCCTACCTGCAAAGTATTATGTGTATATCTAGTGGAAAGATGATGGATGTACACAGTCTAATTTCTAAATGACTAGCACTCTCAGGCTGACCAGGATTTGTAACACTGTTTTTATTAAGTCAAAGAAAAAAATGACAAATAGGTACAACAATGAGATGAATAAAACCAGTACAGGATTATCAAAAGGAGCAATAAAACAGCTGAGTGTCATGATTCATAAGTCGTAGTATTCTAAAAGTAATAGAATAGATCAGCCGGAACAAAATAACATTCAGTTCTTATAGAAAAGACTGTTTGTATCTGAACTACTCTTGAACTAAGAACCTATAGCTGAAGTCCATTGAGGTACCTATTGGAAAGTACAAAAATAAAGATACCATTGATCAAGAACATCGACTGACCAGGATTTACATCACAGGAGCCTATAGGAACAAATGTCCTGGCACACTAGACTTCGCCCTCCACGAACCTACAAATCCCTGCTGGACCCCCCCCCCTCCCAAGTGTGCTGATTGGCCCAGCTGTCATTCTCCCTTACTTCCCTTGCCTGTTATAGGTAGCTACAGGTGCCCCTTAGTATTAGGTAACCAGAGGTACCTTCAGTATTAAATAGCTACAGGTGCCCCCGACTGAAGGGAGGTCTCATCATTGGAATGCCAAGACCCGGGTGAGTATCCTCTCATTTATACTCTGCTTGGGACTCTGCATAGGGGAGGTGAGAGGGGGGCACTTGGGGAGGGGAGTGAGCCGCCTCTCCATCATTAGGCACCTGTAGGCACGTGCCTATATTGCCTTATGGTAAATCCGGCCCTGCTCTCGGGTTCAATTCCCAGACAAGACACTTTCTACATGGAGTTTGTAGGTTTTCTTCCCACACCCAAAAAACATAGTGGTAGGTTGATTCCCCCAGATCATCTGACTGTGGTATGTGTAATAAATGTTTGTTGGCTGCTATAGGCAACAACACTACACCTTCGTTCTGCACCATATTACAGGAAGTGTGATAACTCAACACTCATCACAGCAAACTGCATAGGAGATAGAACTTCCCAGACGTCGTCAAAGGTTCAGTAGTTTATTTGTAAAACAAATATACAGATGTGTTCATCAGCAATCTTATATCTTCGTTACATGTTACCTCGGCAAAGCAAACAGTCTGTAGAATCTTATGCGTTCCATGCAGACTTGGTCTATCCCTAGAAGACTAGACCAGGCTTTCTCTTTTGTTACATCTATGCTAGTTGCATTTAGGCTTATATACAGCCTACAGATAATGTAGAAGGAAAGTAGAAACCGAAGTGAGAAGTAAAGTCATAGGTAAGAAGTCTCCTCGCGAGTCCATGTTGGCTATTCTTATACTAGCCTCTAAAGAGTTAAATGTGACATCATCCAGCAGCGATGGTCCAGTCCCCATCGCTTGCAATTGGCTGATAACAGTGCTGTAGAAAGTGAGTTCCGCACAATGTCGGTAGAGTCAAACGGCTTTATTTAAATCAACACATAAGGGCTAAAATCCAATACCACATGCTGACATGTTTCGGACGTTGCACGTCCTTAATCATTGCTTGATGCTATGATTAAGGACGTGCAACGTCCGAAACATGTCAGCATGTGGTGTTGGCTTTTAGCCCTTATGTGTTGATTTAAATAAAGCCGTTTGACTCTACCGACATCGTGCGGAACTCACTTTCTACAGCATTGGACTTTGGGTCAGAGCAGCCCGGTTTCCTGCACTGTCGGCAGTTGGAGGTTGTGAGCGGAGTTTCACATCCATCAAATGCTGATAACAGCATTTGATGGATGACCCCATCTGCGCCTGCTCCGATGGGACAAACTAAACATGGCGTTTCCTCTACTTGTACCCAGTAATTAGGTAAAATGTTCCCTGGCTATAGTTTACCTTTAGGAAATATGAAAGCACTGTATGTTTACAGCAAAGGCTGCCTGGATGTCTGTACATCGTGGACAGATAAGCCCTCTGGCCTCGTGTAGTCAGAAGCACAAGGTTCTCCAGTGATTCTAGAAATCCTCCTTAAAGGGAGACTCTCTGCAAATCAAGTCTTTTAACTAAACTCAGTTAAAGTAACTGAGACCTAAGAATTCAAGCATACCATACTTAAATTCTAACAGTATGGACATTAGATTGTAAGTTCTTTTGAGACTCAGTTAGTGAGCAGATGCTTGTCCAGTAATCAGCATTACACCATTGCTTTCAGGCTACGTTTAACATGAGAGATATAATATTGTTATAAAGTGTGAAAAGTGATGGAAGAGAAACACCAGTGATGTAATTGTCAAAAGCATGTGATAATGACAAAATATGAATTTTGCTGACATTTTGAAAAGTGCATATAATGAAAAAGGAAGTGATCTCCAAAACCAGAAGAGAAGTAAACCATGGTGTGTTGTACATTTCAAACCAAGGGATAAACTTACCAAAATTGGTCAAAATGAAACAAGGATAACTTGCTTTCCCCACAAAACTTTGCAGTTTGTTACAACTGAGAACACTGCAGTAAATTCACAAAAGAACATTAAGATTACCAAGATTTAGTCAGCAAATTACACTACAAGAGGCACCAACATATATTAGAATATCAAGATGTACAGAGGCGGCAAAAGGATAAAATATACTAAATATACCTCAGAGGTGCCAGGCTGTTATTGGACCTTTAGCTTTGTGATACTCCGGTTGTTTATTGCCTGATGAAGCGAGATTGTGCCCGTGAAACGCGTTGCAGTTTTATCTAGGAGTATGTGAATAAATTATCTCAACCTCAAGCAACAGCATCATGTCTGTTTTGGTGTGGCTGGTCCACCGCCGCCACCTGAATGTTTTAGACGTTTCAGTATATTTTATCCTTTTGGCGCCTCTGTACATCTTGATATCAAGTTTTCCACCCCTGGTGTAAGGGTGGTACACCCTCTTTTCTTCTATCTACAGAGAACGACATCTTAGTCCTGAGTGGGGACAGGCCTGTTCTTCTCACCTGCCTATACAGTGGTTGCCTAAGAGGTAGCCCTTGTTTGTAAGTATAATACTTACGTATCATTCTTCCTCCCTGTTCCAATACATACTACACTATATTGGGCTCTCGGTTTTCTGCTTTATATATTAGAATGTAATACGTTATTCAGGAGACTCAATTTTATGTTAATGATCCTGGTTTAGACATCAGAAATGCTTCCTATATGTATTACTGCTGTATATTGGTATTTATGATGTCAAACAACCCTCTACCCCAGAACATTCTGGGTGACCAGGTGTTGTTTCTGCTCACTTCGGAACACACAGCAAACAGACATTCCACAGTGCTGCACCTTGCCAACAGTAAATATGTTGCCACCTGTGATAAATGTAAGAATGTAAACCAGGATGTTTCAGAATGTTTACTTTTCAGGAATTATACATTGGAAAAATAATGTATAAATGAATATTGTAAAATATAAGCAATTTTAATCATTAAGTTACACCTGTAGGGAAAAAAGTGCCCCTTGGGGGTTCTTGCCTCGGGGGCATGGCAGGATTTTAGGTAAGGCCACAAAGGCCATGCAAGGCCACAAAGGCCAAAGATCTAGGGCACCAGGAAAGCAAGGGGTGGGCTGTGGGCAACAGGGTGGCAGTAGCAGTTAGCTTGCTGATCGTTCATCCTGCTACACAGAGTTTGCACATAACTGTTGGCGGCTACCAACAGCCGGACCTGACACTCGGGGGATGAAGGGGCATCAAACATGCACTTACAGTGATCTCTGAACTGCCTGTCACTCACCAAATGTGCCGCTCACCAAGGAGCTTACAAAGTAATCCCTGCCACATGTAACTAACTATTTTGAGAGGAGCTTATAATGTAATTCCTGCCATCACTTCACTAACTGTCCAGAGGAGCCTACAATTGAATCCAGGCTTTCTCAACCAGGGTTCCTTGAGTACTCTGCAGGGGTTCCTTGGCATTTCTCCCATCGTGGGGGAAGTATGATAAAGCACATTTAAAAAGGTGATACCGTAAAAATAAGCACTAAATCAGGTAAAAATAATAAGAATGAGCACATGTAATGAACGATGTCGGCACGCAGAGAGAATCTGATTATTGGTGATCTGCAGTATCACCAAGAATGCAGATATATAACCGATTATTGATGATCTGCAGTATCACCGATAATCAGATATATTGCTAACCTCTGAACACCTATGGATATGTGAGCGTTTGGTGTAACAGTAACACTTTGAGTGAGAACCACCAGAGGAACTGGAGGTCGGAAGATGAAGGGAATTCACCCTTGACTGTGGGTGAATCCCTATAAGCCCAAAGGCTCCCTAGGAGAGGGGCCTGGGCTGGGTTGCAGGAAGCCCTGCTGCTAATTGAACCAAGTTGCCCTACTGGATGAGAGATCCTGGCTCTCTTCACCCTAGTGGTGAGCTAAAGTAGTAAAGATACTCAGTGCTAGTCTTGGGTGTGAGGAAAGTAGTTACAGCACCCTAGAACTAGCATACATAACATAACATTGAGACAGTTGGCTAAGCTTTGGTGTGAGGTCCATAGTCACAACACCCTGGAACTAGTCTATAACATAACATAGCATTGACACAGTTTCCTAAGCTTGGGTGTGAGGTCCGTAGTCACAACACCCTGGAACTAGTCTATAGCATAACGTAGCATTGAGACAGTTTCCTAAGCTTGGGTGTGAGGTCCGTAGTCACAACACTCTGGAACTAGTCTATTGCATAACATAGCATTGAGACAGTTTCCTAAGCTTGGGTGTGAGGTCCATAGTCACAACACCCTGGAACTAGTCTATAGCATAACATAACAGGACAAAGCGAGAGAATCTAGCTCAGTGTGATTTCCCAGGTCCGTCCTGGTTCTAACACACTGTAGGATCTGACTGAGGTCTGTGTGCTAACATAAGCATTTGCAACGGCAGACAACGTGAGAGTGAGGGACGCATGCATCCTAGGATCCTAGGATCAGCTGACCAAGGGAGTCAGCTGATCCCTCTCTGTTTCCCATAAAGCTTTTGCCTCTCCGCGCGCGCGTATTCCTCAGCCTATGTGCACATGAAGGCTGCACTAGATCAGACACATGTCGCAGCATGTAAACAGCCGGACTAGACGCGGAAACAGCCGCCACGCCGTCAGAGCACGCGGCGGCTATTCCGCTATCCTTTACAGTACCCAGCCGGACTAGACGCGGAAACAGCCGCCACGCCGTCAGAGCCCGCGGCGGCTATTCCGCTATCCTTTACAGTACCCCCCCCCCCCCCCGAGGAGTGGACTCCGGACACTTGCCACCCGGCTTCCCAGGATGTAAGTCATGGAACTTTTTCCTCAATTCCTCTGCGTGCATGCGGCACTCTGGTACCCAAGTTCTATCCTCCACACCATAACCTTTCCAGTGTACCAAATATTGCACAGAATTCTGCACCAGTCGGGAGTCCAGAATCTGCTCAACCTCATACTCGGGTTGATCATCAATTAATACGGGAGGGGGGGGGGGGAGTGGAATCCACCTGTACTGCCAGCTTGAGCAATGACACGTGGAATGATCTTACACCGCGCATACTGGTAGGAAGATCAACAGTATAAGTGACAGCATTAATTATTTTGGTGACTGGAAACAGCCCAATAAACCTAGGCCCTAGTTTAGGTGACAGTTGTTTCAGTGCCAGATGTCGCGTAGACACCCAGACCAAATCTCCTGGTGAAAAGTCCCATTCAGCAGAGCGTTTCTTGTCAGCCTGCTTTTTCTGAGACTTGAAAGCCTTCCCCAAATTTGTTTTCACCAGCGCCCCAAATTTGTTTTAACGCCACCTGCCAATCCTCTAAAGCTGGGAAAGGAGTGGATACCACGGGCAAGGGAGCAAACTTAGGAGACCTTCCTGCCACCACCTGAAAAGGGGAAAACCCAGAGGAAGAACTCTTCAGGTTGTTGTGCGCAAACTCCGCGAAAGGCAGAAATTTTACCCAGTCAGTTTGTGCATCAGCCACATAGCACCTGAGAAACTGCTCCATGGATTGGTTGACCCTCTCGGTCTGGCCATTTGTCTGTGGGTGGTAGTCTGATGAAAATGAAAGATCCATGCCCATAAGATGACAAAATGCCCTCCAGAACTTAGAAACGAATTGGACTCCCCTATCTGACACAACATTCTCTGGAATGCCATGCAGCCGGAAAATGTGCTGGATGAAGAGATTAGCCAGCTCTTGGGCGGAGGGGAGCCCTTTCAGAGGGATAAAATGGGCCATCTTGCTGAATCTGTCTACTACCACCCAGATGACAGTCATGCCCTCAGACCTGGGGAGTTCACCCACAAAATCCATGGACAGATGGGTCCACGGTTCATTTGGAACCGGCAAAGGCTGTAAGGTCCCCACTGGAGCCTGTCGGGAAGGTTTGCTCCTAGTCCTAGCACACACAGCACACTCTCTCACAAACTCCTTACAATCTGTGGCCAGAGATGGCCACCATGCACACCTGGCAAGGAGATCCTGTGTCCTGGTGGCCCCGGGATGACCAGCGTTCTTATGGGAGTGAAACAGCTGCAGGAGCTGTAAACGAAAGGGCAGGGGCACAAACAACACTCCCTCGGGCTTTCCTTCTGGGATATCCTGCTGATATGGGGCCAGAGTGGCAGCCCAATCCTTCCAGGTCTGTGTGGCTGCCAAAACCACCCTCCGAGGCAGAATAGTCTCGGGCAGGCACATGCAGAGGGGGGTGCTCTGGGTGCCCAGGCACCCCCCTTTTTAAAATCAGCAAAAAAGGCCCCTCTGATCGCGCAAAATAAGCCCCGCCCCTACCGCGGTAAGTCCCGCCCACCCGCGAGAAGCTCCGCCTCCACCTGGGGCACTTTCAGGTGAAGAGGCCTGGATAGGAATCCTAGTGTGGCATACTGACCTCACCCTCCACCTAGGACCCATACTGACCTCTACCTCCCCAAGCACCCATAGTGACTTCTCCCTCACCCACAGGGACCTCTCCATTCATCTAGCACCCACAGTGACTTCTCCCTCCCCAGCACCCACAGTGACCTCTCCCTCCACCTAGCACCCACAGTGACCTCTCCCTCCACCAGCACCCACAGTGACCTCTCCCTCCCACAGTGACCTCTCCCTTCACCTACCACCCACAATCACCTCTCCTTCCCCAAATCTAGCAGTGATCCTGCCTACCTCAGCACCCACACTGACCTATCCCTCCCCCAGCACCCACAGTGATCTTTCCCTCCCCCAGAGGCTACCCCCTCCTGTCCCCTGCAGCACCCACAGGGACCTCCCATTCCAAAAGCAGCGCCCACACTGATCTCTCCCAACACACAGCATCCACAACTACTCCCTCCTCCAATAACTACAATGACCTCTCCCAGCACCCACAGTGACCTCTCCCTCCCCCAGCACCCACAGTGAGCTCTCCCTCCCACAGTGACCTCTCCCTCCCCCAGCACCCACAGTTACCTCTCCCTCCCACAGTGACCTCTCCCTCCACCTAGCACCCACAGTGACCTCTCCCTCCACCTAGCACCCACAGTGACCTCTCCCTCCACCTAGCACCCATAGTGACCTCTCCCTCCCACAGTGATATCTCCCCTCACCTAGCACCCACAGTGACCTCTCCCTCCACCTAGGACCCATAGTGACCTCTCCCTCCCACAGTGACCTCTCCCTCCACCTAGCACCCATAGTGACCTCTCCCTCCCACAGTGATATCTTCCCTCACCTAGCACCCACAGTGACCTCTCCCTCCACCTAGCATCCACAGTGACCTCTCCCTCCACCTAGCACCCACAGTGACCTCTCCCTCCCCGGCACCCACAGTGACATCTCCCTCCCACAGTGACCTCTCCCTTCACCTACCACCCACAGTGACCTCTCCCTCCCACAGTGACCTCTCCCTCCACCTAGCACCCACAGTGACCTCTCCCTCCCACAGTGACCTCCCCCAGTGCAGTTTCTAGGTTAAATTTCTCCCAGGGCGAGTGTCAAAAATACGCCCCCCCCCCTTCCGGGGCTTAAGTCTATCAAACACGCTGAACCCAGCACAGGAGATTTGGACGCAGGCGGCGCCAGTGCGCCACCATAGGCCGTAATAGGAATTACGGCTGTAGCGGCGCACAGGTAGTAACTTCGGCGCCGTCAGAAGACAGAGCTGAAGTTACTTTTAAAGCACTGTAATTCAGCCACCAGCAATTGCTGGAAGACAAATTATTTAATTCCCCACCATCCATGGCGGCCTGGAGGGGGAATAGTATTTAATACGGCCGGGACTCGTGCAGCAGCAGGATCAGCCATATACCGACTGTATCCTGCGCCAAGTCTCCCGCGTCGATTCCTCTCCTGCGCACAAGTCTCCCGCGTCATTATCTTTCGTATGCTATTTCTAGGCCATAGGAGTATATAGAGCAGATTCATTATTGATGATAACGCACTGCAAAAGTTAAATATTCTTACTTGTGGGTTTAAAATCACACAGATAAGTTAATTGGCTTTCCTCTAAAAATTGGCCCTAGACTACGATACATACACTACACAATACATACATAGACATATGACTATGATAGGGGTTAGATTGTGAGCTCCTCCAAGGGACAGTTAAGTGACAAGACAATGTACTAAGTACTGCACTGCGGAAGATGTTGGCGCTATATAAATACTAAATAATAATCGATCATTTAAAAACATGTCAGTATTAACACAGTATTAATTTATAAACTATTTAGTCAGCGTTTGCCCATTGAAAAATATTTCCTAACATCAAATTTACGACCTAGAGTGCTGGGGAGGAAATGAGTGCACGACCAAGGGGGCAGGTGAGGGACTGAGTGGGGGCTGGGGAGGGAATCGGTGCACAACCAGGGGGGCTGGGGAGGTACTGAGAGAGAGACCGAGGGGGCTGGGGAGGAACTGAGAGTGCGACCGAGGGGGCTGGGGAGGAACTGAGAGTGCGACCAAGGGGGCTGGGGAGGAGCTGAGAGTGTGACCGAGGGGGCTGGGGAGGAGCTGAGAGTGCGACCGAGGGGGCTGGGGAGGAACTGAGAGTGCGACCGAGGGGGCTGGGGAGGAGCTGAGAGTGCGACCGAGGGGGCTGGGGAGGAACTGAGGGCACATTAGGGGGTGCTGGGAGGGGGAAGAGTGAGGGCACATTGAGGGTACTTGGGAGGGGAGCATTCTGGATGCAGGAGAGACTGAGGGCACATTGAGGGTACTTGGGAGGGGGGCATTCTGGATGCAGGAGGGGGTGAGGGAGAGACTGAGGGCACACTAAGGGTACTTGGGAGGGGGGCATTCTGGGTGCAGGAGGGGTTGAGGGAGAGACTGAGGGCACATTGAGGGTACTTGGGAGGGGGGCATTCTGGATGCAGGAGGGGGTGAGGGAGAGACTGAGGGCACACTAAGGGTACTTGGGAGGGGGGCATTCTGGGTGCAGGAGGGGGTGAGGGAGAGACTGAGGGCACATTGAGGGTACTTGGGAGGGGGGCATTCTGGGTGCAGGAGGGGGTGAGGGAGAGACTGAGGGCACGTTGAGGGTACTTGGGAGGGGGGCATTCTGGATGCAGGAGGGGGTGAGGGAGAGACTGAGGGCACATTGAGGGTACTTGGGAGGGGGGCATTCTGGGTGCAGGAGAGGGTGAGGGAGAGACTGAGGGCATGTTGAGGGTACTTGGGAGGGGGGCATTCTGGATGCAGGAGGGGGTGAGGGAGAGACTGAGGGCACACTAAGGGTACTTGGGAGGGGGCATTCTGGGTGCAGGAGGGGGTGAGGGAGAGACTGAGGGCACATTGAGGGTACTTGGGAGGGGGGCATTCTGGATGCAGGAGGGGGTGAGGGAGAGACTGAGGGCACATTGAGGGTACTTGGGAGGGGGGCATTCTGGGTGCAGGAGGGGGTGAGGGAGAGACTGAGGGCACATTGAGGGTACTTGGGAGGGGGGCATTCTGGATGCAGGAGGGGGTGAGGGAGAGACTGAGGGCACATTGAGGGTACTTGGGAGGGGGGCATTCTGGATGCAGGAGGGGGTGAGGGAGAGACTGAGGGCACATTGAGGGTACTTGGGAGGGGGGCATTCTGGGTGCAGGAGGGGGTGAGGGAGAGAATCTTACTAGAATCCCATGTCCAGCCAGGATCCTGCATAACTTCTCCTACGACGCGGTCACGTGTTCCCTGCACCGGAGGACGACAGCACCATTCCTCTGCACTTTGAATCTCCCACAAGCTTTCTGTCGCTTGTCCGGGGGACGGGGCTAGACCATTCTTGGCAATCAGATGTGGATTCTTCCCCCTGGCACCAATCGGAAGGCTCCGATGGGGGGGGCGGAGTTTATGTGTTAACATGTACTGCGGGGGAAGATGGAGCCATCAAAACAGCAAGGAGACTGGAGGCGGGGCAGGGAATGGAGCAGCTGCACAGCTCCCTAGCAGTGTCCTCTATCCTGCGCCCTCCTTCCTTAACCTGCCAGCCTGCACTCAGTGCGATCGCACGGTCCGCACGGTGGTAGAAACGGCCATGACCTCTCCCTTCACCAACCACCCACAATCACCTCTCCTTCCCCAAATTTAGCAGTGATCCTGCCTACCCCAGCACCCACACTGACCTATCCCTCCCCCAGCACCCACAGTGATCTTTCCCTCCCCCAGAGGCTACCCCCTCCTGTCCCCTGCAGCACCCACAGGGACCTCCCATTCCAAAAGCAGCGCCCACACTGATCTCTCCCAACACACAGCATCCACAACTACTCCCTCCTCCAATAACTACAATGACCTCTCCCAGCACCCACAGTGACCTCCCCTTCCTCCAGCACTCATACTGACCTCTTCCTTCCACAGAACCCACAGTGACCTACCCTTCCACCAGCACCCACACTGACCTCTACCTCCCCCAGCAACCACACTGACCTCTACCTCCCCTAGCAGCAACTATGCCATTCATAGCAGTACCCACAGTGACCTCCCACTCCCTGCACCCACCGCAATCCCACCAATATTCAGCACCCACATTACACTCAACCAGTAACCCCCACTATAGCAAGCACCCAGTACTTGCACCAAGCAACTTTCACCCAATACTTATATCCGACCTCCATATGGCACTTAGTACTTGCATCATTCACCCTATAGCTGGCACCCAGTACTCACACCCACTTGGCACAGTACTTGCACATTATCTGAACTCACATAAACCAGTACTAGCACCCAAAGTACCTGCACTCAGAATCCACATGACACACAATGCCCACCCATAGCTAGCACCTAGTGCAGGCAATGCACCAAGTATTCGCACCAATGTACCTGCACCCAACACCCACATGTTTCATCTGCAGTAGTTCCAGTTGCACTAAGCCTCCACTTGGTGCCCAGCACGAACACCAAACACTCACATATGACATCTAGTACTTGCACCCAGAACTCACAAGGGCTTGAGTAACTGCAATCAACACCTACTTGATGCTTGACACCAACCCATACAGCCAGAATGCACATGACACCCTGTGCCAGCACCCAGAACCCACATGGCACCCAGCTTCTGCATTTAGCACTCACATGACAACAAATACCCCACTAACCAGCACCCATTACCCAGATGATACCATGTACTCGCTCCCAGTACTCACTTGGCACTCAGTATTTGCACCTAAGACCCACATGACACCCTATAACCCCCATAATCAACACCCACATGGCATAGTACTCACACAGCACAAAGTTCCAAAGCCATTATATGCACCTAGTACCCATCCATGGCCAGCACTCAAATAGCAACCAGTACCCACCCTTGGTCTGAACCCATATGAGACTCAGTTCTCTATCATGGCACACATCCAGACCACACATGGCACTCCCTGCTCACTCATGTCCAACACTCACATGGCTCCCTGTACCAATTAGCACTCACATGGCACCCACTATTGTTTATCGCCTTCTGCTACTCATTCAGCACCCAATACAGCATAGCATCCACTGCAAATAAACACCCAATACAAACTGGACCTTGGTACCCACAGCAGCTTGACACGGACTGTACTTTGGCACATCGGCACCCACTGCAACTTAGCACAAACTGGACCTTTGCGTCTTACCACCCACTGCATCTGTGCACCCACTGCACCTTGGCACTTACTGCAGTTTTGCATCTACTAATGCTTAGCAACCACTGCATATTGGCAACCACTGCTTCTTTGCCTGAAAAGAAGCTTGGGTGCTGATCTAGAGGGACAGAGGTCCCAGTAATGAAAGGTGAATCCATGCCTACATCAGGCTCCACTGTGCCCACTCTAATAGTGCGCACCTATGACTGCTGATTTGAGGGTGGTGGCACCAAAGAAGTTGGATGGAAGAAGACACAAAGTCTACCTGATACTTCTATAAAGGTGTGTACTTCTATAAAGGTGTGTGTGTGTGTGTGTGTGTGTGTGTGTGTGTGTGTGTGTGTGTGTGTGTGTGTGTTTGTGTGTGTGTGTGTGTGTGTTGGGTTAAGACTGCCTAGTGCTTTCTGGAGAAGGGGTATTACATACACAATTTAGCACGATTTATCGATTAGGGCCCCTTTTTCAAATTTGAGCACCCCCCCCCCCCCTTGAGAATCCTCTGCACGGCCCTGGTCTCGGGTGCCGAGGACTGTGCTGTCTCGGGCTCAAAACACCTGGACAAGGCATCAGTCTTAACGTTCTTGCTACCAGGAGTGTACGTAATTATAAAGTAGAATCTGGAAAAGAACAGTGACCACCGGGCCTGTGGGGGACTGAGTCTCTTAGCATTCTCTATGTACTCCAAGTTCTTATGATCCGTGTAAACTGTAATGACATGTTCTGCACCCTCTAACCAATATCGCCATTCCTCAAAGGCTAACTTGATGGCCAGGAGTTCACGGTTGCCTATATCGTAGTTTCTCTCTGCTGGAGAAAACCTACGGGAGAAGTAAGCGCAAGGATGAAGCTTACTCTGCAAACCGGAACGCTGAGACAGCACAGCCCCCACCCCCACCTCAGAGGCATCAACCTCTACAATGAAAGGGAAGATGACATCGACATGTCTCAGGATAGGGGCAGAACAGAACAGTTTCTTTAGGGTGTCAAAAGCCGTGAGGGCTTCCTCGGACCAGTGGTGAGTATCAGCCCCTTTCTTAGTGAGACTGGTGAGGGGCGCAACCACCGTAGAGTACCCCTTAATAAATCTCCTGTAGTAATTCGCAAAACCCAGGAATCTCTGGAGGGCCTTCAGACCTACAGGCTGTGGCCAGTCCAGTACTGCAGAGACTTTCTCAGGGTTCATAGAGAGGCCCGAGGTAGATATTACATACCCCAGAAATGCCACAGAGGTCACCTCAAAAATGCACTTTTCCAGTTTGGCATATAATTGATTCTGTCTTAGTCTTTCCAGCACATACTTAACATGTCTCCGATGCTCGGCTAAAGTGGCTGAAAAGACTAGTATATCATCGAGATATACTAATGCAAATTTACCCAGAATTGGTCTGAAAACTTTGTTAATCAGCTCTTGGAAGACGGCCGGGGCGTTACACAACCCGAAGGGCATCACTAAGTACTCGTAATGCCCATCGGGTGTATTAAAGGCCGTCTTCCACTCGTTACCGTCCCTGATGCGCACTAGGTTGTATGCACCCTTTAAGTCAAATTTCGAGAAAATTTTAGCATTGGTGTCACGGTCAGTTACCTGTTCAGAGGAGGCGGCCAGTACGCACGAATGCTGGCGGTCGTCCTGGTGGGTCTCGGCGGGGCGACCTGTCGGTGCTCACCAGTGGGCGTTGCATCGCACGGCGTAAGCGTTGGCGTCAGGAGGCGCTGGCGTGAGCGTTGTGTGGTGTTGCGTGCACAGGGATGGCTGCTGTGTATCTTGTTCTGGCGTTTGTGCGCGCAGGCGTTTGCGCGCATGCGCGTGCGCGCGTTTTTGCGTGCGCGCGTGCGTGCGAGTTCACGTGCGCGTCTGCGCATGCGCGCGCGGCGCGGTGCGTTGTGCGCATGCGCGCGCGGTGCGTCGCGCTGTGCGCGCCAAAGATGGCCTATTTAAACCTGGAGAGTGCATTGCCTCCTTGCTGTAGTATTGCAGCTAGTGTTGTACTCCCGTGCCGTGACCCAGTGTCTGCCTGTCTGTTGTCTATTCCGGAATCTGATCTTGGCCTGTCTGACTACCCGCTCTGTTGCCGAACCCTGCCTGTATGAGAACCTGCTCCGTTGCCGACCTCCGCCTGTTCTGACTACCCGCTCTGTTGCCGAACCCTGCCTGTATGAGGACCCGTCCCGCTGCCGACTTCTGCTTACCCTGAGAGTATTTCTACTGCTGTCCACACTGGTTGCTGAGTCCTTGCACTACCCGACTCAGACCAGAGGAGTGCCGTGGTTTCATCCTGCTCAACGGTTCTTCGGATTCTGCGAGCACTCCTGCCTCCTGCACACCTTGGTACCCCTGTTCCCACTCCAGGGGTGTCAGGTGTCAAGCTGCAAGAGTTGCTACCCTCAGCACAACGGTCTCCTCCACTACCAGGTGCGTGACAATTGGTGATCTGGGAGAATAAATCGTCAATCAGAGGCAACGGGTACCGATTTTTCACAGTGATCTTATTCAAACCCCGGTAGTCTATGCAGGGACGGAGGCCTCCATCTTTTTTTTTACAAAAAAGAACCCAGCGCCCGCAGGTGACCGGGAGGGGCGAATGAAACCCTTAGCTAAATTTTCTTTGATGTACTCCTGCATTGCCAACTTCTCCGGCCCGAACAAGTTATAAAGGTGACCCCTAGGGGGCATACAACCAGATCTTAATTCAATTGGACAATCAAAGGGACGATGGGGGGGGGGGGCAATCTATCTGCTGATTTAGGACAAAAGACATAAGCAAAATCTTTATACTGCTCCGGCAAACCTTCCACCTGAATACTGGTGTTACCCATGGTTACCTTTGCCAAACAATGATGAGAGCAGCGGGTAGACCAGCTCATTAGCTGACCAGAGACCCAATCAATCTGAGGGGTGTGAAGTCGTAACCATGGCAGACCAAGGATAATGGTGGAACTTGCCATCCGTAACACAAAAAACTGCAGACTCTCCTTATGTAAAACCCCTATGGTGACCCCCAACTCTGGCCTCTGGGACAGAGGGTATTTACTCTGCAGAGGAGAGTCGTCCACCGCAGTAACCAACACCTTATGACTTAATGGAACAATAGGTATTCCCAAGTTTCTAGCAAAATCATAGTCAATAAAATTGGCGGCCGAGCCAGAGAAGACAAAGGCTTCAGTAGGAACTGTCTGGTCCTTCCATGAAATGGTACATGGGAGGAGGTGATTTTCCCAGACAGATTCGATCATAGTGAATTTGTCGGAATTATCCATCATGCAGGCCATAATGATATTGCTCGAAAAGGGGCAATCGGCTGTGCGGCGATAGTGGCATTCGATTTTGAGATGACTGGGCAGTCATGGGCAGTCTCCCCCATTTAAAATGTGCTCCCTCGCATGCAGAGTGTTAGCAGTGCAGAGTGTTAGTTAGCTCACCTGTCTGCCAACGCACTCCCTGTGTCCTGTCTCCATCCCAGCCGGATGCTGTATCTCCTGTGCAGCTCAGTATGACTTGTTTTTTCATGTGTGACGGAGAGGGGAGCGTGGATTGCTCCCTGGGTAGTGGTGGTGCACTGCACTTTCAGCCCCCCCCCCCCCAATCTGGTAATGTCGCTACCAGGTCACACTGTTTGCATGCTCTTGCAATTCACTATCAGGTCGGTTACCACCTCATCCCTTTAAATACTGGCACATATGAGTTATACATGCCTTGTGGCTAGTTAGATGCAGTTTAGGCACTGGTTATGTGTGAGTAGCCCCAGAACGTGTATAATTCATATGTGCCGGTATTTAAAGGGATGAGGTGACAACCCTGCCATCAGGTAAGGATCTTTTCTTTGGGGGAGCAACCATGGGTGGTCAGGGAGGGGGTGAGCAGAATAGTCAGTTTAGACCCTGCATATTCTGGCTTGCAGATGCAGTTTGCATATGCTGTGCTTTTAAATTTGTCGACAGACACTTATGCAGCCAGTTATAAGTCAGGTGATACCTGGTTTGGTAGCACCGCCTTCTTTTTTTCTCCTATGCAACTCAACTTGCTGTTGCTTCACCTACCCTTCACCCAATCCCTACCCATGACTGTTCTGTGTTTTTCTACTTCTAGCCTCATATACCAGAACAAGAGTAAGTAAATCTCATGAATATAATAGTACGCATTTAGAAGAAAAAATCTCAATAAAATCAGGTATTTCGTATAACTTCTGTGTGTAATCCTTACTATCAATAATTATTTCCAATTATATTGTGTAAATGTCTACCTCTCCAGTGATTCACAAATGCAGGTGAGTGAAGCAATCTAGCTTCCGTGACAGCAGCATCTTTGCTTTTAGAATTCTGGGTAAACAGAAGCAGGTTTCCTGGAGCTGTAAAGAAGCAAGCCCATGCCAAGCCCAGAAAAAAAAAACTATAGCTTCCAGTTATTGCGCTTCTGTTATTTCAACATGTACCAACAATAGAGCTCTAATTCCAAGTAATGCACACAGGCCTGTCTCTACAAATGATGGGCCCAGAAGAATTCAAGTTGTAAGCCACCACCTTACAGTGCCCCTACCTTTATTGTGCCAAATCTTTACTCCAAGCAATCCTAGCTTAATATTATTAACCTTCAAATTATGTAATAACCACAAATGAAATTCATCCTTGACATTTATACTGTTATCTTGTTTTTTTCATTGACCAAAAGGTTTATTGAATAAAAAAGGGGGCATTACAGAGTATACAAAATGTACAAACAGGTACAAGCAGTTGTGATATCTGAAAAGTACATATAAATTTACAGAGTTTTAAAGACAACATGCATCAAGTGAACGCAGTACCAAGTGTGCAAAAAGGATTTAATATAAAGTGTATTAAGTAGAGTGTACCCAGATGTCCTATCCTGTGGATTCTAAGGCCTGCACAAGAAGGAAGGTGAGAGGTTGTGGGGTTAGAGGATAGAAAACAATTGAGTCACCACTTGTTTAATGGGCGGAGTTCTCCAGAGAGAAGCAAGATAGTCAGGCAGAAAGACCGGAAGCGGGAGGCATTAGCTTGTAAGATTCCTATAGGTAGATGACAGGTTAATCAGGTAATATTGTTCGTCCATCTATCCCAGATTTTATTAAATTTAGAAGGACAACCCCTATGCTGATATACTAATTTTTTTAAAGGGAGAGAATTTTTAACCTTAGTTTTCCAGTCAAGAAACGTGGGAAGAGTGGGGGATAGCCATCTAAATGCTATGCACAATTTGAGAATGAATAAAGTCTCCAATAGAAAGTATTTGTCAAACTTATTTATGTCTTGGTCATATATGTTGAGGATACAGCTTTTAATATCCAAGGAGGCCGTGGAACCCATGGTATCATGAAGGAAGTTCACAGCTTGTTTTTCACAAGTCGGCAATTGGGGGACAAAGCCATAGAAGATGTAGAAAGGAGGGGTCGGGCAGTGCACATTTAGGGCAGGAGTTTGTGGTGTTCTGAGCATATTTTGAGATGCGGCTGGGGGTGAGGTAGCTTTGGTGGACTATATAAAGTTGGGACAGGCGGTCTCTAATGCTGGGAGATACGTAGCGAGTGGCTAGCAGGCAGTCTTCCCATTCTTCCTCATCTAAATGGACATCCAGTTGTAACCATTTTCCTTTGGAATTTTATACTGTTATCTTGTTAACTGCAGGGCTGGTTCATAGGAATTTAAAGCTCATCTAAACCCTAGTTGCAAAACCAGCGTTTGAACTAAAGAGGTATAATAATATAGGTCTCATCTCCTCAAACTCTGCTGTGCCTTAAAAAGAAATCCTGTCAGTGAATGTTAGAAGGGCTTTTGCAAGCCACACACAGCCAGCTTGGTTGTTCTGACAGCAAGTTGCTTCCACCTACTGCCTGCTTCAAAAAAAGTAATTTTTACTGCACATTATTAGTAGCTTTGCTGCCAGGGTTTAGATGAGTTTAGGGCCTGGAACCCACTAGCATTATTTTTGTAACTGCCTGTGATATGAAAAGCTCTTGCTAGTGTAATGCTAGCCTATGTGTGCGATCCCACTTGAGGGATGTGCTTTTTTAAAAATCCCCCATAGCATTACTTTAGGAAGAGCACTGCCGGAGGGTTCCAAGCCTAACAGTATTTAATGTGCTTGTCACGCAGTGGCGGCTCTAGCTCCCAATTTTATTTTTATTTTTGTTTGGGGGGGGGGGGGGGTGGAGGGGGCACAAAAGGTGGCACAATAGCTGGTTGGTGGGTGATCAAAATCGATGTCTGTATGGCAGGCTTTAAATATTTTTTTGCCTCACTCAGGCGATAAAATTAAGATTAACTAATTCAACAATGATAGGCACCAAATCCAAATGTACACATCACAAACAGAGCTTTTGAGCAGAGTAGATTGTCCAAATGATTGTGCTATTATTGAAGAAAAGTTACCTACAGATGTACTTGGCTAGTTTGCTGGCATGCTGTAATCCTCAATTGCTAGCAAGCTGCTCCTGTATGGACAGATCACAGACAAATCATTCTAGACCCAAGCCTGTGTCTCACTACTCTAGAAGGAAGGGGAGGGGAAAGAGGCAGAAGGGAGAGAAACACTGTGGCCCATATGCAATTAAGTTTTTCACCTGAGTTATCTCCTAGGAGATAATTTTCATCTTCTCTTTAAACTAACTTTTCAGCATTTTACAATTGGAAAAGTACCCAAAAGTTGTTGAAAAACTACTATCAAATGTATTTTGAGTATTTTCTTGCTTGCTGGTGGCTTAAAAGGCATTTTATGACAAATTGTGAAAATATCACCTAGGAGAAAACTCAGGAGAAAAAGTGAATTGCATATGGGCCTGTGTGTGTAACGCCTTATTTTAGTAGCTAAGCATTGCTGGAGACTAGAGCATGTATTTTACAGAAGATAGTTTTGCATCAGGATTACTGTCTGTAAAATACAAGCTCTAGTTTATGAGCTAACAGTATGATTTTTAGGGTCTAAAAGCGTGTTAAAAAATTGCAGATACTAAAATCCATAAATAATCATAACACCAGGTAGGTTAAAAGAAAAAAGTAAGCTTTCAGCTAGTAAGCCTTCTTCAGACTTTATTCCTGTTGACTGACGATGTTAGAACATAAAATCAGAAGGAGGTAGTGAGTTTTTTTGCAAATATAAGTGTCATCCAGACACATTAATTACAAGGGATCTTGCAAGGATTGTGAGGTAGTTATGGCAAATAGATAAGACTCTTGGTTTATTTAAGGCCTACATAGACTCAGGTTGACATGGAGAGTTTTTTCACAGACCCTTTACTGTTCAGTGCACGCTGGAAACAGTTAACTGCATGTTACTGAGCAGGGGGCCAGTGCCCCAATGTAGTACTGCCACTGGTACAACTCCTTCTCACTTTACCAAAATAAGGGCAGGCAAACAAAAGGATTTATGCATAGGCCAAATAGGGGTCAGTCAAAAATAGGGGATTAATCAAACTAGTGCAAGTTAAATTGGAACAAATCTATAACGTGGAACATCTGCTCAAATTATTAATCTAGACATCTTCTCAATTTTTGCTCACATTCTGCTCCAATTTTCCTTGAACTGGTTTGGTAAATTTTCCCCAGGACAAGGCATGTTGTGGCTCCACCCCGAAGGGTCAGCTTGGCATGTAACAGGTTGTTTATGAAAACAGGAGGCTGCAAGTGGAAATGGGATGCTACAGATTGGGAAGCAGCACATGGAAGAGGTGAGCTACCATTCAAGTTAGCTTCTATACATGGAAATAAAAATAATGACTGCAAATGGAATGAGGGTGGGGTTGCTGCACACACAAGGGGCGGTTGCTATATATGGAAGGAGAGCTACATATAAAGACACACACAAAAAAAGACCACAAAAAGTCTCTGGCCTTGAATATACAGGGTATTCATACTACAAATATGTTTTTTAATCAATTCACATCCATTACAACATCCTCTCTCAGCATCAGCCTTCCGGTGGGTCTACCCCATACCCCCAATGCTTCTCCAGTTTTTTCTGCTGGATTCTAGGGTCCCATCTCTTGCAGCCATATCCTGACTCACTGTATTTTCCTAGACTATTTGCCATAAATAATACATATAAAATATTGCAGATATTATTAACAACTAATGCATTTTACAAAATGAAAATACACATTTGAAGTTAAATCTCAATTTATTTGAAGACCTTAGGTTGGATAGAGTTCTGGAAAGCATGATAGTACAGGTCCACTTTAAAGGAGTTATCAGCCAAATTAGGTAAAATGAGCTTTACTCACCTGTGGCTCACTCCAGCCCCTTGCAGCCGACTGTCCCACGCCGACCGTTCTGCTCCTCGCTGCTGTCCAGGTCTCCATTCTCGTTCTTCAGTCCGACTGTGGGGCGGCCTTAATGCGGCTGCGCAAAGTGCCGCTGTCAATCACGGCCATGTGGGCCGCGGCGAACTGTGCAGGCGCAGAACTACCTAATTTGGCTGATAACTCCTTTAAAGTGGACCTGTACTGTCATGCTTTCCAGAACTCTATCCAACCTACCCACAAATTCCTACATAGGTGAAAACACACAGCAGGGAATTCTGATATCACACCCATTAAGCATCTACTGAAGAAAGCCAGTAATTGCACCCTTTATATTTCCCTCATGACACAGGCTGCCTTAAATTAGATCTGCAGTCAAAATTTCTGGATGCCAGAATTATTAGTATTTCATTGACCAATTCTAGTCATAAGTTATCCAGTAACTTGTTAGGCAACAAACCTGTGTAGAGAGCTTAAAGAGGAACTCCAGTGAAAATAATGTAATAAAAAAGTGCTTCATTTTTACAATAATTATACATAAATTATTTAGTCAGTGTTAGCCCATTGTAAAATCTTTCCTCTCCCTGATTTACATTCTGACATTTATTACATGGTGACATTTTTACTGTTGGCAGGTGATGTAGCTGCTGCATGCAGTTGGAAACAGCTGTAAACAAGGTTAACAGACAGGAAACTGCCAGGAGTACCACGGTCCTCAGAGTTTCTTGTGGGAGGGGTTTCACAACAATATCAGTCATACAGCGCCCCCTGATGGTCTGTTTGTGAAAAGGAATATATTTATCATGTAAAAGGGGGTATCAGCTACTGATTGGGATAACATTCAATTCTTGGTCGGAGTTTCTCTTTAAAGGATATCTCACCTGAGGCAAAGCTACCTACGGTAAGCACTGACGTATGTTCATGCTGCATCCACATTCTTCTGTGCATTGTTTCCTCATTTCCCCTGACCCAGTTATCACTCCTTGATTAGTAAAGTCAAATTTTCATACAGGAAGAGGCAGGTTTGCTGCTATATCTTTTCCTATCACCCTCCCATCCCCTCCTCTTAAGGGGAGTCAATGGGTCAGGGAAAAAGAGGGAATTGAAATTTGATAGGACACAACATCGAAACAAGCCTGCCTCTTCCTATCTCAAACTTTGACTTTGGTCAAAAGTCAGATTTTCAAGGAGTGACTACAGGGACCAGGGGAAATGAGGACATGAATTGACAATGCATACAGGTATATGGATTTAGCATGAACATGTCTCTGTGCTTACCTCAGGTAGCTTTGCCTCGGGTCAGGTGTGCTTTAAATGTGTTAATTGCATGGATTGGTAAAATATAATTACTGTATTTTTTAACATGGGGGTAATATTTCCTAGATAGTCTTACCAAGTTTCTGAATGATATTGCTTATTGCTTACAGAATCCCTAAAAACATATGACTTAAAGCCAGACTACAGGTCTCAGTAATTTTACTTTTACTCTGTAGCTCAGCAACGGTCTACCAAGACGTTTTTCCATGTCCGCGTCATGCACAGCTGTTCACATTCCTTCCCATGGAGACTGATTTGTTGAGTCACCGTACGCCCAAACTCTAATATCATCACATCTGGCAAAGTTTACTTAAGGGTTGATGCAGCTTGTTTTATTATAGATTATTTGTAGCGGGAATGTCTGCAGTATGCCATCTGCTTTGACCTACTATCCAGATTATGAAATGTGATGCAGAAGATTAAGTAGTGACCAGTATGTTTTCTTGGGAACGAAGCATAATCCTGCATTTATATCCTGCCTTTTCTAAACCACTTTCATAATTAGTAATATATGGAAACTTAAAGGATAACTCTGGGATGTGCTAAATAAAAGTTTGGGGGTTCAGGGAAGCTAGTGATACACTGTTAGGGGCAGCGACACGTTGCCATATGTAGCTTTTGTCTTAAGGGGTTCAACTTCCAAGATCTAGGCTTAGAAAAGTCCAGGCCTTCAACGCCATAAACTTTGATAACTTTGGATTAGACAGCATTCAATTTAATAAAAACAATCATTTAAATAATTTACAAAAAAAAAGAGGGTTCCCTGGGTTACATTTTTAAAACATCCAAAGTTCGTTGTTATTTTATCTTTTGGGTCCAGCATGAGCATGGGGCTGCAGGTGGGCCTTAAAATAGCATTTGCAAATTTGCTCCCATATGAGCAAGATGTAACACCCATAATCCAACACCTCAGAACATGGACACATACCCAGAATCCCTGGAATACGGCACAGCTTCAGGTTATACGTTTTACAGTGCTATATAAAATAAGTAGTGGGCATCTGTTTTAGTGCATCAGTGCAAGATATGGATTGTGTAGCTCTGTAGTGCCACCACTTGGGTTAATAATGTACAGGATAACAGGTTAAAAAGAGCCAGTATTTATCCTGCTTATTTGTAGCAAGTAAGCAAAATAGCATGTAAGCATAAGGTTCATAAGCAAAGGACAGGAAACCAAGAAGATTTGGCATACTTATCTAATTAAATTATTTTCATGCTATGGCTCCTTCACATAGCTCCTCGTAAACATATATTCTTAGCAGAGCTGGACCATCCACAAGTAGTTGCCTGGGACCTGGAGAGAGTCTAGGGGCCTGGTGGATGCTAGTCCCCACCTAATCTTATTGAAAAAAGGGGACTCTCCGTGGCCGCAAAACAATTGTCATGTAATACGTGCTGATTAATCAATAAATAGAAAGATTGCATCTTGAAGCTGGTGTGCTAACCTGAATCTAAACTTGACTGTCTGTTTACTTGGTGACTTGGCTTGGCACCTCAGGCTATGCACCCATCCTTTGAGTAAGGTGTGCCACCCCTGCAACCCTCTGAACTGAAATTTTTCACAGTGTGGAACATATTGTATTTTTGAATAATACTTTGCATTGTAGCCATTGGAACTTGAAAATATTTAAAAAATGGCCTTATAGCCCTTTCCTGACTTGTGAGCAGCCACAATGCACAGCTGCAGGTCCTCACAGAGCTCCTTTGTCTTAGCCATGACTGTCTACAAACCAACTGCAGAGAGCTGCTGTTTTTCACCTGTTGAGTTGATTAAAAAAACTGTTCCAAATTAATCAGGGTAATCAGGATGCTTTAGAACAGCTTGGACTATTTGGAATTGTATAGAACTTTGGATTTTTCCACAGACTGTGAAAGTTTGTGAAAGGTATGAATAATTTTGGACTGGACACTTTTTCCTCAAATGTAAATAAAAGCGGAGAAATGTTTGTTTCCACAATAATGCCTCTTGTACATTCTCTTACTATCTTTTGGTAGACACCTACCGGTATGTCATTTCCCATCAAAAAATGACTTACTAGTTGAATAAAAGTAACTTTAAATCAAAATTTGCCAGCACCTAAGAATTAGTTTATACTAACTCAATGAGGTTACAAGTGGGTTGATTTCTCAAGGTTTATGGCTCTGATTCACTAACCTGAATGCCTGTATACTGCATGTTTCATAAATTATTTCTCCTTATAACTGAGGTGATGATAATGAAGAAGTTAATTCATGAGAAAAGTGCAGTTATACAACCTCTAAATGCCATGTTGTTTCATAGCTACAGTGCATCATTCCTGGGACACCTACCTTTGCCTTCCTGCCTCCATCTATATAGCCACTAAGTGTAAAACAAAAATAAGAAATCGAAAAAAACAACTGTCAAAGGTAGCGTAGCCCATGGCAATTTTGCTTGCGGATTATACTAGAAATGAGACACCACTATGATGTAAAGAGTGGTTAACGAAGAACTGTTGTGAAAATAACTTAATGATAAACATTGCTTATTTTTTACAATATTCATTTATAAATGAATTAGTCAGTGTTTGCCCATTGTAAAATCTTTCCTCTCCCTGATTTACATTCTGAAATGTATCACAGGCGCCAACATTTTTAGAGCTGGCAGGTGATCTCTGTGGAATATTTCTTTACTGAAAGTTCTGAAGCCAGTACAAAATATACCTGTGCAACGATATGTGTCAGCAAGTGACAGAGTTCTGATTATTAGGTGATCTGCAGTATCACCTATAATACAGATATATACCTGATTATATGGTGATCTGCAGAATCACCAATAATACAAGTATACCAGACAGGTAATGTGATAGCAAGTATAGTGCTTGGTGCAACAGTAGTACTGATAGGTCTAGCTATACCTCACCAGAGGAGCTGGTGGGCACTAACAGTACCGATCCCCTCACCAGAGACAAGGGCCCTCTGGTGAGAGTAGAGAGGTCAGACTAATCGAGTTGGCAACAGACGGACAGATACAGTACAAAATCAGAATGCAAAGGCAAGAAGGTTTAAACAGGCAGAGTCGGCAGCGAGATCAGATGGGCAGAAGTACAGAATCACTGAGCGGAGGAATAGTCAGAACAAGCAAGAGTCATACACAAATAATACACAGTATTTCAATTATAATTATAGCTATCAACAAATCCTATCTCTGTGTGAAATCCCCGGTTTCCTCTCGGATCAAAGCACACCAGATCTATCTAAGGTCTGAGCGCTAACACGAATTATTCGCAACAGCAGACGAGGACCTACTGAATCCTCCGAGCTTAAGAGCCCAAGAAGACCCTGAAGCACGCCCCCCTATGCCCAGCCAATCAGCAGCGGTGGACGTATGGCGTGACATAAGCCAACCCGCAGGTCTGCTGATGCGCTTCCTTGCTGCATAAAGATCGAGACGGTGCGCTGCCTCCTTACTATTTATTACAACCTGGTCTCACAGAATGCTGGAAGGGGGGGGGATTCCACCTAGCTAATCAGCCTAGGCTGAAGATCACTGAGAGGGGAGGGCTACATTCAATATACAGCAATATTATATCTATAAAAGTGTTTCTGATGCTGAAGCCAGGGAATTTACTGTAACAGCAGGTATCCTGAATAATTTACTGTATTCTACTGTATGTTGTTACAGTGAAATTTTTCTAGAGAGGTTTCTCCAACCCTCCGTATAAAAAAAGCATCATCTACAAATCGTTTCCAGAGCACAACATTTGTGCTGGGGCACATAGGTCCACTGCCGAGCACCTGTTCTTCCCAGTGGGCCATGTACAGATTGTCAAAAGCCGGCACGAATCTCGTGCCCATCTCAGTTCCTGTACACTGTATATAATAATCCTCATTATGAAACATTTTTTTGTGTTCCAATATACATTTCATGCTTGCAATAATAAAGTCCACCTGTTCCTTTTCTGATAGAATCATCCAGTGAAAGATAATACCTGGCCACCTCAAGTCCCTTTTTGTGTTCCATAACACTGTACAGTAAACTCACATCCACTGTACATAAAAGGTCTCCATCCCACCATCCCACATTTTCAGCAAGTTAAAAAAGTGACCAGTGTCTTTTAAATATGCTGGTGTCAGGCTTTTTTTTATATGAATGGGTAGAGAAACTTCTCTAAAAAAATGTTGAGGGATATTAACGTTAATAACTATAACTTGTCCTTTACAGCAGCCTATAGTGGCATGACAGTCATTTTTTAGACTTAACTGTGTGTATAGAAGACAGGAAGTTATGCACTAAGACTTTTTTCAAACCGGTCGACTATAATAGCTTTATCGACATTGGTAGTTGTCACTTGACCAAGTGGCATTCAAACATACCTAAGGGGCAATTTGTAAGGTTGAAAAGAAACTGTACTAAGACTGAAGATTTTGATAAAGAAGTCAAAATACTAACAGAACAGTTTCTAGAGAAAGGTTATGCTTTAAAACAGCTGGAAACAGCTAGAGAGGAGGTGGAACGGGTGGATAGGGACAGTCTTCTGTCCATGTGTACCAGTTCTACTCAGTGGGACCGGAATTGTCCATCCTTACTTTTTGACTATTCAGAACAGGCTAGAAAATTAAGGGGTATCATCTCCAAGTATTGGGACATTCTGAAAGAGGATGAAATTCTTAGCACTATTGTGGACGAACATCCTAGGGTAGTGATTATAAAGTCCTCTTCTGTGGGGCAAATTATAGCCCCTACAGTTAGTTCCAGGCCAGCCATCTTATAGGAAGGATGGTAGGTTTAGAAGGTGTACCACATGTAGATCGTGTTTGGAAGTAGACTGCAGCAGGGTTTTCCATGAGGTCACCTCCCATTCCAATGACATTACTTTTCCGGTAGGTTGAGTTTTTTCCTGTTCAACCAAAGGGGTAGTTTATGTGATTGGCTGCCCCTTCAGAAAACAATATGTGGGTAGAACTAAAAGGCCACAAAAAAGAACGACTAGGAGAACATGCTTATAATATTTGTAGGGGTTTTGAAAAGCACCCATTATCTTGGATGCTTGTCACAGGGTTCATTTTTTTGTGAGCTGCAAAAAGTGGAAAAAGATTGGAGAGGTGGTGATCATGTTAAAAAATTATCCAGAATTGAAACACAGTGGATTTATCAACTGGAATCCATGACACTCAATGCCTCAATCATGATTTTGAACTATTTGCCTTCCTTAACCTCCTTAGCGGTAACCCCGTGCTGGACACGGGGTAAGCCGCCGGAGGGTGCCGCTCAGGCCCTGCTGGGCCGATTTTCATAATTTTTTTTTTGCTGGACGCAGCTAGCACTTTGCTAGCTGCGCCAGCACTCTGATCGCCGCCGGCCCCCGCCCGATCGCCGCTATCTGATGCGGCTCGCGTCCCCCCCCCCCAGACCCCGTGCGCTGCCTGGCCAATCAGTGCCAGGCAGCGCCGAGGGGTTGTTTGGGACTCCCAATGACGTCGCTGACGTTGGTGACGTCATCCCGCCCCGTCGCCATGGCGACGGGGGAAGCCCTCTAGGAAATCCCGTTCTCTGAACGGGATTTCCTGATCGCCTATCGCCGGAGGCCCTGGGCTCGCTACATGATTTTAAAAAATTAATAAATAAAAAAAACTGCTGCGCTGCCCCCTGGCGGAATTTTTCATACCGCCAGGGGGGTTAAATGATGAATGGATTTGGTTCATTATTATTAAAAATTTGGTAAGAGAGGTACTTTTGGAGGAAAAAGTCCACAATCCTGGAAACACCTTCAGAAAGTAGATCATAGTGTGAGTTAAGTGAGATCTGCATAATTAAACAGAACCTGTACTGAGTAAAAATATGAAAAATAAAAACATGAGGTAACTTCAAATGAACATTACATAGTTACCTCGCCATCAGTTCCTCTCAGAAGCTCACAATTTTCTTCTGACAATAATCCCTTCCAGTTCTGACAACATTTTGTCAGATCTGAAATATATCAGCTGCTGTCAGTAAAATATCAGTTGCTGTCAGTTATAGCTGAGAGGAAAACTGATGTACCAGGTAATGTCTATGTTTCCCTATGGCTCAAGTGGGAGATGTTACAGTTTAACTGTGTGCTGACCAGAAAGCTGTTATGGGTAATGGCCATTTTCAAAATGGAGGACGGAAAATTCCCTTGATCACAGTGAACAAACAGGATGCGGGACAGGAGAAAGACACTGAGGCGTAGACTACATGGAAGGTAAGTATGACTTGTGTATGCTTATTTTGACTTTTAATTTTCAGTTCAGGTTTTCTTTAACTTTATGAATGATTCTTGGATAGATGTCTGTGAGTGTGTGTTTTGCTTTAAGAGCAAGATCATTTTGATCAGTACAATATTATGCAAACATAAAGTCAGAAAGGATGTGGCTCTGCTACCTTTAAGTAAAATAAAATAAAAACATTGAAATGCATTTTTTTTTTTGCAGAATTATGAATAAAGTGGAGTGTGGCTATAATATTGAGGCATGCTGCGTAAAACTTGTAGCGGAAGATTCCATAAGGCTGCTCTTTTGCTGTAACAATGAAGGAGGAATACTATGCAGCTGGCAGCTGAAGATACAATATGGGCGTTTTTTTTATTATTATTATATGTATATTCTTTGATTGCTCCTTTATGGTCTAAGGGCTGGTGCACACCGAGCGGCTTTTTCAGCGTTTCTGCAGCCGCTTGCGGCTGCAGATACGCTTGGTCAATGTATCTCAATGGGGTGGTTCACACCAGAGCGGGAGGTGTTTTGCAGAAACGCATACTCCCGGGGTGAGGCATTTTTTGGATTGCGGAGGCGTTTCTGCCTCAATGTTAAGTATAGGAAAAACGCAAACCGCTCTGAAAAACGCCTGTTCAGAGCGGTTTTGCCAGCGTTTTTGTTACAGAAGCTGTTCAGTAACAGCTTTACTGTAACAATATATGAAATCTACTACACCAAAACCGCTACACAAAACCGCAAAATGCTAGCTGAAACGCTACAGAAAAAGAAGAAAAAGCATTTCAAAATCTGCTAGCATTTTGCGGATCTGCTAGCGGTTTTTGGTGTGCACCAGGCCTAATAGTGGAAAAATTTTGACTTTTGAATAAGAATAGTAAAAGTGTGCTATGAAGGGAAGCGATAGCGAGGAATTCAGCAATAGATTGCCATGACACCGTGGGCGGTGCTGGATGCAGGCCGGGTGCTTATAAGCTGTAAGGGAAGCGTGAATGGACAGGCTCTGAGGAAGAGGGGCGGACCCCTTGAAACGTCAGCCAATCATTCATCTAAGTGCAGAGTGACGTCACTTTGAATCAGCACGCTAGCGTACCCTATCAGCGGGCACTTTCGGTCTCCTGAACCATCAGCTGGTTCCATCAGCTGTGGCTGCAGCCACGCTTCTCTCTCCCCGCTCTGCTTTACCAGCTGGATCAGAGCAGTTGGGATTAAGACTAAGGAAACTGCCATCACTACAGCCATTTCCCCCACAGGAGTGGTAATGTATGAGTGCATACTTTAACAAGGCTTTGGCGTCATAGCACACACATGGACATTGAAAACAGTCAAACGTATAGTGTGCTTGCTGTCATAAATACTGTCATAAATAATCTTACTCCAACAAGTGTGCCTTGCGGGTAGAACAAACTGCAGAGATAACTCTGCAGTTTGTTCTACC
Source organism: Hyperolius riggenbachi (assembly GCF_040937935.1). Taxonomy (NCBI): domain Eukaryota; kingdom Metazoa; phylum Chordata; class Amphibia; order Anura; family Hyperoliidae; genus Hyperolius; species Hyperolius riggenbachi. The sequence goes on from NC_090655.1 coordinate 183,796,403, forward strand.
CACGAGGCACACTTGTTGGAGGAAGATTATTTTTCTGCTCGCCTCTGCTCAGGGTTTGTGCCTTCAGAATATGTAGCCAGATGTCCCCACAAGGAGGGGAGGCAGCACAGTGAGGAGGGATTGGTGGGCACAGCAGGGAACGCCCCCCCCCCCCCTCAGGGCTCCCCCTTCCTCCCTCTCCCCCTACAGTCCAGAACTAAAATTTGCGGGAGGCTGGCAGCAGCGTGACTTACCTCTTCCTTGTTCCAAGCCGGGTAAGTAGTGATGTCCGGTTCATTTGAGCCGGTTCTTTCCTGTGAGTTGCGTGATCCGGCTCATCATACTGAACCGAATCAGTTCAGTGGAGGAGACAGGAACTGCAGCTGCACACAGTGTTCAGCTGCAGTTCCTGTCTCATCCACTGAACTGATTCAGTTCAGTGTGATGAGCCGGATCACTCAACTCACAAGAAAGAACCGGCTCAAATGAACCGGACATCACTACTTACTCTGCGTTTGGAACGAGAGTGAGGTAAGTCTCGACTCCCGCCCGCTGCCAGCGGCCCGCACGTTAGTTTTGGAGGGGAGAGCGGGGGATGGAGAGCCCCAAGGTGAGGGAAGGAGGGGGGGAGATGGCCCCCTTCCCCACCGCTGCTCACAGCTCTCCTTCCACTGCACTCTCTCCCTCCACAGATGCCAGGGTGGACAGCGTCCACTCTCTGAAAAAAGCAAGTGGACGCCGCCCACCTGCGTCCACGCCCCACTCGACCCCTGGGACCTGTTGTTCGGTTCAGTCTTAGAGTAAGTGCTAGAAAGGGCAGCTGAAAAGAAAAATACTTTTTCCTCCTCTGAAGAAAAAACAGGCTCCCAGAAAAAGATTTCAGGGCCCTAGAAAAACGTAAGGAACCGAATAAAAAATGGCAGATGAAAAAAGGGCCTAAAGCCAAAGGTTTCCTCCTTAATCCTTAATTCCCTAATACCCCTAAACAATCCAAAACTGAACAATGACTATGTTCAGGTGGGGGGCAGGTTAAAAGCATTTCTTCCAGCTTGGCAAAAAAATTCAAAAAGCAAATATATTTGCCAAATAATTGTTTGGCAAATATATTTGCCAAACAATCAGGGAGGGGTACAGAATACAATTTTCCAGAAAACCTCGAAGACATTTTCGAATAACAAGTTTCTTGCAGTCCCCAGTGAAGCAGTCTGCAATGGAAAAAGCCATGAAGAATCTATTCCAAAAGGGAGTTGTGGAAGAGGTTCCAGTTCAGGAGAGAGAAAGGGGTTTTTACTCCACTCTCTTCCTGGTTCCAATACCGATCAGCGACTTTCGCCTCATCATAAATCTTCGTTTTTTGAACCGCTTTGTAAAATACAAAAAGTTTCACATGGAATCAATTACTTCTGGGAAAGGATTACTTCATGGTGTCCATAGATCTTATGGATGCGAATTATCATTTACCCATTCTGCCAGTCCACTGGAAATACCTGAGAGCAGCAGTTCAAATTCAATTACAGGTCCTCCACCTACTATTCAAAGCACTTCCCTTTGGAATCTCAAGTGCTCCCATGATCTTTACAAAGATCATGATAGAGGTTGCAGCACATATAAGAATGCAGAAGATCATTCTAGTACCATATCTAGACGATCTGCTGATAGCGGAAAAAATCCAAAGATACTCTCCGAGAGCATATTCAGATAGTTCTGACAGTTCTGAAAGATCTGGGATGGATCTTGAATTTAAAGAAAGTTGACCTAACACCCGATCAGAGAACAGAATTTCTGGGAGTATCACTGGACATAGTAAACCAGATCTCCTGTTTGCCACAAAAGTGATCTCCTGTACTCAGGAACTTCTGCGAGCAAAGTCTGTCACAGTAAGACAGGGCATGTCTCTCCTGGGAAAGTATTCAGCCTGTATTCCAGCAGTTGCTTGGGCTCAGGCAAACTACAGAATCTTTCAACTAACAATCTTGTATCAGTGGTCGGGCAAACGGGAGGATCTTGATCAGAAAATCGATTTGTCAGATCCAGTGATTCATTCTCTGAACTGGTGGACTTCCAGTCAAAGCCTGCAAAGAGGTGTAAGTTGGATCTCGCAAAATCCAGTGATTATTACAACAGACGCGAGCCTCTGGGGATGGGGAGCGCATCTGGGTCGAGAATACATCCAAGGCAGGTGTTCTCCAATAGAGAAGACCTTCTCATCCAATCACAAAGAGTTATTGGCGATCTGGTAGTCTCTGCAAAGATGGGAAAGTCTGCTCGTAAACAAAAAAATGATTGTCCAATCAGACAACCAGACGGCAGTAACTCACATAAACAAGCAAGGAGGGACTCACAGTCCTCCACTAATATCTCTATCTCTGCAGATCTTTCGCTGGGCAGAGAGCAAGGTTCTTTCCTTAAAGTCGGTCTACCTCAAAGGAAAGGACAATGTTGTAGCAGATTGGTTAAGCCGCCAAAAGCTAAAACAGAGCAACTGGTGTCTGAACAAAGATGTCTTTCTGATGATTTGCAGCAAGTGGGGTCTTCCATCCATAGACCTGTTTGCTGCCTGGAACAATGCATTTCTTCCCAGATTCTGCATCCTCAATCCCAGAGGCTCTACGATATGTCTGGACACATTTCTGCTTCACTGGGGTCTAGAGAGAGATTTTGTGCACCCTCCCTTGAAATTAATCGGCAGTGTACTTCAAAAAGTGATCAAAGACCAGGCCTCGATGATCCTCATTGCCCCAGACTGGCCAAGAAGGCCTTGGTATCCTCTGTTACTCTCCCTAGCAGTAGAGGAACCCATGGTCCTGCCGATTAGGGAAGATCTGCTGTACCAGTGTACCATCCCTCAGTGGCCAGTCTGAACCTGAAGGCATGGCTTTTGAGCCCCGCCATTACTGAATCAAGGCCTTTCTGAAAAAGTAGTTTCTACCCTGCTTCATGCAAGGAAACATGTCACTTCCACTATCTATCTCAGGATTTGGAAAGTGTTTTGCGAATTTAACAAACAAAAATCTTGAGAAATTCTCTATCTTAAATAGTCTAGAATTCCTGCAGAAAGGGCTAGATATGGGTCTAAAATTTAACACCCTCAAGGTGCAGTTAGCAGCTCTGGGTGCATATTTTGATTTTCCTTTCACTTCAAATTCTTTGATTAAAAGGTTTATCAAGGCGGTCAAAAGGAAAACAGTGGCGAAGAAACCGACAGTTCCGCCTTGGGACTTGAATTTAGTTCTAAATTATCTTATTGCATTCCCCTTTGAGCCAATGGACCAAATCTCCATTAGGGACTTAATGCTAAAAACATGTCTGCTAGTAGCCGAGACTACAGCCAGGTGTATAGGGGAAATACAAGCATAAAGCCACCATTCATGTCTATCCAACCGGATAAAATCACATTTAAGTTGCCTCCCAAGTTTTCTCCAAAAGTTGTTACAGATTTCCACAGTGAACAGGAAATCTTTATCCCTTCTTTTTGTCTGAATCCTTCTAACCGAAAAGAGGAAAAGTTCAGTTCCCTGGATGTCAGGAAAATGATTTTGTTTTATTTAGACAAAACTGCAGAATGGAGAAAGGATAATTTATTTGTTCAGTTTCAGGGTGCTCATAAAGGGTTAAAAGCTTCCAAGAGTACTTTAAGTAACTGGTTAAAGTTATGAATAAGCAAAGCTTATGAAATTGCAGGTAAGCCAGCCCCTGTTAATGTCAAAGCATACTCCACTAGGACTGTCTCCTCTTCCTGGGCAGAAAGAAATTCAACCTCAGCACTCCAAATTTGTAAGGCTGCCACATGGTCCTCTTATTATACTTTCATAAAGCACTACCGTTTGCATTTACCAAGTCACCATGACTTGGGTTTTGGTTGTAAAGTGTTATCAGCAGTAGTCTCGCCCTATAGAGCTGTAATATTCTAACTCTCCTGGTTCAAACCCTGAGCAGAGGCGAGCAGAAGCCACTAATTACAGTTACTGGTAATTGGTTTTCTGCGTTGCCTCTGCAAAGGGTGAACCGACCCACCCAAATGTAACGGTAAGTCTCCTACTGAGTCAAGGTAATAGTCAATGCACTGAGGCTAGGTAGGAGGATGTGGCTATTTAGTTGTATCTTGTGCTTCCTGTCCCCTAGGCAGGCGGAGCTATCTCCTGGTTCAAACCCTTCGCAGAGGCAACGCAGAAAATTAATGTAATTAGTGGCTTTTTAAAAAAAGACTTTGATCCACACCTTAAAAGAACTCTGGCTCATGCCTTAAAGAAAACCTGAACTGAAAATGAAAAGTCAAATAAGCATACACAAGTCATACTTACCTTCCATGTAGTCTACTCCTCAGTGTCTTTCTCCTCTCCTGCGTCCTGTTTGTTCACTGTGATTAAGGGAATTTTCCGTCCTCCATTTTGAAATTGGCCATTACCCATAACAGCTTTCTGGTCAGCACACAGTTAAACTGTCACATCGCCCACTTGAGCCATAGGGAAACATGGACATTACCTGGTACATCAGTTTTCCTCTCAGCTATAACTGACAGCAACTAATATTTTACTGACAGCAACTGATATTTCAGATCTGACAAAATGTTGTCAGAACTGGAAGGGATTATTGTCAGAAGAAAATGTTGAGCTTCTAAGAGGAACTGATGGCAAGGTAACTATGGAATGCTCATTTGAAGTTACCTCATGTGTTTATTTAAAATATTTTTACTCAGTACAGGTTCTCTTTAATAAGGGTTTTAGGCTTTTTTTGGCACTTTCCTGCATCTTTTTACATTTACTTACTATTATTCAGATGAAGGAATACATTTTTAACTGGGCCCAATTAACTGGGCCCCTGACCTTGTTTATGCTCACTGCAGTGTGGAAGTGTGTGAGAGGGTAATGCATGCAAATTGTACAAGCAGGGTTTAAAGGGGCAGGTACCCAATTGGGTGTATAGATGTAAAACTTCATGCTTTTTATGGAATAAAAGGTTTATTTACTTTTTACTACTAGCGCTGATGATTTTACTTGTATATTAGTTTCTATACAGTACTCCAGGGATACTGCAATCCATTCAGCTGCTGCCAACCTCAGTCTGGAGCAGGTGTCTGTTACTAATAAGAATATATGACTGACTAGAAATCCCTTCTGCCTCTGGGCATAGGATGTATGTTATTTACACAATATCCAAAGCACAGAGAAATACACATCTGACTCGGAGTGTTAGGTAAGTATCCTTCCTAGCAATACAAAAATGTATAGAAACAACAAAAAGATAAATCCAGAAGATTGTTGACTCTGCATGTGTTTCTACCACATAATCCAGTAAGCCTGGGTGTTGCAATGCCATATCACCACTATTACATCTAACATGAATATGAGAAAAAGTCTTGTCTTGATGAAACTTGTTTCACTGTCAACAGTTTTATGTAAAAATCCATTTTCTGCTGTAGGCTGGGACACTGGTACAATTTTTTTTTATTACATTTCCCACATTTATGTAGTGTTGTTGTCATAAAACAGTCTTTTATGGAGTGCACAGAACTGCAAGCTCCTGTCCCTGTGGCCTAAGAACCTTATAATAAATACCCCAACTACAGACACTGTAGGGCCAGTTTGGTCAGATGCCTACTAACCTTTTAGTATATTTTAGGCTTGTGGGAGGAAACAACCAGAGGAAAACCACATAAGCACATGGTGAACTAGCAAGCTTTTGAGGAGCTCGTGCCCCTCACAGAAAGTCACACCAAGGACCCCAGTACTGCAAAACAACTGTAGTTAATGTTTCTACAATGTCAGAATCTGATTTCAGTTCCTTCTTGCTGTATAAATTCATTCGTGGCATAACTTAAAATTATTTCTACATTTATCAGTGTGTGTATTAACCTTCCTGGTGGTAACCCCGAACGTATTGTTTTGTTTTTTTTTTTGCTGCACGCACTTTGCTAGCTGCGTGAGCACACCAATTGCCGCCGCCCCGCGCCGATTCGCCACTATCCGCCGCGCCGCAGAGCCCCCCCCTAGACCCCATGCATTGCCTGGCCTATCATCGCCAGGCAGCGCTGAGGGGTGGATCGGGACTCCCTTAGATGTCACGACGTCCATGACGTCGGTGAAGTCATCCCACCCCGTCGCCATGGCGACGGGGGAAGCCCTCCAGGAAATCCCGTTCTTCGAACGGGATTTCCTGATCGCCAATCGCCGGAGGCGATCGAAGAGGGTAGGGGGATGCCGCTGCACAGCGGCTATCATGTAGCGAGCCCTAGGCTCGCTACATGATTTAAAAAAAAAAATTCAAAAAACCGGCTGCGCTGCCCCCTGGCGGTTTTTAATAGACTGCCAGGGAGGTTAAGATACCCATAGATATGAGATGACCATTCATTTTAGACACACTAAGCAATCCTTTGTGTACTAACCTGCATTAACCACTAGCACAGTGTGGCAAAAAATGGGGTGGCCATGAGCTTGAAGGTGGACACCAATAATGGGGCTGTGTCCAAACTATTGGAACTGTGGTAAGGAATTAAATAGATTATTTGTATTACTTTATGCATTTGAATTTGTATCTAGTGATCTACTGTTTTTGCTTATCCTTTTAGTATTTATTTTAATTGTTGCAGGGAAGCAAATCCTGCAGTAAGTTTTTAAAAAGATTTGTTTTCTTTGCAAATTTTCTTTTCTGTGCTGTTGCTAATTGGTTAATTTGTGGAAGGTGTAGTTAGTTTACCTGGTCTATATGTTTAATTGCAGGACTAAAGGCTCATACACACATCAGACTATAGTCTTTGGAAAATGAAAGATCACAGACCAATCTTATCACCCTTCATGTAGTATGAGAGCCATGCCTACACAGTCTTTTCTATGGAGCTGAACTCCCCACCAGATAGAAATCTTTGCAAGATGCTGCACACACAGATGCTGTACAGACACAAAAGATCAGTATCTGCAAAAGATCTGTTCCTGCTAAAGATCCGTTCCTGCAAATTGCAATGATAGTCTATGAGATCTGCAGATCATCATACACACATGATTTAACTGACATTCATCTGCAGATCAGATCCACCAGGATGGATTTTCAGATCTGCAGATGATTGCTTGATCTGCAGATGAATGTCAGTTAAATCGTGTGTGTATGATGATCTGCAGATCTCATAGACCAGGGGTCCTCAAACGTTTTGGGTTGAGGGCCGGGTCAACATACTGCAGACAGCTGAGGGGCCGGAGTATACATTAAATGATGTAGGAGTCTTTGCGGGCCAGACAGTGAAGCAAACCCAGGTGACAGCCTGCAGTGGACAGCAGTGTCACCTGATGTGGAATTTCATTGGAAAACCAGCGAATTACTGCTTTCTGGCTTCCATGTGGATGGGTGGTGCCAGCACTGCTATTCTGTGTGCGGACCCCCAGTATTTAAAGATGTAGCTGACTACATCTATAAGTAATACATTTTGTGTGTGGGGGCCATTAAAAAAACATCAGGGGGCCACATTCGGCCCGCGGGCCTTAGTTTGAGGACCACTGTCATAGACTATGGATGCAATTTGCAGGAACGGATCTTTGTACAGCATCTTTGTGTGCAGCATCTTGCAAAGATTTTTTCTGATGTGGAGTTCAGTTCCATAGAAAAGACTGTGTAGAGTATGGCTCTCATACTACATGAAGGGTGGTAAGATTGGTCTGTGATCTTTCATTTTCCAAAGACTATAATCTGATGTGTGTATGCACCTTAACACTGAGGTTTCTCAGTCTGTGTCTTTATTTGTAAGCAATGCAAATTAAGTGAAACAAAGGCATCAGAAACAGACATTGGAATACAGGCACATTGGATGGATGAATAGTAGATATGACTAGATGGCAAATTCGGAGAGTTAAGGTGGCCACACACCATACAATAAAATGATCCAATTTTACAGTAATTTGATAAAAACGATCGTATTTCTCGGAAAATAATCAAAAGCTTTTTTTCCATTTGACTGAAAAATCTGATCGGATTTCCCATTTTTTTTTCGATTTAAATCGATCCGGGATGCCAGATATTACTCTTCAATTTCTACTAAAGATTGTATGGTGTGTGTTGGATTGTTAATTTATTAATATACACACCCTAGCAATTTTCTCTGCATTTCCAATCATTTGTATCATAATTGAGGAAAAAATTGAACATAGTTGTGTGGTACATTGGTCATATTTTTGAAATGTTACAATCAGTCAGAAAAATTGATTGCAATTCTTGAACAGATGTTTAAAAAATTGTATGGTGTGTGGCCACCTTTACCGTGTGTTAAGAAAAGACTGATCAAATAAAAAAGGAGATGTCTGTATGTTTGTTAAAACCTCTTGAGGGCTCGTTAACATTGCGTTCTGCTCGTGTTAGTGTTCGCCTTGGGGGTTTTTTTGTCTTTTTTTCGTTTCCCGGTGCTTGGGTTTTTGTGAAAAGAGCTTTTCTAAGCGCTTTTCCCGAGCGTTTTTTTTAATTCACTCCCTGATGCAAGTCAGAAAGTGAACTCTTTGACCCGGAAAAGAATAAATACAATGTATTTATTCTTTAAAACGCGAACGCAATAGCCCCACAAAGCAATTTTGTGAGCATTTAGCGCTCTTCCTATACTGTACCTTCCATTATAGTGAAATCGCTCCCAAAATAGTCCAAGCACCGCTTTGCTGAATGCACACCGCACGAACCGCACTGATATGAACCTTCTCACAGATATTCACTGCAGAAGTGTTTTTGGGGCGATTTTGAAAATTGCTTGCGCTCAAAAAAAGGGCAAAAATGCCCCTAGTGTGAACGAGCCCATATACCTGGTTATGAGGCTAGGTTCACAGTGGTCTGTTGCATAACGCATGTGTTATAACGCAATATAATGACTGTGAACTGCAATAGAGACTAGGAAATAGATTTTAATACAAAGACTGCATGCGGTGAGTTAGAATAACACAATCCATTACAATGCAGTACTGTGAACAGCCCCATAGATTTGTACGGGCAGTGGGTTGACACACAGAATTATTTTGCAATGCAACTGACCACTGTGAACAGTGCCTGAAGGAAGAAATGGCTGAGGATTGTGACAGTGTGGAATCTGTATACTGAGTTATTGAAAATGTGCGGGTGCAGAACAACAATGTACCTAATTTCTATTTATTTATTTTCCCCTGGTTCCCTATGACTGGTGTACAGCTAAAACATTTCCCAAACTTTTTTTAAAGAAATAAATGGAAAATCAGAGGCAGGTATGCAAAGGTATCCTAAGGGATACTGTGCAAAGGTATCCTAACAATAAGAATAACAATAATATTTTTATAGTGCTTTTCTCCCTGGGGACTCAAAGCGATGTGATTATGCAGTCTCAAAGGCTCGGGAAAAGAGGTGAGTTTTTAACCTTTTTTTAAGCTGTCTAGAGAAGGAGCCTCTCGTACTGATTGTGGAAGTGAGTTCCATAGAGTAGGGACTGCATAGGAAAAGGCCCAAGCACCAAATGTTAAGTGTGTCCTGGGAATAACCAGCTTCATCTTGTTGGCAGAGCGGAGGGTGCGTGGAGGGGGATAAGGTTCCAATAGATCCGCTATGTATTTGGGTCCCATGTGGTTTAGAGCCTTGAATGTCTGCAGGCAGATCTTAAAGAGAAACTCCAACCAAGAATTGAACTTTATCCCAATCAGTAGCTGATACCCCCTTTTACATGAGAAATAGAATGATTTTCACAAACAGACCATCAGGGGGCGCTGTGTGACTAATTTTGTGCTGAAACCCCTCCCACAAGAGGCTCTGAATACCGCGGTACTCTGGGCAAACTGCCACAATGTAACAATGTTCACAGACAGGAAATGGCTGTTTAAAGCTGTCTGTAACAGCCAGAGCAGCTAGAAACAGCTACATAACTTGCCCACAGTAACAATGTCACCATGTAATACATGTCAGAATGTGAATCTGGGAGAGGAAAGATTTTACAATGAGCAAACACTGACTAAATCATTTATACATAATTATTGTAAAAATGAAGCACTTTTTTTTATTAAATTATTTTCACTGGAGTTCCTCTTTAAAATGGATTCTCCTTTGTACTAGCAACCAATGAAGAGTTTGTGTAACGATCGGTGTAACACAGAGAGGGTCTGATTATTGGTGATCTGCAGTATCACCAAGAATACAGATATATACCCGATTATTGATGATCTGCAGTATCACCGATAATCAGATATATCGCTAACCTCTGGACACCGGATAGATATGAGTGTTTTGGTGCAACAGTAAATACTTTGAGAGCAATACCTGGAGAACAGGTATCAGAGCAGTAAGCTAAACTGCAAAAGAGAACAAGTGCCTTCCAGTAACCTGAGAATCTCCTGAAGGGAGGAGCCAGGCCAGGAGATGGAAGGACCAGAGCGTTAGTGACACCAATAGGAGAGTGTCACTAATGATCTGTGAACTATCTCTAAGGTAGGGAGATAGCTCTCGAGGTCGGGCAAGCCAGGTCGGCAACACACGGACAGATAAGTACAAAGACAGGAGACAGAGTCAGTAATCCCTAAGACATGCAGAGTTTGGCAACAGAATATCAGATATAGCGAAGTACTAAATCAGTAATCAGAAGAGTGGTCAGGAAAGCAGAAGGTCATAACAGATAATAAACAATGCCTAGTCTTGGTGTGAGCTCCGTGATCATCAACACCCTGGAACTAGTCTGAAGTATAACAAAATGATAATACAATTCCCTAGTCTGGGTGTGAGGTCCGTGATCATCAACACCCTGGAACTAGTCTGAAGTATAACAGAATGATAATACAATTCCCTAGTCTGGGTGTGAGGTCCGTGATCATCAACACCCTGGAACTAGTCTGAAGTATAACAGAATGATAATACAAGTCCCTAATCTGGGTGTGAGGTCCGTGATCATCAACACCCTGGAACTAGTCTGGATATAACAACTGGTAACACAGAATCTAACAAAAGGTCTGAGTGCTTCCACGTAGTGATCGCAACGGCAGACAACCAGTGAATGACCAGCACCCGGTATATATAGCACAGTGCTCTCCAGCGCCTCCCCTAAGTGCTGGACCAATGGGAACTGGTTGAATCGTCAGCTGACCGGCTAGGTCAGCTGACTCCCTTCTGGCTGTCATAAAAGTTCTGCCTCCCAGCGCGCGCGCGTGCGCGTCCTTCTGAACCTGTGTAGACTATCAGTCCCAGCCACACCAGCCATGTGTTGTGTACCACCCGCCGCGCTGGACGCGGAACCAGCCGCACCGCTATCAGGGCATGTGGCGGTTTCTCCGTGTTCAGCCATAATGGTAGATGTAGGCCTACGCGTGCAAACCGCTGTGTTGGACGCGGAATCAGCCGCCTTGTTCTGAACACACGCGGCGGCTTTTCCGCGTTTTCTCACAGTTTGCAGTACTGGGGTGATGTGTGAGCTGAGGTGGGCATTGGCTAGGAGTCTGGCTGCAGCATTCTGTACTAGTTGTAGGGGGCGCAGAACCTTATCTGTAGGGTTCTGTAGATCCAATGAACAGGGCATTGCAGTAGTCTAGGCGGGAGGATATGAATGCATGAACCAGGGCAGGTAGGTCTTCAGCTGGGATAAGGTGTTTGATTCTCGCTATATTTCTTAGATGGAAGAAGGAAGACTTGACGACAGCTGATACCTGCTGTCTGAGTTTTAGATTTCCATCCAGGATCACCCCAAGGTTTCGCACAGAGTCTTTATACTGTACGGTATTTCCCCCAATTGCTAGTTTGAGGTGGTGAGCATTTTGAACTTTATCCATCATGTGTGAAGGTTTCGCACAGAGTCTTTATACTGTACGGTATTTCCCCCAATTGCTAGTTTGAGGTGGTGAGCATTTTGAACTTTATCCATCATGTGTGGACCACCTACCACCAACACCTCAGTTTTGTCAGAGTTCAGCTTCAACCAGCTGGTGTTCATCCATCTTTGTAAATCCACTAGACACACATTTATGGATGCTGATGGGTCTTGGGTGCCAGGCTTGAAGGACAGATACAGTTATGTGTCATCTGCATAACAATGATATCCTAGGCCATAGTTCTGGATTATTTTTCCCAGTGGGAGCATGTAGACTGCAAAGAGTAATGGTGATAGCACAGAACCCTGTGGAACTCCATAGGCAAGTGGCACTGGATTAGAGTAGTGTGTGCCCAGACATACTTGCTGTGTCCTGCCAGATAGGAAGGTCTGAAACCAGCTAAGAACAGTACCCCTTAGGCCACAGAAATTCTTCAGTCGCTGGATGAGTATTTCGTGATCCACAGTATTAAATGCTGCAGACAAGTCAAGAAGAATCAGAATTGAGCAATCACCCTTGTCCCTTGCAGTATCCTAAAGGGTGCTATGCATAATTAAAGAGCATTGTAACGATCGGTGTCAGCACACAGAGAAAATCTGATTATTGGTGATCTGCAGTATCACCAAGAATACAGATATATACCTGATTATTGATGATCTGCAGAATCACTGATAATCTAAGTATAACTAACCTCTGGACACCTATATAGTGTGAGTGTTTGGTGCAACAGTAATGACTTTAAGACCACCCGAGGAGCAGGTGGTCATTGGCAGTATGGGCGATACTGCCTTCTGAGACCTTCCAGCAGCCTGAGACCTCCCAAAGGGTGGAGTCCCAGGCTGAAAGTAGGAAGAACCTGTGAGTGAGTGACACCTGAAGGTGGATGTCACTAGCAGGTCTGGAGACTATCTCTTAAGGAGAGAGATAGCTCTCAAGGTCGGGCAAGCCAGGTCGGCAACACACGGACAGACAAGGTACAGAGACAGAAGGCTGATTCAGTATCCAAATGCAGGCAGGGTTGGCAACAGATAAACAGATGTGCGGAGGTACCGAATCAGAAAGCAGAGGGATAGTCAGCAATATAATATGATGGTACACAGTATCCCTAGTCTTGGGTGTGAGGTCCGTGGTCTCGACACACTGGAACTAGTCTGAAGTATAACAGAATGATAACACAAAGTCCCTAATCTTGGGTGTGAGGTCCGTGGTCTCGACACCCTGGAACTAGTCTGAAGTATAACAGAATGATAACACCAAGTCCCTAATCTTGGGTGTGAGGTCCGTGGTCTCGACATCCTGGAACTAGTCTGAAGTATAACAGAATGATAACACAAAGTCCCTAATCTTGGATGTGAGGTCCGTGGTCTTGACACCCTGGAACTAGTCTGAAGTATAACACAACGATAAACAGAAGTAACCTGGCTCAGTGTGAATTTCCAGGTCTTCCTGGTTCTAACACACTGTAGGATCTGACTAAGGTCTGAGTGCTTCCACGTAAGTGTTCGCAATGGCAGACAACCTGAGACTGACCAGCACTGACTATATATAGAGCAGCGCTCTCCGGCGCCACCCATCAGTGATTGACCAATAGTCACTTGCTCTGAGGTCAGCTGACCAACCTGGTCAGCTGATTCCTCCTCGGCTGTCATAAAGGCTCTGCCTCTCAGCGCGAGCGCGCGTATTTCTCAATCTGTGTGAACTAACAGACTCAGCCACACCAGACACACGCTGCTGCGTGCAAACCGCCGCGCTGGATGCGGAATCAGCCGCCTTGCTGTTAGTACATGCGGCGGCTTTTCCGCGTTCCATTACAAGCATAGAATCATTTCATTTTAGTTAAACAGCATGGGTTCACCAAACACAGGTACTGTCTCACCGACATGCTCAGCTTTTATGACATGGTAGACCTTTTTTGCCACCAGACCTGCCTTAATTCTTCATGCTTTACCTCAGAGATTTTTGGTCCACATTGACATGATTACATCATGCAGTTTCTTCAAATGTATCAGCTGCACATCCACAATGTAAATCACCAGTACCCCACATTATATGGGAAACACTGCTTTATTATGTGTGGGGGGGATTGCTCATGTGGTGTTTTTGTTTAGGGATGGGGGGGGGGACACATTGTCTAATTAACCTTGCCTGTTTTTTGGGGAGGAAACTCAGGCCCACTGCCTTTGAGTTATGCTATTACATAACAAATGTTACCTAAAGTTCACAACTATACTACAAATTATGCTTTTTGAGAAGACATGAAATGTACATACAGAGTTCAGAGAGTGGCAACAGGGCCCCTAGACATGCACCAGGTCTTAGGTACATACCTATGTTGCCCTATAGGTTATCCAGCTCTGATTTAGGTCCACTTTACTGGTGTCAGCCTGCAGTTGTCCCAGATATGACATAAGGTGCAAAAGCCTTCTTGGTTCTCAAGGTCATTAATCATCCAAAATTCTTGGTGCATTGATGCAATTTAGTTAATGATGATGATGTTAATAAAAACACTTACAGGTAAGTTTCTCAAGGAGACACATTTATTTGTAGAAAAAGTACTACAAGTTACAATAAGTTCACAAACAGCATTGTTATATAGTATATACTAAAACTGAATCCCTTTTTCTTTGCATTAATCCTTCTTGGTGCTTACAAAAACCTGCTCACTGCCCTTGAATAATAAAGTGCTGGCCACTCACAGCCATTTTCAGGAAGACATCTGATAATAATCAAAGTGTAAAATCTGTAGAACTATGACTCTCAAAGGAAAAAGCAAATAATTTTAATTGTTTTTGAAAGCCAAATGTGACACTTTTTTAAGGCCTCATGCACATGCATCATCTTGGCATCTAAAAAAATAATCTGTAGAGCGCCAGTTTCAGCCATCAACAAAGAATTTTAACAGCACACTTCTTTGCAGCCCTTCCAAACATCCTGCAGCTCGAGTCTGAGAAATATTTAGCACAGATCATTATGGAGTGCTGACTGTAATTTTCAGTAAATGTTAAGTAACCTTTTATCTATAGGCAAGCAAGGCTATATATGTTAGTTTACCTTCAGAGATCAATGAAATGAAGGTACTGCTAGGTGTTTTGAAGAACACAACAGCTGCTCATCAGCTTTTACACCGCTACCATCAAACCCACCCTTTGCTCCTGCGTCATCATCTGGTATATAGGGGCAACCACAAACATAGGTCCATCTCTGCCAATTCTAGACCTCTTGCATACTGCCAGAATGAACACAAGGGCCACCAGAATTTTGCATGACCCCTCCCACCCAGGCATTCACTTCTTTGAGCTCCTCCTATCAGTCCGCCATTACACAACCATTCCATCAATTCTGTCCAGAACCACCATGCGCAGGAGCACCTTCTCCTGCTGAACTGTAGTCCTGCTCTTCCCCCAACACCCCACCCCCCAGGTCTGTCAGACTGAGGCACTCCCTACCTTGGACAGCATAATTTCCCAAGACATCCACTCTGAACTTCCAAGTACTCCTGTGCAGTACTTGCTTCACACCCTAGTTTTAGAGTTCTTGCTTGTCTCATTTGCTCTACATTTATGCTTCTCATGTTGTCTATGCTATGTCTGTCTTATGTACCGCTGGCATTGCTATGTAAATTTCATTGGCTCCTGACCCTGTCATACCCTGTCATCACCGTGAGCCAATCACAGTGATCACTGCTTTTATTTGAGGAAAAAAAAGTCTCTGGTCCTTAAGGGGCCAGAGACCCACGGTATGGAAGAGTTTACTCAGAGAGTACGGGCCAAATTGAATAAGTTATTTACCCACACAAATTGTTAACTACACACCGCTATTATAGAAGGCTGCAAATAATGTAGGTGTATGGTTGGTTAAAATGTTCTTCTGCTGCTAAGTTTACAAGGTTTATCAATTTTGAGCTGTGATAGGTCAGCAACTTTGTACAGCTTTGTAAATGAAGACATTAAGACCTTAAAGGACAACTGAGGTGGCATGTGACATAATGAGACAGACATGATAGACATAGTCAAGCACAGAAATGACTATGCTGTGTTCCTTTTTTTCCTTCTCTGCCTAAAAGAGTTAAAGATCAGGAATGAAAGTGACAGTTTCTGTCCAGGTCGGGACTGGGTCGCACTATAGCGTAACCCTCACTAATAAGGAATTACAGCCATAAAACTGTCAGTAAATGGCTTCTGAGAGCAGGAAAGAGATAAAAAGGGTCAATAGTTCATAGATTTGAGCTCTGGTATACTTCAATGCATGGGTCATTCAGCAGAGATAATGAAACTCTAAAATGTAAAAACTAGATTTAAATATAAAATAAATCTGTGGGATATCTAAAAAGTCATTTTAGGAGGAGGATAGATATAATTGTTTATATCATCAGTTCATTTTCACCTCGTATGTCCTTTAATTAGCCTGTCTCTAACTGGATATGAAGTTGCTTTTAGCGCTTCATAAAAACATGGTTGAGGTAATAAAAAAAAAATAGCAAGTGCTGCCCTTTCAGATCTGATGCAGAGATAACCAATGCAACTTGTCACCCATAAGAGCTTATTGGCAAGATAGGGAGTATTTGTGTGGGAGGTATTTACAAGCAGTTCTAGGGACACCAAGTATGTTCCTCTCAGAAGCTCACCATTTTCTTTGAATAATGATTCCTTCCAATTCTGACTAGATCTAGTCAGACTTGTCTCTCCAGATGCTGAAAGCCTTAGGGCCCTTTTTCATTGTATCAGTTGCTTTTAGTTCTCTGTCTGAGCCCAACCCAATTCCGGGCATGACCCAGTCATGCTTGGCGAAATAAACTTGATTCTGATTCTGATAGTTATAACTGAAAGACAACTGATGTGCAAGGTAATGTTCATGTTTACTTATAACTCAAGTGGGCGATATTACATGTTAAACAGAGTGCTGACCTGGAAGCTGTTAGGGGGTCATCGGCATTTTAAAATGGAGGACAGAGAATTCCATTGATCAAAGTGCACAAACAGGAAACAGAAGAGAAGAAATACATTGAAAAGCAGACTGTGCAGGAGGTAAGTATGACGTGTGAATATTTATACTGACTTTTAATTTATTTTACTACACCTGTTTTGTAAATAAGCTCTTATGAGAAAACATCTCAAAGCGTGGCACTGTTCAGAGGGAGCTATAGTCACAATGTTTTTGTTTCTGATTGAATTGTGGGCTGAAAAGTCTTGAGATGGCTCCTGTTATGCTTGCCTAGGGACACTACAAGAGACTCCATTCTTCAGCTCCATTTTTCAGACTGGCGCATACAAGCTAATATTAGTAAATGTGCATGAGGCCCTAGAGTGCTGTCAGTTCTATAGACTTTTTCATAAAACATTTCACAACACCTGAATAGATGTCCAGCAAACCATCAGATGCAATACTGTTCCCTTGCAACTGGAAAAATTGTTTGAAAAATAATGTGATCACAAAATGTGTTAAGCCCTTATACAGCTACAAAATGATCTGTGCTATAAATAGTGCATTGTGAATCAAAACTTTTTACTTTTCAGTAATACACTGTAAAAAGTACACAAAGCCCTCAGGATTAAGGAGAGATGAAGTTCTGTTCCTCGCTATAGTAATAAAAACTTTTGATATATATAAAATTGTATTAATTTATTAAGTGCTGCAGGTTCAATAAAGTGCTGAAATCGCTAACAAATTTTCTTTAAAAGCACCCTGCAGCCCATACGTTGCAGATGACTTCTTTGCTCTCTGTCAGTGACTCCTATTTTGACAATAAAAATCACATGTAAAATAGTTATTAAATGTAGTCTACAATGAATACAGTATTACTTCATATCTATCGTATAATAGGCTACTTTAATCAATGTGTTGTTTTCCCTTACACATTGTGGTGTAGACATAACATAGTGTCAGAATATTACAACTTACAAAGGCTATGAGGGACCTGCCTTTATAAGGGCTAAATTCAGCCAGTGATGTCCAAGAAATGGCAAGACATACTGCCAAATAATTGGTAACTAGGAAAACTGGAGTCAAACGCATTTTTCTTAGAATATACGAACCATAACAAACCCATCTTCAGCCAAAAAATCTTTCCTTTATAGTACTGGATAGAATGAGGAAGGCTTGGAATCTCTACCAGCTGGTAACTTCTGTCTGTGTTCTTGGACAAGACATGAGGGCCAAAAAATTACTTTTTTATTGCTGACTCTATCCCTTCTGAAGAAAATCCGACTGCACAGGAAGTGAAGAAACTTTCTTCAAGTAAACATTTTTAAAAAGTTATGGGTGATATTTAACTTTAGACATGTAAATTTGAAACATTACTTATAAATATTACATGCTTAAAATGTGCAGCCTGAAGGCAGAGTTCCGAATAATCTACTAGATCAGATTGCAGAATCCTACAAACTGCTAAGTAAGGCAGGAGCATATTGCTTCTTTTTTCTCTTCCAAAGTACTGAGATAAAACTTCATCCTATTTACTACAGGTGTCAAAGCAAACCTCCAATTATAAATATTCGGAAAATTAGCTTTTCATTCACACAAATCAGAAATTTACAAAGCATAAGAAAAAAAGCCCTATAAACATAAAAAAAATCAATAATATTGGACTAAAAGAATGGATCCTATTTATTAAATGGTTAATGGGCCAGCAAGCATCAGTGATTATTAATAATTCTGCAAAGACAAGGTTTTTTAAAACACACATCATAACGGCACAACCCTTATTTCTTGAACCATTTGGCAACCTTCACCATTGACTGACTTGGCTCAGGTGAGGGCTGTAAACCCATGTCTTCTAATAGCAGTCAATGCTGCTTTTATTTAAAAAAAAAAGTTTAAGGAAGGCATTTTTGTAAATGAAGAAATCATTATATATTCTGTATTTATTATATGAATAATTTTATATAGAATTTGGTAAATTAAATGACAGTGAAAACTAGTTGTAAGTTTTTATGGAGCATAACATTTGTTTTTATATTTATATGCAGTATTTATATATTTGTCTCAAAATGTGACATCTTCAAAGACAAATTTGTATGAATAAACACCTAATTATTAATATATTATTGTTTGTAACACAATGTTTTGAATAAAGCGCCATAAATAATCAAAAAGATAATGTACAGTAGATATAGAAATAAGTTCCCCCCATCCCCCCCCCCAAAAAAAACAAAAAAACAAACAAACAAACAAAACAATCATATGTTGCTTTGCAGCCTGAAATTGTTTTAATGATCCTTTATCCATCTTTGTGATGCTGAATTTTTTTTAACTGTTTCTATATCATATATAAGTTGCATGTAAAAACGGCAGGAAAACGTTCGTTTTGTATATCTTCATTTAGTGCTATGGAAGATTCTAGCATTACATAAATCCAAAATAATAATAATTTCAGGCTGCCAAGTTTCAAGATGTGAATATTCTGAGAAATGGGGGATGGTGATTTTTTTCTTTATCCACTGTAGTTATTTACCATAGTTTTATTTCCATGTATTTCTACTAAACATTGCGTCTGCAAAAAATAAAAATGTGCAAAGTCCAGCTATCCATGCAAACAGCAACTGGCCAGGCTTGCATATTATACAATGGATTTCAAATAAGTTCCCCTTTAGTTTAGATAAAGAGTTCTGCATTGATCTCTGTAAGGTGGCAGATTTTTAATTTTAACATATTATGTAATGTGGTTAAACACCATTGTAAGCCTATTTGGCAGGGCCTTCCTCCACCACTATATGGACTCCCCTATCTATTACACGACGCTGCATTATATGCTAGCGCATTATAAATAAAGTTTATTAATAATTACTTTAAAGAGAAGGCGTCAATAGCAACAATGATTAACTGTACCCTACCAAAATATCTGCATCACTGGCTATAATAAGGGAAGAATGAGGTAGAAAATATTTGATGTCCAGTATTCCCAGTTGTCAAAAGACTAGTGTCCTCATAACCAAGTAGGAGCCTACAGTCGTAAACATTTATATTAACATTTAGTACACAAATCTGTAGAATAGATTATATAAGTGAATATTAGGTCAACAGCATATCCTAACACTGTGCAATAGTGTCCTAACATCACAGAAATATTCACCTGTATCTAATGTAGAATATTATATTTACTATCAAGACACCACAATATAGATTGATTCAGAAATAATACATTAGAAAGCTGCCATAAGAACAAAAAATAACTCCTTATCATTGCCAACCCAGCATATAATGCAAAACTTTCTTCCTGTTATTAAAAAAAGTACTTATTAATAGTTATTTCAGTACAAGGCATCTATAGTGTACAAAATCCAGAATCACAAACACTTCAGGTATTTTCTAAGGTGTAATATACTGTATAACTCAAAAATGTTATGCAGGTGCCTTATTTACTAAAGGTGTGAAGTTTATTTTGAAACCTTCCCAGCGACACTAAAGTCAAGTGTGATGCATTTATTCCAAGAGAAGGCTGTATATTTACTTAAGTCAAGTGTACATAAGGATATGAGACTAAATGCAAATTCCTACTGAGACTTTCATCAATCATATGGCACACATATAACTTTATTTTATGTCTTTATAGGTGATATATATATATATATATATATATATATATACATATATATATATATATATATATATATATATATATATATATATATATATATATATATATATATATATATATATATATATTCAAATAATGTTTTTTTTTAACCCTTGTACTGTTAATAATACTCTTTTCCTTACAAAGTTTCTACATACATCTGCAATTAAATAACGCTGAGGCATTATTTTTTTAGATTCTAGGCATATTTATACACTAAAATGTTAAATATTATTTTTTCAGCTTTCTTCAACTTAATAGTCATGATTTTTTTTTCATTTAATTTATTTATAAACATTTGGTTTTAAAAACTTTTTCTTAGTAGTCAATCCAAAACTAGTTTTATTTCCACTTATAGACTCCTGGATTGACTTAATTTATAAAGCAGACAACCAGTCTTTTATTAGATTTTTACTAATATTCACAGATACATTTCACAGCTCTGTACTCAAGTATATAATTGTGTTTATTTTATTACTTATTTGTAAAAGGATTCTTAATTAAAATACTTTTTATTATCACTTAAAACCAACTCCAGTCCCCAAAGACCAAATCCATGGGAGTATTTTAGGATAGATGGGACCATTGTAGTTGCTGGATAACACCTTGCCTCTTTCATTTCATTACTATGCTGAAAATGTGTGAGGATCTTGTACTTGAGGACCGGAGTTGCACAGCCTTGCTCTAAAAATTTGTAGATACCCAGTTTGCCATCCCGTTTTTCCACTAGTGGCACTTTTAAATAACGAAATGGCAATATAAACCTACTCTTTGGAATGCAAACAATTTTGCTGATCATCTGCTTTTTTAAATCCTACTTGTATCTTGCTGTAAACCAGATCTGGTGGTTACAGGTGAAAGGGATGTGGACAGGTTTGATCCAAAATCACCAAATTTAAAATAAGGTATTTTCAGATGTTCATGCATTTTGACTCCATTTGAAATGGCAGTACTATACATGAAAACGCATCTGGTGAGAACAAACCCAAAGTGGAAGAAGTTAAGAGGTAGGTGTTCTGAAAAGCTGATGCTACATTATACTTGCGTTATTCTTAATAAATGTTGCACTTTATTAATTTGATCCCAAACGTTTTGCCCTTTATTTGGTTACTTTTATATTATTAGTGTCTTATTAATAACCCAGTTGAGCTTGTAGTAGTAAATACTGTATTAGACAACACGAGATACTATCAAAGTTTAGTGGCTGCCTTTTTCAGTTATACATACAATGCAATGATCTTCCAATGCAGAGTATTCATCATGCCTTTCATGAAAACCAATTCATTTTTGTCTTTTACCTTGCAAGTGTTATGCAAGTGTATACAGCAAGATCAGCCAACTCTTGAATAGTAGAGCCAAGCAAGTACCCTGAATGTGAAACCTTTTTACCTGATTTCACTTGTACAAGTTGTTATTTTTGCTCTGAAGGACTAGGCTGGATCAGATGAAGTCACTAGTTCTGAAGAAATAATCAAGATGATTCATTTATAGACTTACCAGGAATTACTCATATATGGTGTACCACTTATTATTCCTTGATGTTGTGGCTTAAGATGATGTTGAACAGCCTCCTGTAGTTTGAATTCAGAATGTGAAATGCTTGATTGTTTATAATGTCACGTCACTTGTTGGTCCAGAATTCCTTCATAAACGTAAGAGAATATGATTCATTTACTATCTGTTAAATAATGCTGACAAGTAATATGGCGTAAATCCACAAAATGGCTGCAGTAGAAATTCCACATTGTAGTGTTAGATTCCATATTTCTGCTGTTCAGTCGTGTCATTTAAAAGAACCATTCTTTCTCATCACATCAGAAAGAGGCATGCCAGGTGTGTGATCACACATGCCAAAACCAGGAATTTAGCCAACAGATTGGATCATTCCATACTGAAAACAGGAGAAAACCTGTTATATTTGTTATGGGTTGATCTGTTTGAGTTATTTTCTAGTGCAGAAAGAGTCTCACAAAGCTGTTTATACTAATGTGTGTGGTTGCTGCCCAAGGCATTTTTGTTTTACATAAATATGTTAATGTAAGGTGCATGAAGTATGTTTTAAAATATAACAAGTATGTTAATTTATAAATACAAAATACTGCTTTCCTTGTCGGTCTATATATTTTTTTTTTTTTTTGTAATAAGATCATCACTGTCCATTACGTCTCATAACATCTGGTTAAGGAAAATGTTTTTGTTATGAAATTTAGGACTGATTTGGTTTTGCTACTTCCCATCATGAATAGGCTTTAGCGGCAGCCATCTTCTTTCATGTTCTTTCCTGTAGAAAGAACTGCTGTGAATAGCCACTGCCATGCTTCGTATGTGTTAGATAGAGAGGACTGGTAGTCACTTTGCTGTGTAATGAGGTATCCAGTATGCAAAATTTAGAAGCAGTAGTATAGAAAAAACAGCAGACAGAGGACTATAGTAACTACAGCAATACACCTGAAAAGAGACAGAAAGAGAAGCAGAAGCATTAATGCACTTTCATGTGGATAAAATGAAAGCTCTTATCAGAAAATTCATACATTTATTTCAAAGTATGTGATAAATAAAACTATTATCATACTTAATCAGTTCCCAGCAACCAGCCACAAAAAGCAATAAAAATGAAAGCGCAACTCTAAACTGACAACTAAATACACGTGAAATTTGCTTACATAAAAATGTGTAACCTTTGCAAGTCAGTCCTATGATTCTAACAGTCACAAACACAAACTTAAAAATTATAAAAAAAAAAAATCAAAAATTATTGAATCAACAGCAAAAAAAATGAGCTTTCCACCACTATTAAGACAGTCTCCTGTCAAAAAACTGGAGGCATCCAGTCTATCACAGGCAAGGGTATTGATTCCATAAATTTGCACTGGTAATTGATTGTATATGCATGCAGTCTGTTTGAATGCATATTACAATCAATTACCAGTGCAATTTTATGGAATCAATACTCTTGCCTCTGATAGCCTGGATGCCTCCAGTTTTTTGACAGGAGACTGTCTTAATAGTTGTGGAAAGCTCATTTTTTCGCTGTTGATTTAATAATTTTTGAATTTTTAAAATGTTCAAGTTTTGAACTAGCGCATGTCTTTGTTTTGGGCCCAACATTTTCTCTTTCCATTTATTATTCATTCACTGCAGTGAATTGTATGTGTGTGGGTAACGCTTGCATGTTAATTGTAAATGGTTTAAAAAGGGCTAAGGACCCAGGAGACACATGTTGCTTGTTGTTATAACAATAAAGAAGTTTTAATACTTTGCAAATAGCACTGTGGATTACATTTTACTATAAGCACTTATTCAGTAATACAAGGATACTGTTATCCATCCAGCAGCTGATAGGCCTCATTCGTGCAGGTGTTTGACAAACAATTTTGACAAATGTCAATATCTCTTAGAGAACTGGTGTATCCCGTGTCCATTACATGCAGCTGGTTTAGATTAGTATCTCATAATAGACTAGAATGAACAACACAAGTTGTATATTCTGGCATACAAGACTACTTTTTAACCCGTCGTCTTATATGCCGGGTGGCATTGCTGCCGGGTGATATGCCCTATCCTGTTACCGACTCTCAGATCTCGCTGCTGAGGACTGTAGTGAAGTGGCGCAGGCACACATATGCGAGATCTGAGAGGCAGAGAAGGAGGTTAATAGGATACAAGGGTGGGCCAGAGGGGTGAAAGAGGGGTGTTTTATGGGCACAGCAGGATCTATTCTTCCATAACACTCTGATAAACAGGTAGACATGGAGAGCTGACCAATGCACTTAGGGAGAGGGAGAGTTGGCCAATCCAGCCAGTCATTTACTTGTATACTGTTATATACTGGGTACCACATACAGTACAGCACCAGTATCTGTTCATACATAGTACCAGTATATGATGGTTTTTACATTTCTATTTGGTGTGCCATGGAAGAGGGGTAGTCTTATACGGCGACTATATACCAAACTCTATATTTTATCTGGAAAAGTTGGGGGGGGGGGGGGGGGGTTGTCTTAATACGCCCAGTCGTCTTATACGCTGGAATATACGGTATTAAATGGGTCTTCTAGACCTAAATGAACAGATTCATACAGAATGAAGTACAAAATGGCTACTGCTTACACAATGGCACATCTACTATTTAAAGGCTATCTATTGGAGCTGATGGGGAAACATCTGACTATCTATAGGAGCTGATAGGGGACACATCTATCAATGGGGGCACATCTGACTATCTATAGGGGCTTATGGGGGACAAATCTGACTATAAGGGGTGATGGGGGACACATCTGGCTATCTATAGGGGCTGATGGGGACACATCTGGCTATCTATAGGGGCTGATGGAGACACATCTGATTATTTATAGGGGCTAATGGGGGCACATCTGACTATCTATAAGGGCTGATGAAGTCACACCTGACTATGGAGGCTGAAGGGGACATATCTATCTATAGGGGCTGATGGGGCAAATCTAACTATCTATAGGGGCTAATGGGGGCATATCCTACTATGAGGGCTGGCGTGGGGTAAATTTTAATAAGAAAAAGTGTGTGACTTGAGCGGTGTGGACTGTTAATGAGTGGGGTTAAGGGTGGGGGCTAATAGGGGCACATATGACTATCTATAGGGGCTAATGGGAATGGCTGGATAGTGTAATGGTTAAGGGCTCTGCCCCTGACACAGGAGACCTGGGTTCGAATCTCGGCTCTGCCTGTTCGGTAAGCCAGCACCTATTCAGTAGGAGACCTTGGGCAAGACTCCCTAACACTGCTACTGCCTATAGAGCGCGTCCTAGTGGCTGCAGCTCTGGCGCTTTGAGTCCGCCAGGAGAAAAGCGCGATATAAATGTTCTGTGTTTGTTTGTTTGTTAATGGGGGCATATCTTACTATAAGGGCTGTTGAGGTACCCTTTGACTATGGAGGCTGATGGTGACACATCTATCTACAGGGACTGATGGGGGCAAATCTAACTATCTATAGGGTGTAATGGGGAAATATCTTACTATGTGGGCTGGTGTGGGGGCAAATTTTAATGAGAAAAAGGGGCATTACTTGAGGGGTGTGGCCTGTGTTAAGGGTTGGGGTTTAGGGCACCAGAGCTTATGTTGCTATATGCTCCTGAGCTGTAAATTTGGCTCTGACCCTTACATATCCCAGTTGATCCACAAGAAGGCAAGGAACCCTTACAAAGTTTAAGCTAATTAACTGTTAAAGAGGAAAAATTCCTGATTTCAGCTGACTATTAACACTGATCTTTGGATCACATACACTGTATAGGTGACCATAACTACTACAGCACCAATAAAGAACTAGTGCAGCAAGTAGAGGATGGCCCTATGTTAGACCCTCCCTCAGGCTCCATGCAGTTGCAACCTCTGCATCCCCTGTTGCTACAACACCATACTATTTTTTATTTTTCAATTAACAAGAGTTTATTGAAAAACAACAATAACGTTGGCAATTACAGTAAAAACATGTTAATCGACATTACACAGGTATGAGAGTGGCTCACAATAAGACCATGAATACATAGCAACAATTATCTTAGACCCTAAGTAATTAAAAGAGGAAATACAGAGTTCAAATTATTTGTTGATATGTCATAAATAGGTTTGGTATTGTCAATGGGCAACAGACAGGACATGTCCCTATTGTCTGACAACCCAGAAAACTTGCCAAACTGTGTGATGGACTACCTAGCATGTAAACCTCCCCATATTTCATACCTACAATGTCAGGATTAGCCCTAATCATCTCAGTGAGATGCATATTAGCAATGGCAAATAACAAGATTGACACTGGACAACCTTTTCTTTTACCACCTTCTAGG
The DNA here is from genome assembly GCF_040937935.1 of Hyperolius riggenbachi. Classification (NCBI taxonomy): domain Eukaryota; kingdom Metazoa; phylum Chordata; class Amphibia; order Anura; family Hyperoliidae; genus Hyperolius; species Hyperolius riggenbachi. The sequence goes on from NC_090655.1 coordinate 183,822,547, forward strand.
GAAAATGTGGGCGACACGGTACCATAAAGTTTTAGTTTAGCTCCAGGAGATGTATACAGAATGCAGATCCATTTTAAAAAGTTGCTCTCACAGCCCATTTCAGTCAGGACAGCAAATAAATACTCAACACTATCAAAAGCCTTGGCAATATCCAAGGCCAGGCCGATCACCCATATTACCACTCGTAAAATGTAGGTTCAAAAATAACCGGCAAATGTTTATAGTAGTCGACTTAAAGGACCACTATCATGAAAATAAAAGCATTCAGTAAAAGGTTTGTTTAATAGTGCACAAAAAGCATGTATGTTTCTGTCTATACACCTTTTAAAACGAGGTCTGGGAGTGGCATAATTCATTTTGAGACAGGGAAAAACCATTTGGCCTGTAGGGGAAACAGCTTCTTAGTTTGCTGTGTTCTGTGCATTTTTCCACAGCTACACATAATACTTACTTATCTGGTATAGTTGGGCGGTAAAAGGCGCCCCAAAGGAAAGACGACTTGGCTGAGTAATAATATGAAAAGAAAGTGGGCATACCTGATAGTAGTAATCCACTAAAACTAATAAATTACATTTTCTTTATTAGGTTTACTACAATCAGGTAAGCCCCTTTTTTCATATTATTACTCACCCAAGTCAGCTTTCCTGTGTGGCTCCTCTTACTTCCTAACTATATCGCCACTCCCCAAGTGTCTTTTGGAGGGGTTGTCGAGTTAGAGATGAGTCCTTTGGACATCCTAACCATACATTTTTCAAGTGAGCAACCCAACTGCTGACAGATGACTTATTAAGACCTGAGTGAGGATCTGGTTGCTGGTTTTGTATTTTGTATTTGATAATAATATATAAGTAATATCACTCACCTTTGTGAGTGATATTACTTATATATTATTCATATACTTTGCTTGATATACTACACCATAAGGGGCTCCAGTATTCTCTTTGTGTTCTTATCTCTGGAAGGTTTTTGGAACCTCGCTAGACACCTATCGTTGCACTTATTAGGTAGAAAAGGGAGATACTAAGCTGGTCCCCATATACCCCTCTATGGGGCAACCCAAAACTACCCCACTTCTGATCTATACTCCATTGCTTGCTTTAATTGTGTATTGTTTCCAGTGTTCACTCCTCCAGCAAAACCAGATGTATAAAACCCTCAGAAAGGGGACAACAGAGTATTCTCACATAATGTTCCAAAGCCTTAGGCATTTTCATTGGAATCTTTACATTTGGGAGGCTGCTTGATCAAGCCAGTTCACAACTTTTTTTAGTGATTGAAAAAAAAATGGATCTCGTTCAGAGCAATTATCTTGCATTTGGCAGGATAGAACATTTCATACTGTACGTAAAGATTTTGCATTTTTGCCTCTAGCATTGTACTTCTGCAGAAAAATGTGGATAAAAGGATATTCTTCACTCATTATACATGATCTTTCCTGGTTGTAGCCTGTTTGGGAATCATTTACCTGTCTCCATAGTGCAGAAGTTTGACCAGGAATGGACAAGGGAGGCCAGAGGGGGGAGGTGTCTACTAGGGATTTTGTGTACCCTTTCCACTGCAAATAACTTGGTGAGATTATCTTTTCCAAAGGTCTCAAACAGCCGATTTTCAATGAAGGTCAAAGGGTCTTGCTGTTGAATCGTTCAGGCATGCCATGTGTCCCCATCAGCCCCTATAGATAGTCAGACGTGTCCCCCCATCAGCCCCTATAGATAGCCAGATGTGACCCTCAATTGTTCAGGCAGAACAATGATACGAACATTGTTCTGGTTTTCCAGATCATCAGATTTATCCATATTGGCACTTGCGTGAGCAATCACTCATTTTAAGTCACAGATAGCAGGGTCAATTCTGTCCTCAACATCACTCATGGAGGAAAAAAGTTTAAGGATCTTTCTCTTCCTCTTGGGTTATAGCTTTAGCTGTCAGATCACCCCATAATGACCAAAGCTGGCACATATGGCTAAAGACGGTCACTGCACTGTGTTTGCATGTTGACACAATGGACCAAATGTAATTCACTTTATCTCCAAAGTTTTCTCCTAGTAGATACATTTTTATCTTCTATTTTAACTAACTTTTCAGCACTCTGCAATTTAAAAAGTAGTAAAAGGTTGGTGAAAAGTACTGTTAGAATTATTCTGAGTATTTTCTTGTTTCCTGGTGGCTTAAAAGCTATTTTATTACTAATATGTGAACATTTCACCTTGGAGAAAATGTGAATTGCATATGGCCCAATATACTACACCTTTAGTGTGACAAGATAAGTAAGTATATTACTTGAGTGAAAGGGATTTGTTATGTCATAGTTGTAGTGCTAAAGTGTAGGTTTTAAAGTTAATCCTTCAATGAGTCCTCATCCACCCCCAACCACCTCTCGGTAGGAGTCCCCCAAGGCTTGGTCCTTGGTCCCCTACTGTTCTCTCTGTACAGATCCTCCATTAGCAAGGTTATCTCCTCCATGGGTTTTAACTATCATATGTATGCAGATGACACCCAGATCTACCTCCACAACCCTGACCTATCCACCACTACCATGGACAAGGTCACCTCCTGCCTATCAGCCATCTACTCCTGGATGTCCGCTAGGTTCCTGAAACGAAACCTGGACAAAACGCAATTTATGATCTTCTCACCCCTGCCATCCCTGACCCTCCCAGATGTGAATGTCAGTATTAACCACACTACCATTCACCCTACCTCTCAAGCCCGCTGTCTGGGTGTCACCCTGGACTCCGCACTCTCCTTCACCCCCCACATCCAAAACCTCACAAAGTCCTGCAACTTCCACCTTCGTAACATCAGCAAGGTCCGCCCTTTCCTGACCTTTGTCACCATCAAACTCCTCATCCATGCGCTCATAATTTCCCACTTTGACTACTGCAACACCCTTCTGTCTGCTCTCCCTATGACCCGAATTGCTCCTCTGCAGTCCGTCATGAATGCGGCAGCCAGAATTATCCACTCCTCCCATCCCTCCACCACAGCGGCTACCTCTGTGAATCCCTCCACTGGCTTCCTATTCAGTCCAGAATCAGATTCAAGATACTGTGTCTGGCCTACAAATCTGTTCACAAAACCTGCCCAACCTACATTTCCAATCTTACCCAGAGATACACACCTAGCCGCTCACTCCGCTCCTCCAATGAACTTCGCCTGACTGCCCCCCGCATCAACCAATCCCATGCACACCTCCAGGACTTCTCAAGAGCTGCTCCAACACTATGGAACTCCCTACCTCCCCCCATTAGGGTTTTCCCCTCCTTCAACATCTTCAAGAAGGCCCACAAAACTAACCTTTTCACTCTGGCCTACCCCCCCTCACTAGTGCTCTAAACCCACAGCTGAACTCTGGTCCCCTACCTTTTGTGTCCCCACCTCTCCCTCTAGATTGTAAGCCTTTGGGCAGGACCCTCCTCCTTATGTCTCCTACCGGATCACACACCTCCATTACCGTGAAGTCAACTTGCCTAATCTCCATGCTCCCATCCAGTGACTGACTAAGGATTACCTTGTACTCATACTGTGCTGCGTGATCTGGTCTGCATGTATTTCTGTATTGTCTTATTGCTGTATGTCACCCCTAAATATTATCTGTAACTAGTGATGTTGCGAACCTCCGATTTTCGGTTCGCGAACCCCGTTCGCGAACCTTTACGGAAGGTTCGGTTCGCGGAAAAGTTCGCGAACCGCAATAGACTTCGATGGGCAGGCGAACTTTGAAAAATAGAAAAAAATTATGCTGACCACAAAAGTGATGGAAAACATGTTTCAAGGGGTCTAACACCTGGAGGGGGGCATGGCGGAGTGGGATACATGCCCAAAGTCCCGGGGAAAAATCTGGATTTGACACAAAGCAGCGTTTTAAGGGCAGAAATCACATTGAATGCTAAATTGCAGGCCTAAAGTGCTTTCAAACATCTTGCATGTGTATACATCAATCAGGGAGTGTAATTAGAGTACTGCTTCACACTGACACACCAAACTCACTGTGTAACACACCGCAAACAGCTGTTTGCGTAGTGACGGCCGTGCTGGACTGATGCGCAACATGGCCAGAGTGCCCCAGTAGTTAGCTAGGCATAGGTAGGAGTCCCAGTATAGGTAGGTAGGCATAGGTAGGAGTCCCAGTATAGGTAGATAGGCATAGGTAGGTGCCTCAGTAGTTCGCTAGACATAGGTAGGAGACCCAGTATAGGTAGGTAGGCATAGGTAGGTGTCCCAGTAGTTAGCTAGGCATAGGTAGGATTCCCAGTATAGGTAGGTAGGTATAGGTAGGTCCCCTAGTATAGGTAGGTAGGTAGGTGTCCCCGTATAGGTAAGTAGGTGCCCCAGTAGTTAGGTAGGCATAGGTAGGTGTCCCAGTATAGATAGTTAGGCAGGGCCTGGCTGGCACAGTAATAACAATTACCAAGGTCCAGCTGCAACAGATAGGGCTGTATAATGTCAGTGTCAGTGAGCAACACACACACACACACACACACAAAAAAAACACATCAGGAAAACATTAGCTCTCAAAAGAGCTGTTGAGGGGTGCTATTTTAGCAATAACAATCAGCCAGGAGCAAGCCAAGAGCCTAACTAATCTTTCCCTAGGAGAAAAAATCTGCAGCAGCTCTCCCTAGTCTGTCTATTTGCAGCAGGCACACGAGTGAGTGTCATGGCCAGCGAGCCTGCCTTATATAAGGGGGGTGGGGCTCCAGGGCTTAGTGTAGCCTGAATGGCTACAATGTGCCTGCTGACTGTGATGCAGAGGGTCAAAGTTGACCCTCATAGTGCATTATGGGGCGAATCGAACTTCCACAAAAGTTCGCCTGATCCAGGCGAACGCGAACCACCAAAGTTCGCCTGGAACCGTTCGCCGGCGAACCGTTCGCTACATCTCTATCTGTAACCTTAACTAATGGACAGCGCTGCATAATATGTTGGCGCATTATAAATACAATAAATAATCATAAACAGTCAATGAGTTGAACTAAATTTTAATTAGATGAATGGTAAAAAAAATGTTTTAAAAAGGATTGCATATGAACATATGACTTGTTGCATAAAACAACCACAAACAATTTGAATATAAGCGGTTTTTGATAGTTGTCCTATAAGGGATGTAATTCTGCATAATGCACTACAATCCCTTTTTAATTATAATCGTAAACCACAATTGTCTATTAATATCTTGAAACATTTTTTTCTTCCGTCTAAACACTTTACAGGCAATCTGGTGTCTTCAGCTTTCATTTATGGAATTCTGAGAATCTTTCTTTTTCTCATAATCTCTATTATTCCCTGTAGCTCTTGTTCCATGGAGCCACTAGAACAGCTGTTCATGGATATGGCTATTTTGAGGTTCTCATCCTTAAAACCCTTGTTGAAAAGTTGGGCTGCTATCCATAAGAATTGGACGTGGGAGAAGAGCTGGGAAATCGAGTAACAACATTAACAGGAAACGTACACTGTAAGTGTCTACGCATTTTGCCCTTTCTAATTTTGCTAAATTCAGCAGGAAAGCATGCCAGTAATCCAACATTAGTAATTATGAGCAAAGAATTCTCTTAACATGCAAATATTGCCATTGACTTATTTTTCTTCCTGTATAACTGGAAATTTGCATGTTAAGAGAAATGTTCACTTATTACAACTCTACTACTAGAACCACAGATCCCCTTAATGGGAACTCAACTCATCAATAAATAAAGACTGTGTCAGCTTTGAGTAACATCATAATAAAGAGTTGTATTGCTGGGAGACTATCATTATTGCATCTTAAAGAGGAACTCCCGTGAAAATAATGTAATAAAAAAGTGCTTCATTTTTACAATAATTATGTATAAATTATTTAGTCAGTGTTTGCACATTGTAAATTCTTTCAAAATACCTGATTTACATTCGGACATTTATTACATGGTGACATTTTTACTGTTGGCAGGTGATGTAGCTGCTGCATGCTTTTTTGGCAGTTGGAAACTGCTGTAAACAGCTATTTCCCACAATGCAACAAGGTTCACAGACAGGAAACTGCCAGGAGTACCATGGTCCTCAGAGTTTCTTGTGGGAGGGGTTTCACCACAATATCAGTCATACAGCGCCCCCTGATGGTCTGTTTGAGAAAAGGATAAGGAAATAGATTTCTCATGTAAAAGGGGGTATCAGCTACTGATTGGGATAAAGTTTAATTCTTGGTCGGAGTTTCTCTTCAAGTTAATGCATTTGCACCTTGTTCTCTGTTCTGCTGTGAAAAAGTGTTAATGTGAACCCAAGGTCAAAATAAACTGATCAGATAAACAATTTTATTTATGCTAATACTCCTAGAAATGACTTTTTTTATATCCCATTGTTTTATTTTATATTTAAACATTTACATAGTAGATTGAATGTTTTATTGTTTCTGCTCAATGGCAGTCTATTATCTGGTTCTCGTTCCACATTTTTTACACCTTAAAGTTCCTGACATTTTTTACACTTTAGCTGTGTCGTTTTGAAACAGCAGTAACTTTTTAATTATTTATGCCATCTTAGTGATACATGTCTTGTTTTTTTCAGAACAATCTAGGCTTTCTTTGGGTAATATTTTTCTCCCAAAACTATTTTGTTTTATAGTCCATTTATGGGGAAAAATTAGGCGTAAATGCAGAAAACAAACATTTTTTTCATTTTTCACCCTTCCTAATTTTCACATCACACATCCCACAGTTATAAAACATCTACAAATAAATGATTTGGCCCTTCCCGATTAAAATGATCCCCTATATGCCAAATTTTACTTCTAGCTGAGCATGTGGCGGACCGTTATCCCCAGTCTGTGTGTCTGTGGCGATCGAATGCATTCGCTAGGGCGACAGTTCAGGGGATCAGAGTGCTGTACAGATGCATCGCTATACAATAGCAGAGTGTTACATCTGTAGAGCATTGGGGCCTGACACTTTCGCCCTAGCGATTGCATCCAATCGCTACTGGCGGCAGTCATTAAACATTTTTAAACAGGTTTAGGTATTGTAGGGGTTAATAATGGGTTAATAGGCTAGTTTTGGGTTAAAAATTAATGGGAATTTAAAAAAAAAACGTTTTATTTTATTGGGACTATGTCACTTTAAATTGTTTTTTTTTTTACTTTTAAAACTCCCCCCGCTCCGGGAGCGCGCGTGCACACGCAGTGGCGGCAGACGGCGGAAATTAATGCAGGACATAGATTCTACGTCCTAGAACACACGGGGGGGGGGGGGCTAATTAGGACGTTGAATCTACGTCCTGAAACTTTAATCCGTTAAGTATCCCAGAGTTAAAATACATGAACTATTGACCTTTTTCTATTTCTCTCCGTCCTCAGAAGTTGTATTCTGCCAGGAAAACTTTTATGGCTATAATTTGCTAATCAGTGAGGTTTACCGTTTTCCGACAAGGTACCGACAAGACAGAAGCTGTCACTTGTATGCCTGAAAATTAGCTCTTTCAAGCAGCAAAATAATAATAAAAAAAAACAGCCTGGTTATTAAAGGGAACCTAAACTGAGAAGGATATGGATGTTTCCTTTTAAACAATACCAGTTGCCTGGCAGTCCTGCTGATCTCTTTGCTGCAATAGTGGCTGAATCACACACCTGAAACAAGCATGCAGCTAATCCAGTCTGCTTAATCAGGGGCAGTGGCTGAAAGTATTAGAGACACAGGATCAGCAGGAGAGTCAGGAAATTGGTATTATTTTAAAAGGAAAAATACATTAGGGATGCTCACCACGTTCCGCGGAATTCCGTTTTTTGGCCGGAATTTGGTGATTCCGTTCCGTCGCATCGGAATTGCCATAGAGCTTTAGCAGAAATTCCTCGGAACGATGCATAATTCCGGCGGAATGCGTAATTTTGTTAGCCAATCACAAGGAAGCCCCTAGAAGAAGTTTAACCACTTAAGGACCGCTGTAATTTCCATTGATCTGTGCTGGGTGGGCTCTTCAGCCCCCAGCACAGATCGTGTGGCAGGCATCGCCGCCGCTGCCTTGTGCCTTGCGGGCAGGGGGCTCCTCAAAGCCCCCCCTCCGCAGCGCTATTCCGCCCTCCCTCTCCTCATTACTGTGGGCGGTACAGGACGGCCATCCGTCCTGTACCGCCTCTGATAGGCTTCAGCCTATCAGACGACGGCGATCTCCTTTACGGCACAGCTGTGACAGCAGCGCAGTGCGACGTAAATACCGGGGATTTCTTCCCCAGGTCTTTACATTTCGCCTGCGAGCCGCGATCGGAGGCTAACAGGCTGTTCACGGAGACTCCCTCCGTAAACTGACATGGAACGTACCACTGCGACCAACTGCCGCCTATTGGTGTTGGCTGGTCGTTAAGTGGTTAAACAACATGATTTCTTCTCGGGATGCTCACCGCGATTCAAGTCGGACTAAGGATGATCCGGCAGAAAATCTCTCCCTCTCTCTCTCTCTCTCTCTCTCTCTCATCTTGTCTTGTCTTCCAGGGATTTGTAGGGTCTCAAAAGCAAGCTCACATGCATTGGCCAGGAATTGAACCCAGGTCAACTGCTTGGAAGGCAGCTATGCTCACCACTATACCACCAACACTACATGCTGAAGCCAGGCTAGCATGTACCATTGCGATATACCCAAGAGAAAAATGAGCTTGCTTATTTGCCTAATTTGCTAGATGAAATCAGTGGGACACATGGCGATACAGCTTACAGGCTTCAATTCAAGACTTCAGAAAGATTATGTGCCCCCCTGGATGATGCTGGTGTAACACACACAGCAAAGGACAGCAATTTGAAGTCTGGAAGATTCCAGGGCAAGGGTGGGAAGGATAAAAAGCTAGCTGGCCAAACCATTCCTGCTAACCTAAAGCTTACTCGTGGCTTACAACACATTGGCTTAAGACTTTACCAAATCCAATGCTCCAATATGGAGAAGCTTCTCTGTTTGCTGTTTTTTTTTTGGGGGGGGGGGGGGGGGTTGTGTGGTGTCACAGTTCACTCATCTCTTCAAATACAAGACGGGCCCAGGAGTAGTCTTTGCTACCGTAATATCTATGTTACTTCAGGGCCCTTATTACACTTTCTCTTACAGGGCTATGGAAAAAGTTTGCAAACCTCACAAGGGTGTCATCTCATTTACCATAATCATTGCCATCTTGGTTATTGTAAACCTTATATTTATTCCTAAATAGCAGTAAATAGGAGTATTTGCTAATTAGGGCTACAGTAACCCTAACCTAACCCAGGTTCAGAGCAAGAGAATCAGGGCGAGTTTTAGTAAAAAATAAAAACATGGCAAGGTCCCATTTCCTTGTTATGGCTTGTTGCTTCCTCCAGTTTGATCTCTGTAACCCCCTAATAAACAAATCCTAACCTTAGAGTTACATATTAGTAATAAGGGCTCGTTCACACCTAAAATCGCTAACCACAAGTGATTTGCGGTAGCTTTTTTTCGTGGGTGATTTTTCCACGATTTAAAGTGGAAGAATCACTGTACAAATCCGCGGTTTTGGAGCGATCGCGATTAACGTTTCTATATATGCTAATAGCAATTTGTTTCAAAATCGCCAGCAAAATGCTGCATGTAACACGTTTGCGATTAGCAATAATCGTGTGAACACTGCCACAGACTAAAATAGCACTAGTGTTTTTAAAAAACGCAATTGCTTTAGCGATTAGCGGGAATCGCACCATTCATGCTAGGTGTGAATGAGCCCTAAGGGTGGAATGTACAGCAATCACAACAGTGTGGGTTTAAATTTGAGTGCTCTCTGAACTGCTCTAGCAATGGCCTCAATTCACTACGCTTTAATAACTTTTCTGAGCTGCTTCTAGTGTTATTACCATGGTGATAAGGCATGTAGTATTAACTAAACAATTTACCTCAGGCAAACCTAAACTTAACTCTTCTGTCTTTAAGTAAAGGAGAGATCTCTAAAGTTAATGTTTCAATCCTTAAAGAGACTCTGAAGTCTCATAAAAATCATCTTTTTATTTCAAAAATGTCTTTAACATGATAGCCCTAACTAAAATGCTGCATTCCCGCGGCTGAAATCTAACTAAATCCGGGCAATGCTTCCGTGAGAGGCAGAGCTTTCAGCTGCAGCTCTGCCTCTCCACGCGTCTATCAGCACCGGATCGCCACCTCCGTCTGCCCCTCTCACTCTTCCTTCACTGAGAGGGGCGGGGGAGAGGCAGAGATACACGCTGATTGACGTGTAAGGAGGCAGAGCTGCGGCTGTAAGCTCTGCCTCCTCCAGCAGCAAAATCCACGACCAAAAAAGTCGTGTATTTTGCGGGGGAGAGGTAGGGGGAAGTTAGGGGGGATTTAGTTAGATTTCAGGCGCGGGAATGCAGCGTTTTAGTTAGGGCAATATTGTTAAAGACTTTTTTTCTTCAGTGTCTCTTTAAAATAACTACAGAATTCTAAAGTTAACGACAGGATGTTAATTAACTGCATGTGAAAATAACTACAGAGGAGGTAACTTAAGGACTGAAGTGATAAGATAACTGTCACCTTAAGGCAAGACTGATGTGCGGTGGTATGTTTTCTCTTGCCTTATTATCACCAACATGATCCTAGAGTTACTGTTTTTTTCTGGGGAGTGGTAAAGGAGTCTGTTGACTTTTTACCACCACTTGAATGAAAGAGATCAAAAGTTGAATGTAAAGGATCACAGTAGTGCAAAATAGAGCCAACAATCAGGCAGCATCTAAGTTAGGGTGTTGTGATCATTACAATGGAAGTAAGCCTCTAATAGGGGCATACAGATACATCATTAAAAGTTCATAGAGTAATTATGTCATCACTGTATTTAAAGTGGATCCGAGATAAACTTTTACTCATTGCATAATTGTGTTCCTTTCATATAGTTTATAGGGCATTCCTCAAGCCAAATACTTTTTTGTTTTGTTTTAATACTCTAAGCACTTTACCCCCACAGGTGCGGATATCTCCATCCCTTTTTCCACCCTGTCAACACCAGGGACGGAGATATCTGCACCTCCCGACGCTTCCGACGCTGTCTGCGCTCCCGCTCGCTCGTGCAAGCCGCCGCTCGCTCGCTCGCCTGGAGATCAATGAGCGGGAAAAACCATTCCCGTTCGTTGATCTAAGCCCCCGCAATGATCGGCTGCTTCTATGAAAAGCAGCGCGATCATTGTGAAAAAAAAGTGGCATAAACAAAAAGTTACTGTGGCCATCTTGTGGCCAAATAGTAAAACTACACCCTAAAGCATTTTTCATATACAAACACATTAGTTTTACACTAAAAATTAACTCATTACCTCCCACACTCCCCAATTTATTTATTTTTTTGTAATTAAAAAAAAATGACAATAAAAAAAATACATAAATAGTTACCTTAGGGGCTGAACTTTTTAAATATTTATGTCAAGAGGGTATAACACTGTTACTTTATAAACTATGGGCTTGTAATTAGGGATGGACGCAAAACTGAAAAAAATGCACCTTTATTTCCAAATAAAATATTGGCGCCAAAAATTGTGATAGGGACATAATTTAAACTGTTTTATAACCGGGACAAATGGGCAAATAAATTTCATGGGTTTTAATTACAGTAGCATGCATTATTTAAAAACTATAATGGCCGAAAACGAAAAATAATGATTTTTTTTCCCACATTTTTTCCTATTTTCCCATTAAAACACATTTAGAATAAAATAATTCTTGGCATAATGTCCCACCTAAAGAAAGCCTAATTGGTGGGGGAAAAAAAACAAGATATAGTTCATTTCATTGTGATAAGTACTGATAAAGTTATAGACGAATGAATGGAAGGAGCGCTGAAAGGTGAAAATTGCTCTGGTGCTCAAGGGGTAAAACCCCTCAGTTGTGAAGTGGCTAATTCCCTATAAAATAAACACGCCTCTCCCACAGCTTCTCCAGTGCCTTGGCACTCTGAGACCCATGTAGCAAGGGCTTATGAGAGCTCAGTCTGGGCAGGAGGAGGAGGAGGTGTTACTAGCCAGAGATTTCAGAGGCAGAGGGGAGGAGAGGGGAGTGAAGTTTTCATAGGCTAAGGGGAGGACATGCAGACATTGCTGAGAAGCTTTACCTGTGTGTAATGATGACAAGCAGGACATGGCTGCTCTCATTGTATCACAAGAAGATAGTGTTGAAGCTGTTTGCAGCTAAATTTGTTGTGTAAGCTATCTAAACTTTAGATAAGATATATATAGAGTTGAGCTGAAATTTTCGTAATTTCGCATTACTAAAATTACGCATGCGAAATTTGCGATTACGATGCGAAATTACAGTAGCGTAATTGCCATTAAAATCGTAATTGAAAATACCGTAAGCGTAATTTTCAACGCGTAATTTCGCGTTTCGTTCATGCCGTAATTTCGCATTAAACGCTACCGTAATTTCGCGTTAAACCTTAACGCTCCGTATAATATAAAAAAGCCGCCGACTTTAAGGGTTAATAGAAAAGCCCCCTTAAATGCAAAGAGCCTCAAATTTGGAGAATATATTAAGGAGATCAGGAGGAATAAGAGGAAAAATTTTTTTTCAAAAAGACCTTATAGTTTTTGAGAAAATCGATGTTAAAGTTTCAAAGGAAAAATGTAAACATTTAAAAACCCGCCGACTTTAACGGTTAATAGCAAAGCCTGCTTAAAGTTTAGGAACACCAAATTCCCAGGGTATATTAAGGGGATCAGTGGGAATAAGAGGAAAAATTTTTTTTTCAAAAAGACCTTATAGTTTTTGAGAAAATCGATTTTTAAGTTTCAAGGGCGAAAATGTCTTTTAAATGCAGAAAATGTCAGTTTTTTTTGCACAGGTAACAATAGTGTATTATTTTCATAGATTCCCCCAAGTGGGAAGAGTTTTACTTACTTCGTTCTGAGTGTGGGAAATATAAAAAAAAAACGACGTGGGGTCCCCCCTCCCAGACCTCTTTAACCCCTTGTCCCCCATGCAGGCTGGGATAGCCAGAATGCGGAGCACCGGCCGCGTGGGGCTCCGCACCCTGACTATACCAGCCCGCATGGTCCATGGATTGGGGGGTCTCGGAAGGGGAGGGGCAGCCAAGATTTCCCCTCCCCCTCCGAGCCCTTGTCCAATCCAAGGACAAGGGGCTCTTCTCCACCTCCGATGGGCGGTGACGGTGGAGGCCGCGATTTCCTGGGGGGGGGGGGGGTTCATGATGGAATCTGGGAGTCCCCTTTAAAAAGGGGTCCCCCAGATGCCCACCCCCCCTCCCAGGAGAAATGAGTATAGAGGTACTTGTACCCCTTACCCAATTTCTTTAAGAGTTAAAAGTAAATAAACACACAAACACTTAGAAAAAGTATTTTAATTGAACAAAAAACATAACCACGAAAAAAGTCCTTTAATATTCTTAATCAACCATAAATACTTACCTGTCCCTTTAAATAAATGATCCCTCGAAATAGCCTCGGAAATGTTCTATCAGTTACAATGTAACAAAGTTATTACAATGTAACAACTTTGTTACATTGTAACTACGCCGCACCCGACGTCACTCGCCGCCGCCGCATACGCGTCTGCGCTGCACAGACCCGACAGAGCTGTGAGCTATATAGCTCAGAGCTCTCTAAAGCATCTTTGTATTTTGGCTCCAAGGAGCCCCATTGGTCCTTAGCAGACCAATGGGGTTCCTTCAAATCAGAAGGAACCCCATTGGTCTGCTAAGGACCAATGGGGCTCCTTGGAGCCCAAATACAAAGATGCTTAGAGAGCTCTGAGCTATATAGCTCAGAGCTCTGTCGGGTCTGTGCAGCGCAGACGCGTATGCGGCGGCGGCGAGTGACGTAGGGTGCGGCGTAGTTACAATGTAACAAAGTTGTTACATTGTAATAACTTTGTTACATTGTAACTGATAGAACATTTCCGAGGCTATTTCGAGGGATCATTTATTTAAAGGGACAGGTAAGTATTAATGGTTAATTAAGAATATTAAAGGACTTTTTTCGTGGTTATGTTTTTTTGTTCAATTAAAATACTTTTTCTAAGTGTTTGTGTGTTTATTTACTTTTAACTCTTAAAGGAAATGGGTAAGGGGTACAAGTACCTCTATACTCATTTCTCCTGGGAGGGGGGGTGGGCATCTGGGGGACCCCTTTTTAAAGGGGACTCCCAGATTCCACCATGAACCCCCCCCAGGAAATCGCGGCCTCCACCTCCACCGCCCATCGGAGGTGGAGAAGAGCCCCTTGTCCTTGGATTGGACAAGGGCTCGGAGGGGGAGGGGAAAGCTTGGCTGCCCCTCCCCTTCCGAGACCCCCCAATCCATGGACCATGCGGGCTGGTATAGTCAGGGTGCGGAGCCCCACGCGGCCAGTGCTCCGCATTCTGGCTATCCCAGCCTGCATGGGGGACAAGGGGTTAAAGAGGTCTGGGAGGGGGGACCCCACGTCGTTTTTTTTATATTTCCCACACTCAGAATGAAGTAAGTAAAACTCTTCCCACTTGGGGGAATCTATGAAAATAATACACTATTGTTACCTGTGCAAAAAAAACTGACATTTTCCGCATTTAAAAGACATTTTCGCCCTTGAAACTTAAAAATCGATTTTCTCAAAAACTATAAGGTCTTTTTGAAAAAAAAAATTTCCTCTTATTCCCACTGATCCCCTTAATATACCCTGGGAATTTGGTGTTCCTAAACTTTAAGCAGGCGTTGCTATTAACCGTTAAAGTCGGCGGGTTTTTAATGTTTACATTTTTCCTTTGAAACTTTAACATCGATTTTCTCAAAAACTATAAGGTCTTTTTGAAAAAAATTTTTTTCCTCTTATTCCTTCTGATCTCCTTAATATATTCTCCAAATTTGAGGCACTTAGCATTTAAGGGGGCTTTGCTATTAACCCTTAAAGTCGGCGGCTACCTAACATTGATCCATGCGTCAACTTTTCCGCTTTGGGAGCATGGCCATACGCATTAATTTCGTAATACCCGTTGCAATGCGAAAATTACGCGAAAATTACGCTTACGCGAAATTTCGCAAAATCCTTCTTCATTATGATTATGTACTTACGGCCATAAACGTAATTACACTAATTACGCGAAATTTCGCGAAATCGTAATTACGCCATTACGCTCATCTCTAGATATATAGACAAGTTACTCGCTATAGTTAGTTTTTCAGCTCGGATCTGCTTTAAGACTATTTCAAAGTACCTGGGAGCTCTATTTTTATTTTGCAAAGTTCAACTTAGCCTGTTGAAATTAGGCTCAGTAATGAATATGTAAGTATTTTGTAGGAGCCTGAGGGTTTTGCATCAAACCATTAAAAATAAATCTAAATTCATCCTAAAGGAGTCACACATCTAGTTTACCTGCGTTAAGTGTAAAGGGAGCCTTGCGCATCAGATAAATGCTTTCACAGAGGAAATGGTTTAAAACAGCATATTATAAAGATAAACTGACACGTGCAACAAAACTGCCTGGACCAATAGCTTAAAAAGGCAGTTATCAAAAACCTTCTAGTGTAATGTGCATAATACTAGATCCACTACTTCTGTACAGTTAATGTACAAATATGCACAATCGTGGTTATTGACTATCTTTTGTTACTTTGCAGTTCCGCCATGTTAGCCACACTTTCCAAATTTCATGGCCCTAGCTTGGCATCAAAACGAAAATACTGCCATGTTATGAGGCTAACCGTTGTGCTGTGTTACAGGGTCCAGAGTATCAGCATGTTAATAGGCATAGACATGTGCCATGCTCCAAAACCCATTATAATCTCGCTTGGCACCCACTGTTCCAAGAGGAAATTGCAGCAGATTTGTGCCAGGCGTATCACGACAGGACAACCAGCAGAATTTCCCACTGTTCTGACAGAGACATTCAATTCGCTAAGAAGCAATTGGTAAAAATGTAATGTTTGGTAATTTACCTCATACTGTATTTTAGACTTTCCCCCCAAAATTCACTAACATTTTAACACATACTGTAATAGATTGGTAATTTATAAAAAAAAACTGCATGACAATTCACTAAGATTAATACCTCATGCAATATTTCACTTGATATTGCAAAGGAACACTATCAAACCAAATGTTCTAAAAGGACAATGTACAAATAATGTCTTAAGTAGCTGTGTAAACATTTTACTACTTTTCATGTTAAATATCAGAAGCAAAAGCTGTAAATCACTTTGTGTAGATTTTAGCTATGTTCGGGATGTCTCATTTGCATAGGTGAATCTCTGCAGTCTGACATGCTAAGAACAGTGTAATATTGAAGCAGAGTTACATGCAATGGCTCTGGTATCAGGTTTCACACACTACAAATGTTTATGTTGCACATAAGATACATTTGTATTTGTATGCATCTGCTTTCTGCAGACAGCTCTCAGAGACAGGAGCTGCTAAGAGCTTTCCCTCACACAGGGGGTTAACAGATGGCATGTGAGGGAATCCCCCTCCTTTCAAGGTTCACTGGCCAGTCAGAATCAGGCAAATCAGTGTCCGTAAGTGTGAAAGGAATTTGATAACAGTAAACAAACAGAGCAGCAGTCAAATGTATACACCCGTACTTAACAGCACTTTCCAAACAATTCCTATCTTAATTGAAGAAAACATGTCAGTGTTCCTTTAAATAATCATGTGGCATTTTATTCAGTATTTGATGGATTACCGCAGTGCAGGGAAAATAGTTGAAAGATATGGTACAGATAGGATTTTTTTTTTATTATTCTACGGATAAGTAAAGTGTAAAGGTTCATACAAACTTACAAACTATCTGCCAAACTTGTCTGTTAAGCCCCATACAACTTTTGTTGTGCAACAAGTTGAAACAACTAAAAAAAGTATTTTGCAATTGTTGAAACAACTGATAAGACTGATAAGAAGCCAATCCAACTGTTGGATTGACTTCTCATCAGTCTTATCAGCTTTTTGAAAAATAGCAAAAGACTTGTTTTAGTTGTTTCAACTTGTGCCACAACAAAAGTTGTATGGGGCTTAACAGACAAGTTTGGCAGATAGTTGGTAGGTGTGTATGAACCTTAAGTCCATGCTGCATAAAATTAAGTTAAAATTAGTATAAGCTCAAAACCATTAGTAATGTATTAACTATTTTCAATTACTTTATAATGATATTTTGAATTGATGGAAATATTTTATTATTAATTATCCTATTTTTCTAATAATTTTTTCCTTTTCTTTTCTTGCGCTGTTTCATCCCTTCTATGGCCTCACCAAGTAGCTGTTTGTTAGTTACATCTCACTTGTTTTCCTGCATGCACCTTCCTTTGTGAATTGACACTTATTGAGGTATTTACCACACACGTCAGTAATTTACCTCACTAGTCAGTAATTTTAGTTTTCCTTCTTTATTTTCTTTATATTCAACCTAAGTGAGCATCCATTTTGAGCTCAGTTCTGCACGAAAAATGGAATTGTTCCAAAATCACTCCAAAAATTCCAATCACTCCAAAATCATAAAGGCAGGAGCAACGCAGAAAAATCACGACTGGAAAAAACTACTTTCTCTTTCTCGGCCTAAATAAGGGTATATATATATATATATATATATAAAACTATTTGCCCCCTTCCTGATTTCTTATTCTTTTGCATGTTTGTCACACTTAAATGTTTCTGCTCATCAAAAAACTTTAACTATTAGTCAAAGATAACATAATTGAACACAAAATGCAGTTTTAAATGATGGTTTTTATTTTTTAGTGAGAAAAAAAACTCAAAATCTACATGGCCCTGTGTGAAAAAGTGATTGCCCCCTTGTTAAAAAATAACTTAAAGGGATACTGTAGGGGGGTCGGGGGAAAATGAGCTGAACTTACCCGGGGCTTCTAATGGTCCCCTGCAGACATTCTGTGCCCGCGCAGCTGCTCACCGATGCTCCGGCCCCGCCTCCGGTTCACTTCTGGAATTTCTGACTTTAAAGTCAGAAAACCACAGCGCCTGCGTTGCCGTGTCCTCGATCCCGCTGATGTCATCAAGACCCAGTATGGTCTGTGTCTGCGCAGTACACTCCTGGTGACATCAGTGGGAGCGAGGACACGGCAACGAAGGCGCAGTGGTTTTCTGACTTTAAAGTCAGAAATTTCAGAAGTGAACCGGAGGCGGGGCCGGAGCATTGTGGAGTGGTTGCGCCAACACAGGATGTCTGCGGGGGACCATTAGAAGCCCCGGGTAAGTTCAGCTCATTTTCCCCCGACTCACCTACAGTATCCCTTTCACTGTGGTTTATCACACCTGAGTTCAATTTCTGTAGTCACCCCCAGACCTGATTACTGTAACACATGTTTCAATCAAGAAATCACTTAAATAGGAGCTATCTGACACAGAGAAGTAGCTTAAAAGCACCTCAAAAGCTAGACATCATGCCAAGATGCAAAGAAATTCAGGAACAAATGAGAACAAAAGTACTGTAATTGAGATCTATCAGTCTGGTAAAGGTTATAAAGCCATTTCTAAAGCTTTGGGACTCCAGCAAACCACAGTTAGAGCCATTATCCACAAATGGCAAAAACATGGAACAGTGAGGAACCTTCCCAGGAGTGGCCGGCCGATCAAAATTACCCCAAGAGCGCAGAGAAAACTCATCCCAGAGGCCACAAAAGACCCCAGGACAACATCTAAAGAACTGCAGGCCTCACTTGCCTCAATTAAGGTCAGTGTTCACGACTCCACCATAAGAAAGAGACTGGGCAAAAACGGGCAAAGTGGCGCAAACTACTTTTAAGCAAAAAGAACATTAAGGCTCGCCTCAATTTTGATAAAAAACATCTCAATGATTGTCAAGACTTTGGGGAAAATACCTTGTGGACCGACGAGACAAAAGTTGAACTTTTTGGAAGGTGCGTGTCCCGTTACATCTGGCGTAGAAGTAACACATCATTTCAGCAAAAGAACATCATACCAACAGTAAAATATGGTGGTGGTAGTGTGATGGTCTGGGGCTGTTTTGCTGCTTCAGGACCTGGAAGGCTTGCTGTGATAGATGAAACCATGAATTCTACTGTCTATCAAAAAATCCTGAAGGAGAATGTCCGGCCATCTGTTCGTCAACTAAAGCTGAAGTGATCTTGGGTGCTGCAGCAGGACAATGACCCAAAACACACCAGCAAATCCACCTCTAAATGGCTGAAGAAAAACAAAATGAAGACTTTGGAGTGGCCTAGTCAAAGTCCTGACCTGAATCCTATTGAGATGTTGTGGCATGACCTTAAAAAGGCAGTTCATGCTAGAAAACCCTTAAATAAAGCTGAATTACAACAATTCTGCAAAGATGAGTTGGCCAATATTCCTCCAGAGTGCTGTAAAAGACTCGTTGCAAGTTATCGCAAACGCTTGATTGCAGTTATTCCTGCTAAGGGTGGCCCAACCAGTTATTAGGTTCAGGGGGCAATTTCTTTTTCACACAGAGCCATGTAGGTTTTGAGTTTTTTTTTCTCACTAAATAATAAAAACCATCATGTAAAACTACATTTTGTGTTCAATTATTTATCTTTGACTAATAGTGAACGGTTTTTGATGAGCAGAAACATTTAAGTGTGACAAATATGCAAAAGAATAAGAAATCAGGAAGGGGGCAAATAGTTTTTCACACCACTGTATATATATATATATATATATATATATATATATATATATATATATATATATATATATATATATATATATATATATATATAAATTAATGTAAATAGTTATTTTTTTATTATTTGAAAAACAGAGTTTAATCTCACTTTAACCCTCCTGGCGGTATGAAAAATTCCGCCAGGAGGCAGCGCGGCAGTTCAAAGAACAGGATTTCCTGGAGGGCTTCCCCCGTCGCCATGGCGACGGGGCGGGATGACGTCACTGATGTCAGCGACGTCATTGGGAGTCCCGATCCACCCCTCGGCGCTGCCTGGCACTGATTGGCCAGGCAGCGTACGGGGTCTGGGGGGGGGGCCCACGCGCTGCAACGTATAGCGGCGATCGGGCACGGGGCAACGGCGATCAGTGTGCTGGCGCAGCTAGCAAAGTGCTAGCTGCGTCCAGCAAAAAAAAAATTAAGAAAATCGGCCCAGCAGGGCCGGAGAAAACCTCCTGCGCGGCTTACCCCGAACTACGTTCGGGGTTACTGCCAGGAAGGTTAATAACTAGCAATGGATGGAGGAAACCTCAACTCACTGTCAATGCAATAAATAGTAGGGACTTTATTACTAATTGCATCACATGGCCACCTGTTCAAAAGAAGTTATGTAGCAACTTGTAATGGGTAGGATGAAGGGTGCCCTATGTGTGTTCTATTTTAGTGTTAGCGTTTATAAATAACAATGAAAAAGAGAAGTAATCGCTTACCTCTCCAGATGATATAGACACTAGTTCAACTGGAAAAATATTTATTCAAAAAGCAATCTGACAATGGCCTCAATTCACTAAGATCATGCTGGAGATAATAAGGCAAGAGATAACTTACCTCCACACAGTGAGAGAGTTATTTTATCTCTTCATTCCTTAAGTTACCTCCTCTGTAGTTAATTTACCTCCTCTGTAGTTATTTTCACACGCAGTTAATAAACAGCCTGTCTTTAACGCTGGAGTTATTTTAAGGATTGAAGAGTTAACTTAAAGACAGAAGAGTTAACTTTAGGTTTGCCTGAGGTAAAATGTTTCCAGAATACTATGGCCTCAATTCACTAAGATCATGCTGGAGATAATAAGGCAAGAGAAAACTTACCTCCACATAAGAGAGAGTTATCATATCTCTTCATTCCTTAAGTTACCTCCTCTGTAGTTAAGTTACCTCCTCTGTAGTTATTTTACCTCCTCTGTAGTTAATTTACCTCCTCTGTAATTATTTTCACATGCAGTTAATAAACAGCCTGTCTTTAACTCTGGAGTTATTTTAAGGATTGAAGAGTTAACTTAAAGACAGAAGAGTTAACTTTAGGTTTGCCTGAGGTAAAATGTTTCCTGAATACTACATGCCTTATCACCATGGTAACAACTCTAGAAGAGTTATTAAAGACAGGAGATAAGCTTAGTGAATTGAGGCCTACATGCCTTATCACCATGGTGATAACTCTAGAAGAGGGTTTAAAGACAGGAGATAAGCTTAGTGAATTGAGGCCAATGTGTTTCACGGGTCAGGGCCCGCTTCCTCAGGTCAATACAAAATGACTTGATAGCCTAGGGCAGTGGTTCCCAACCCATGTGCCGCGACACATACATGTGTCGCGGCAGTATCGGGTATGTGTCGCGGCTCTCTCGGAGGGGAGCAGCGTAGTGGAGGGAGAGCTGTGGGCAGCGGCGGAGAAGGGGGCCATCTCCCCCCCTTCTCTCACCTTAGGGTGCTCTGCCTCCCTCACTCTCCCCTCCGATACTAACTGTGGTGGCGCTTGGCACTTGGCAGTGGGCGGGACTTACCTTCCGTGTCGCTCCAAGCGCCGGCCGGAAGTTCTGGTTCTGCAGCCGCTGCTCTGGTCTGGATCAGGCCAGAGTAGTGGCAAATCATCCCGCGCCGGCGACGAGACGAGACCAGACGGGACAGAGACACGGAAGGTAAGTTCTGCCCCTCTGCCAGCCACCGCACTTCGTTCCGGAGGAGAGAGCGAGGGAGGGAGAGCAGCCTGAGGTGCCGCTCTCCTTTCATCGCTCTCTCCTCCTGGGGGGGGGGGGGGGCACCTGGCTACATATACTGGGCACATATAACCCTGGCTACATATACTGGGGACATATACCCCTGAGTTGACTACATATACCGGTGACATATACACCTGCCTACATATACTGGGGACATATACACCTGCCTACATATACTGGGGACATATACTCCTGGCTACATATACAGGGGACATATACACCTGCCTACATATACTGGGGACATATACACCTGCCTACATATACTGGGGACATATACCCCTGCCTACATATACTGGGGACATATACCTCTGGCTACATATACTGGGGACATATATCCCTGGCTACATATACTGGGGACATATACCTCTGGCTACATATACTGGGGACATATACCGGGGACATATACACCTGCCTACATATACTGGGGACATATACCCCTTCCTACATATACTGGGGACATATACCCCTGCCTACATATACTGGGAACATATACCCCTGGCTACATATACTGGGCACATATATCCCTGGCTACATATACTGGGCACATATATCCCTGGCTACATATACTGGGCACATATATCCCTGGCTACATATACTGGGGACAACTGGCTGTTTGTCATTATGTGCATTTATTGGTGAAAAGCTGTCTCTTATTATGTGCATTTACTGGTGAAAAGAGGTCTCTTATTATGTGCATTTACTGGTGAAAAGTTGTCTCTTATGTGCATTTACTGGTGAAAAGCTGTCTCTTATTATGTGCATTTACTGGTGAAAAGCTGTCTCTTATTATGTGCATTTACTGGGGAAACGCTGTCTCTCATTACGTGCATTTACTGGTGAAAGGCTGTCTGTCATTACCTGCATTTACTGGTGAAACGCTGTCTCTTATGTGCATTTAGTGGGGAAATGCTGTCTCTCATTACATGCATTTAGTCTACGTGTCACGGAGATCTGAACGTTTGGTTTGATGTGTCACGACTCCAAAAAGGTTGGGAACCACTGGCCTAGGGGATAGAGTGTAGGCGCCTCTAAACTCCGGTCTCTCCCTACTTCTCACCTGTATGTTTGATCCCTACAAGAATCACTGAAGACGAACATTGTGTAGCAACCTGTGCTAATGTCTTCTGATGATATACAGTAAGTATACTTAAGTACCAGCGGTCTCTGCCCCCTTGAGGACCAGAGAGCGCTGGTACAATACCGATGGAAAACCAACGAATCGCCGCGCATACCCGTTGCAACCGCCATCAACGCCGCACGCCGGGATCCTCGGGACATAGACTCGGCCGTCTCTATGACGCCAGAGTCATGTGAGCCGGTCAGGAGCCGCTTTCATTGGCTCCTGTAACGTACCTCTTCTGAAGGAGACCGATGTGCCGAGGACAGCAACTCTTGCGGGTTATCAACTGGAGGCCCTGGAATGGGTACAGCGGCAAGCAGTTGACAAAGGGCAGGAGCGCTAGCAGGACCAAGGGCGTGGCTCTGAAGCGCCCCCGCGGGTCAAGTCTGGTAGTGCAGGGACTTGACCAACCAGCAGGAACTTGAATCTGGAACAATCCGGTAGACAGGTGATTGGATGAGCAGCAGGATTCGAGCAGCAGGACGGGTTCTCGGACGGGCAGAGATTCGGCAACAAGTCGGGTACTCAGACGGACCGGGGTCGGCAACAAAGCGGGTAGTCGTACAAAGCCAGGGTCGGTAACAAAGCGGGTAGTCAGACGAGCCAAGGTCAGCATCGGAACAAGACAAATCAGGCAGGCAGACAATAAGTCACGTCACAGGAGAAACAGGGAACTTGCTGCAAGACTACAGCACCGAGCACTGATCTCAGCAGGCTTAAATAGGCCGTTTGGTGCTAATTACGTAATACGCAATGACGTACGCATATGCCCGCGCATGCGTACTTCCAAGCGGAAATACATGTACACGCGTAATCCCTTAGCGTGCGTGCCCGAACACACCCGCCACCACAACTTCCGGTGCAGAGGCCAGGCGCGCACGCAACAACACACGCAGGTGCACACCACCAGGCCCTGTTTCCAGGAGCCCGATGGCATACCCCAGGACCCGCGGACATCCGTAAGTACCGGCAGCCAAGCCTGCCATAAGCTGACCGTGACAATGCCCCCCCCCCCCTAAGGGGCAGCCTCCGGATGCCCTCTGGGACCTGGCTTACCCGGAAATCTGTGATGAAAGTCTCTGACCAACCTGGGTGCATGTACATCCTTTTCTGATTGCCAGGAATTCTCCTCAGGTCCATACCCCTTCCACTTGATCAGATACTGAAGAGCTCTACCTCGTCTTCGGGAGTCAAGGATTGCCTCGACCTCGAATTCCTCCTCTCCATTCACCATAACAGGAGGCACAGGATCCTGTAATTGATTAGGGAATGGTTCAGTTGATACAGGTTTGAGTAATGATGCGTGAAACACAGGATGCACTTTAAATGTACTTGGAAGTACTAATTCATAGGCTACACGCCCAATTCTTCTCTTGACAGGGAAAGGACCCATAAACTTAGGACCCAATTTCCGAGAAGGGCAAGCCAATTTAATATTCTCAGTGGAAAGCCAAACCAGTTCTCCTTCCTTAAATTCCAGGTCCCCTCTTCTATGACAATCGGCGTATTTCTTGAAAGCAACCTGAGCACGAGCCATGTTGTCCTGAAGAAATTTATTGTTGGTGGACCAGAAAGTGACCATCTCTTGTGCAGCAGGAACTAAAGACTGACCAATAAAACTAGGCAGAAATGATGGATGATAACCATAGTTTGCAAAGAAGGGAGATTGTTGAGTTGATGAGTGAATAGAATTATTGTAGGAAAATTCTGCTAACGGAAGTAGTGGGTACCAATCATCCTGTGAAAAGGAGACAAAGCATCTTAGGTATTGTTCCAATGTCTGATTGGTTTGTTCCGTCTGGCCATTGGATTGAGGATGGTATGCAGAGGAATAATTAAGCTGAATCTTGAGAATGTTACATAAAGCTTTCCAAAACTTGGATGTAAATTGAGAGCCCCTGTCAGATACGATGTCATCTGGGATTCCATGGAGCCTGATGATTTCCCTTACAAAGGCTGAGGCAGTGGACTTAGCTGAAGGTGTCCCCTGCATAGCCACAAAATGAGCCATTTTTGATAGCCGATCCACTACTACAAAGATTGTGTCATAAGCCTCAGAAGTGGGTAGTTCAACGATAAAATCCATAGATATAGAGAGCCAAGGTCTAGACGGGACAGGTAATGGGTCCAACAAACCCCAAGGCTTAAGTCTTGACCCCTTGCAACGACTACAAACTTGACAGGAATTCACATACCTCTTGCAGTCTTTAGCGAGACCAGGCCACCAAAAGTTCCTCTGGACAAGATCCTTTGTTTTGAAACTTCCAAAGTGACCAGCTAGTGGAAGATCATGGCATAGTTTGAGAACCATGGGCCGGAATTCCTCTGGAACAAAAATTTTATTCCTGAAAAGCCAAAGACCCTCCTCCTGTGTCATCTCAGAACGATATTTGTCAGGAAGTGTAACAGTTGACTGACGAATCTGTTTAATTAGTTCCGGTTGAATCAGTAAAAAGTTATGACTGGACAGGATTGTATCAGGTGGAGAGTGCATATTTTCATCCTCCGGGAACATACGAGATAAAGCATCAGGCTTAATATTCTTTGATCCGGGTCGATAGGTAATGTGGAAGGAAAACCTTGAAAAAAAAGTGCCCACCTGGCTTGCCTAGGGTTTAGCCTCTTAGCTGATTTGAGGTACTCTAAGTTCCTATGATCAGTAAAAATAAGAATATCATGTGTAGCGCCCTCAAGCAAATATCTCCACTCCTCCAAAGCCACTTTGATTGCCAGAAGTTCTTTATCTCCCACATCATAATTTCTTTCAGCATCAGAGAGTTTCCTTGAGAAAAAAGCCACTGGATGAAGAAGAGACTTTAAGCCATGTCTTTGAGATAAAACTGCCCCCACT
The DNA here is from genome assembly GCF_040937935.1 of Hyperolius riggenbachi. Classification (NCBI taxonomy): domain Eukaryota; kingdom Metazoa; phylum Chordata; class Amphibia; order Anura; family Hyperoliidae; genus Hyperolius; species Hyperolius riggenbachi. The sequence goes on from NC_090655.1 coordinate 183,848,075, forward strand.
GCAGAATCTGATGCATCAACCTCCAAAAAATACGGTAATTTGGGATCAGGATGTTTTAAGATCGGAGCGGTAGTGAAGAGTTCTTTTAATCTATCAAAAGCCAACTGGGCCTCAGGAGACCAGCAGAAATGAACCTGTTTACGAGTAAGTTGAGTGATTGGCAGGATAATAGCAGAAAAGTTCTTAATAAACCTCCTGTAAAAGTTTGCAAATCCAATAAATCTTTGAATTGCCTTCTTGTTAGTAGGAGGTGGCCAATTAAGAATGGACGAGATCTTTTGAGGATCCATGGAGAAGCCGTTTGCTGAAATGATGAGACCAAGAAACTGGATAGACTGTTTTTCAAACTCACATTTTTCAGCTTTGACGTAAAGTTGGTGAATTCTTAATTGCGAGAGAACCTGACAGACTTGTCCCCGATGAATTTCCAATGAAGAGGAGAATACCAGGATATCATCTAAGTAGACAATGATGAACTGATCAATAAATTCTCTGAGCACGTCATTAATAAAGTATTGAAAAGTCGCAGGAGCGTTACAAAGTCCAAATGGCATCACAAGGTATTCAAAATGGCCGTAGCGGGATCTAAAAGCGGTTTTCCATTCATCCCCATCTCGGATTCGAATTAAATTATAGGCTCCCCTAAGGTCAAGTTTAGTAAAGATCTTTGCCTCGCGTAGTTTCTGGAAAAGTTCTGGTACCAAGGGCAAAGGATACCTATTCTTGATGGTGATTTTGTTTAGTTCACGATAATCAATGCAGGGTCTCAACGTTTTATCTTTCTTTTCCACAAAGAAGATGCCTGCTCCTGCAGGGGAAGAGGAAGGGCGGATAAATCCCTTCTTCAGATTGTCTTCTATATATTGTTTCAAAACTTCCTGCTCAGGATCAGATAAAGGAAACATGCGTCCAAAAGGAATCTTCGCCCCCGTTTGTAAATCAATCGGACAGTCGTAAGGCCGATGAGGTGGTAACTGGTCAGCTCCCTTTTTATCAAATACATCTAGAAATGCATGATATTGTTTCAGAATAATTTCCTGTAAGGCAGATGAACAAAGTAGCGGTCCAGACGATGCGGAACTAGATAGGGTGCAGCAGCTGTTACAGTAGACGGAGTCAAAGGAAATGAGTCCTAATGACCAGTCAATAGTGGGGTTATGGGCTCGTAACCAGGGCAACCCCAATATTACTGGGTAAAGAGGAGAAGAGACTAGGTCCATCTTGAGGAATTCCTGGTGGTTATTGCAGATGGAAGTACTGATTGGCTGAGTTTCCAGTGTTACAGGTCCAGAGCTAATTGAGGTTCCATCAGCCAGATGAATTAAGAGAGGTTCCCCACGGTTCTGAGTTGGGATTTGATGAGTGGTAGCGTAGGAAATGTCCATAAAGCAACTACAGGCCCCAGAGTCAATTATGGCAGAGGTCTTAACGGTTCTTCCGGGTAGCTGAAAATAAACAGGGACAGAAAAATGGTTAGGAGATATTTTGATGGAGTCTAGCGGTCGAGTCTCAATAGAACCCTTCTTACCAGATGGACGAGTAGGGCAGACTCCTATGAAGTGACCAGAAGCTCCACAGTAGAAGCATAGGTTATGTTGACGTCGTCTATTCCTCTCTTCACTAGTTAAGGCCGGACGAATCACTCCTAATTGCATGGGTTCGGGCTGATCCTCTACAGGTTGCTGGGTCAGTACTGGAGTAGGAGGAATGGTAGGAAATAGAGATCGGCCAGTGCTGATTCCCCCCTTTTCCATCTGCCTTTCTCTATGACGGCGGTCAATCTGGATGGCTAATAATATTAACTCATCTAAAGTAGCAGGAAGTCCAGTACGGGCCAACTCATCCCTGATGTAATCAGAAAGGCCCATACGGTAATGAAACTTCAAGGCAGGTTGTCCCCAATCAGTATCTGCAGCCCACCTTCGGAATTCCGATGTGTACTCTTCTACGGGCCGCCGCCCCTGGCGTAAGTGGTGAAGAGAGAGCTCTGCGGTGGTGCTACGCTGAGGATCCTCGAAAAGCACGGCCATTGCCTTAAAGAGAGCTTCCAAATTAGCTAAGGAGGCATGTTTTTGGTCCATAAGTTGATGAGCCCAGGTCTGAGGTTCCCCTTGAAGAAGAGAAATCACGAATCCTACTTTGGTTGCTTCATCCGTAAAGGTGCGAGGTTGTAACAGAAAAAATAATTCGCAGGCATGCTTGAATGCTTGAAACTTGGTACGATCTCCATTAAATCGTTCTGGTACAGGCACCCGGGGTTCGGGAAGATACGGCATAGCAGGAACCCTCTCAACAGGTGCCGGATTAACAGACACTGCTGGCGTTGGAGGAGGTGTTTGAGGGGCTACGTTGGCGATGGTATTCACCCGGCCTTCTAACTGGATATGACTGGACTGGAGCTCCTTAATTGCTTCGGTCAGGGCTGAGACCTGCTTGCATAAGGTACTCAGGATACTTGCTGCCTCGGCGGTCTCCATTCTATGGCTGTAGTCTTTTGTAACGTACCTCTTCTGAAGGAGACCGATGTGCCGAGGACAGCAACTCTTGCGGGTTATCAACTGGAGGCCCTGGAATGGGTACAGCGGCAAGCAGTTGACAAAGGGCAGGAGCGCTAGCAGGACCAAGGGCGTGGCTCTGAAGCGCCCCCGCGGGTCAAGTCTGGTAGTGCAGGGACTTGACCAACCAGCAGGAACTTGAATCTGGAACAATCCGGTAGACAGGTGATTGGATGAGCAGCAGGATTCGAGCAGCAGGACGGGTTCTCGGACGGGCAGAGATTCGGCAACAAGTCGGGTACTCAGACGGACCGGGGTCGGCAACAAAGCGGGTAGTTGTACAAAGCCAGGGTCGGTAACAAAGCGGGTAGTCAGACGAGCCAAGGTCAGCATCGGAACAAGACAAATCAGGCAGGCAGACAATAAGTCACGTCACAGGAGAAACAGGGAACTTGCTGCAAGACTACAGCACCGAGCACTGATCTCAGCAGGCTTAAATAGGCCGTTTGGTGCTAATTACGTAATACGCAATGACGTACGCATATGCCCGCGCATGCGTACTTCCAAGCGGAAATACATGTACACGCGTAATCCCTTAGCGTGCGTGCCCGAACACACCCGCCACCACAACTTCCGGTGCAGAGGCCAGTGTCACAAGAGCCCCACTGGCCGTGAACACGCAAAACCGTCCGATCCGATTCTAGCACACAGATTGAGAGCTATGGACGCAATCTGCGTAGAATTGGCGGAGTTTGAGCGTCACGACGCAGTAGGGAGCCTGTGAGGTTACGAAAATACACTTTTACTCCAACCCAGGGGTAGATTTGCCACCATCTCTGTTTTCTATCAGCCCAGAGAAAACTGCTAACTGGCTATAGACCTGTGAAACAAACAACCGGTTAAAACTGTGCAATTCCTATCTATCTATCAAAACAGTAGCGTCCCTTCGGAAGTTTAGGTCTCGTCTGTGTATACTGAATAGAAGGTTTTACTGAGAGGTAAAGACCTTTTAAAAAGCCTTTATTTGTTACAATATAAATAATTAATATATACCGACAATCGTGAACAATTAAACGATGAGAGACAGTGATAACACAGTACATAAAAGAAAAAGGGATAAAAAGAACGAATACTTATGATTCTGTGGAAAGTCCGTTCGGGAAAAGACAAAGTTCCTTTGTTGCAGTTAGTTCGCAATATGGCCGAACCACATGGCCGTTGCTCCGCCTGCAAGATGGCCACTGCTATTTCCCCAAGCAGTGGCAGTCTTTTCGGTATGATGGAAAGTGGGGGAATTGGCTGGGAGTCCTCATGCAATCAGTTTTGAGCACTGACATTTCTGGGCGGAGTCTCAAGCTCAGCCCAGGGGCGTGTCAGGCAGTGAGTTCTCAGGGGAGGAACTTCCAACCATCCACAAAATATGTCCAATTTCATATCCCGCCGGGGTTTTGTCGCACATGCAAACCGATTTCATATTCAGATTGGGCTGAGAATACACGTTCATAGGACATCAAACTTGCAATATTTGGGGCGCACGGGGACCCCATTATTCATATCTCAGCCCCTGCTCGGGTTACCTGGCTATGTCTAGTATCACCATATTCTACAGAATTAGGGAAACAAAATTATGTAATTTTCATATTCCTCCTATGGATGGTATTTGCAAAATGTGACGAGTTATCAACACCATGCATTCCATATTCAGTCTAGTCGGTGCCGTCAAGACTGGGAGGAATGTAGGTGTCAATAGACCTCATGCTGTGCTAGCTTCCCCTGTTGAATAGACTCTGTTGGTATTTCAGCTCTGCCCAATTAGCACATTAGTGTCACCAGAGCTTTTCCGGGAGCCTTAAAAGGATTTCTTGCTAAACCAGGTTGCTTTAGCCATATGCTAACGCAGGCCCATTCAGCCCTCATGGCAAAAAGGGGGGGAAGGCAGGAAGGAAAAACTTCTATTTAAAAATAAAGAATGTCAGTTTTCCGATCACGGTTGCGATCGGACAATCGGCCGCGAATCCTCGGACGACTGGGCGTCGCCCGGCGTCACACCTCCCCCTTCCCGAGCTCTGCTCAGGGAGGTGTCAACAGGACGCCTTCCGTAGCAGCTATTGGCGCTGTTGGGTCGGGTTCCCCCTGACACCGCGACAGCCCATCAGCGTTTTGGTGTCGGCTGCCTGCTTTGTGTTGGATCGTAAAGTCGTACTGCTGCAATGACAGGCTCCACCGTAGGAGCTTGCCGTTGGTTCCAGCAGTACGGTTTAGCCAACTCAGGGGATTGTGATCAGTGACGATCGTGAAGGAGCGGCCGTACAGATACGACTGCAGTTTCTGTAGGGCCCACACGATCGCCAGGCACTCCTTTTCAGTTGTGGAGTAGGCTACCTCTCGGGGCAGGAGCTTCCGGCTCAGGTAGAGGATAGGGTGTTCATCCCCCTTTCCATCCACCTGGCTGAGGACTGCGCCGAGACCGTAGTCAGAGGCATCGGTTTGCACCACAAACCGACGACTGAAGTCTGGGGCCTGAAGCACAGGGGCGCTTGCGAGGGCCTGCTTCAAGGCCTGGAAGGCATTCTCGCAAGCGGGGGTCCAGCTAACAACCTTGGGGTGCTTCTTGCTAGTGGCATCGGTCAGGGGCTTCGCCAGTGTACTATAGGCGGGAACAAATTTCCTATAGTAGCCGGCGGTCCCCAGGAACGCCTGGACCTGCTTTTTCGTGATAGGTCGAGGCCATGCCAGGATGGCGTCCACCTTTCCCGTGTCAGGTTTCAGGGTGTTACCCCCCACCCGGTGACCTAAGTACTGCACCTCGGTCATGCCAATCTGACACTTACTCGGTTTAACCGTCAGATTGGCCATGGCCAGCCTCTCTAGTACCTGGGACAGGTGTTTGAGGTGTTCTTCCCAGGTGGGGCTGAACACCGCAATGTCATCCAGATACGCTACAGCGAACCCTTGCATTCCCTCTAGCAGGTCGTTCATGGCCCGCTGAAACGTGGCGGGGGCGTTCTTCATCCCAAAGGGCATCATCGTGAACTCGAAGAGGCCGAAAGGGGTGATGAAGGCCGACTTTTGCCTCGCGTCAGGTGCAAGTGGTATCTGCCAGTACCCCCGGCTCAGATCCATGATTGATAGGTACCTGGCTGATGCCAGTGTATCTAGCAGCTCATCAATGCGAGGCATGGGGTAGGCGCCTGTAGTGGTGATGGCGTTCAGTTTCCTGTAGTCTACGCAGAACCGAGTTGTCTGGTCCTTCTTGGGGACCAGGACAACAGGGGCTGCCCAGGCACTACTGGACTTTTGAACCACCCCTAACTCCAGCATCTCCCTCACCTCCTTCTGCATGTCCGCCTGTACCTCGGGAGAGACACGGTAAGCGGATTGCCTGATGGGGGGATGGGTACCTGTATCTACCCCATGCACCGCCATACTGGTCCGCCCCGGGATACCGGAGAAGGTGTGCTGGTACTGGCCCAGCACCTTCTGTAACTGCTCTTGCTGGGCTGAGGCGAGCTGTGGATTGACGTTTAGGTCGCCGTCCACATCTCGTACGTCAGCCAGCAGGTCTAACAGGGGGTCTGCCTCTCCCTGCTCTAACCGGCTGCACACTGGCAGCGCATACTGGGTCCTGTCATGGTGGGCCTTCAGCATGTTTACATGAAAGCTCTTCTGCTTCCTGCCCCCCATGTTCACTAGATACGTCAGAGGGTTTAACCGCTGCACTACAGTAAAAGGCCCCTCCCAGGCTGCTTGCAGCTTGTTCTGCCTCACGGGAAGAAGGGCATATACCTTGTCACCCACATCAAATGACCGCTCTCCAGCAGTGCGGTCGTACCATGCTTTTTGTTTGGCCTGAGCCTGGGCCAGGTTGTTGGTCACTACTGCGGACAGGGACTCCATTTTGTCCCTGAACTTGAGGACGTAATCGACCACGGAGACATCAGTGGGGTCGCCCTTGCCCTCCCATGTCTCCCGCATCAATTGTAAGGGTCCTCGGACATTCCTCCCATACAGGAGTTCAAACGGGGAAAACCCGGTTGACTCCTGCGGCACCTCCCTGTACGCAAACAACAGATGAGGCAGGTATCGTTCCCAGTCCCCACCTTGCGACTCAACAAACGTGGTCAGCATTTGCTTCAGCGTCCCGTTGAACCGTTCACACAGTCCATTGGTCTGCGGGTGGTAGGGACTGGAGACAATGTGCGTCATGTGTATCTTTTTGCACAGGGCCTCCATGAGTTCGGACATAAACTGGGATCCCTGATCGGAGAGCATCTCCGCAGGGAACCCGACTCGGGAGAAAATGTTAAGTAGCGCGTCTGCTACCTTGTCCGCCCTCAGGGAGGAAAGCGCCATGGCCTCAGGATAGCGGGTGGCGTAATCCACCACCGTCAGGATGTACCTTTTGCCACTGCTGCTGGGAGTGGGCAATGGTCCAATTATGTCGACTGCCACTCTGTGAAAGGGCTCACCTATGATTGGCAGTGGACACAAGGGAGCCTTGCGGGGGTTCCCAGCCCGTTTTACCTTTTGGCAAACAGTACATGAGCGGCAATAGTTGGTCACATCGATCCGCATCCTGGGCCAGTAGAAATGACCCTGGATACGGTCAAGTGTCTTGTGGATTCCCAAGTGCCCTGCCAGGGGAATGTCATGTGCGGACTTCAGCACATGCCCCCGGAAGGCACTGGGTACCACAAGCAACTTGGTACCCACACTTGTTTCACCTTCGGTGGGCTGTACAGGCTCGCTGTACAGCTTACCACCTTCCCAATATACCTTGAAGGTATCTTCATTCGTGAGGGGCTCCGAAGCCTGCCTTCTGAGTGCCTCGAGGCTAGGGTCAGTCTGGAGTGCTTGCACAAATGCAGCACTCTCGCTCTCAGCCAGCTGGCCCGTGGCATATGCAGTTAGTGGCTGAAGGCTACCATCCCTGTGGTCAGAGGAGGGGGAGGAGGCCGGAACCTCTTCCACCTGCTCTGAGCCCAGGTTCTGAGCAGCGCGGCTGCGTGTTACTGCCAGTACAGGTACACCTTCAGACTGGCACATACTGGCATTACTCACATCCTGGCTGCATGCATGAATTACAGTGACAGGTACAACAACATTTTCATCACAAACAATCGGTATATCAAACACAGGTACCTGTGACACAGGTACTATTGGACTCGGTACCCCTGGACTGGGCACATTCAACCCACCTCCCCCCTGTTCTTGCCCCTTGGTGCAAAGTACCTTAGTGTGGGCGGAGAGTCCGTCTCCCTCCTGGCAGTCTGAGGGGCTTGGGGCAGGTTCATAATAGGACACAAGCTTGCCCAGGTCGGTCCCCAACAAAACTGGGACCGGCAGTTGGTCCAGGACCCCAACAACCTTCTCTTGAACCCCCACCCCCCAATCGATGGACACCCGAGCCTGGGGAATGCGAGAAAGAGTGCCCCCCACTCCAGTGAGGGTAAGGTATTTGTCAGGGAGGATATTTTCCGTCGGGACCAGGTGCGCACGCACCAGGGTGACATCCGCTCCAGTGTCGCGGAAACCGGTAACAAGCTGGTCGTTCACTGTAACCAGCTGGTGGTTGCTCGTAGCGGAGTGGATCCCTCTCCCACCTGCGAACATGACGTTGTTGGGTGCTCCCGGCTGGGGTGCGCTGGCTGGCGGCAGTTGCCGTGGGCGAGGTGTAGGTGGTGCAGGAGCTGGCGCGGTCTGCCTCCGCTCCGGGCAGTTAAACTTCATGTGTCCGGGCTTGCGGCAAAAGTGACAGGTGATGCCCTCTGTTACTGCAGGCCTGGACGCAGCAGCTGCGCTGGAGGGCCTCTGGGGCGCACGGCTCACAGAGGTAGGAGAGTCTGCAAAATTGTGGGACTGACCTCCTCTCCAGCTAGATGGGGCAGTCCTGCGGGTCTCCGGCACCCTGGTCGTTGCAAAGGTCTCAGCGAGGTCTGCAGCGACCGTCGCTGACGCCGGTCGGCGCTCCAGCACAAACTGGCGTACATCAGCCGGGCAAATGTTCAGAAACTGCTCCAGGACGATTAAGTCCTCCAGGACACCGTAAGACCCTTTAGTGAGGCCTAGCGTCCACTGGCGGAGTGTGGTGAGCAGACTGCTGACCACATCTTGATAAGAATCAGTAGATTTTTTCTGCCAGGACCTGAACCTTTTCCGGTAGGCTTCTGGCGTCAGCTGGTACTTAGTGATTATAGCCTCCTTTATAGCGGTATAATCATTGTCCTTTTCCACAGGCAACTCTGAGAAAGCATCAAGCGCTTTGTAGCGCAGCAAGGGTGTCAGATGTCTGGCCCACTGGTCTTGGGACAGACGATACTGACGGCAGGCCTTTTCAAAAGACCTCAAAAACAAGTCAATGTCAGTGTCTTTTTCGATAATAGCAAATTTAAATTTTGCACTTACTGGAGCGGCAGTCCCTTCAGCAGGGAGGCTGGGCGTTGAACTCCGGCTGGCTTGCTGCACTTTCGCCATGTTCAGCTCATGCTGTCGTCTCTCCCGCGCCTCTGCAGATTGGCGTTCCTCTCGCTTTTGCTCCGCCATGTACTGCAGGTACTTGTCCACATCAGTTTCCATCAGCTTTTGCAATGCCTGCTGCATTACTGGATCAACATAACTGGACAGTCCAGTACTGGCCGGTTCCAGGCGAGTACTTTCAGGGGTTCTGGGGTCGGGGTTCACACTGACAGCCTCCTGCGTATCTGTTGCCGCATTGCCCGCGGGTTGCTCAACCTCGGTACGCACAGGATCTTCAGTCTCTGGTTCCCCTCGACTTGCGTTAGATGAGCCGGTGTCCTCCACAGTGGACACCTCCAGCGTCCGCAGATTCTGGCTATCCCATCGGTACAAGTCCGTTATCAGGTCCTGCTGTTTCTTGCCGCGGATGTCCATGCCTCTCGCCTCGCACAGACTCTGCAGGTCGGATAGGACCATGACCTTGTAATTCCCGGACATTTCCATGCCAAATAAAAGAAAACTTAGGGGAGGGGTACTGGTTACACAGTCTCTCTGTATATATGAAAAATATATTGCACTCAGTCACTACCAACGAATTAGTTCGTTTCTCGATAGGGCTAATTCGATAGCCCTACCTGAGATACTATCAGCACACACAGATCCCAAACGCTGCCGACCACTGTCACAAGAGCCCCACTGGCCGTGAACACGCAAAACCGTCCGATCCGATTCTAGCACACAGATTGAGAGCTATGGACGCAATCTGCGTAGAATTGGCGGAGTTTGAGCGTCACGACGCAGTAGGGAGCCTGTGAGGTTACGAAAATACACTTTTACTCCAACCCAGGGGTAGATTTGCCACCATCTCTGTTTTCTATCAGCCCAGAGAAAACTGCTAACTGGCTATAGACCTGTGAAACAAACAACCGGTTAAAACTGTGCAATTCCTATCTATCTATCAAAACAGTAGCGTCCCTTCGGAAGTTTAGGTCTCGTCTGTGTATACTGAATAGAAGGTTTTACTGAGAGGTAAAGACCTTTTAAAAAGCCTTTATTTGTTACAATATAAATAATTAATATATACCGACAATCGTGAACAATTAAACGATGAGAGACAGTGATAACACAGTACATAAAAGAAAAAGGGATAAAAAGAACGAATACTTATGATTCTGTGGAAAGTCCGTTCGGGAAAAGACAAAGTTCCTTTGTTGCAGTTAGTTCGCAATATGGCCGAACCACATGGCCGTTGCTCCGCCTGCAAGATGGCCACTGCTATTTCCCCAAGCAGTGGCAGTCTTTTCGGTATGATGGAAAGTGGGGGAATTGGCTGGGAGTCCTCATGCAATCAGTTTTGAGCACTGACATTTCTGGGCGGAGTCTCAAGCTCAGCCCAGGGGCGTGTCAGGCAGTGAGTTCTCAGGGGAGGAACTTCCAACCATCCACAAAATATGTCCAATTTCATATCCCGCCGGGGTTTTGTCGCACATGCAAACCGATTTCATATTCAGATTGGGCTGAGAATACACGTTCATAGGACATCAAACTTGCAATATTTGGGGCGCACGGGGACCCCATTATTCATATCTCAGCCCCTGCTCGGGTTACCTGGCTATGTCTAGTATCACCATATTCTACAGAATTAGGGAAACAAAATTATGTAATTTTCATATTCCTCCTATGGATGGTATTTGCAAAATGTGACGAGTTATCAACACCATGCATTCCATATTCAGTCTAGTCGGTGCCGTCAAGACTGGGAGGAATGTAGGTGTCAATAGACCTCATGCTGTGCTAGCTTCCCCTGTTGAATAGACTCTGTTGGTATTTCAGCTCTGCCCAATTAGCACATTAGTGTCACCAGAGCTTTTCCGGGAGCCTTAAAAGGATTTCTTGCTAAACCAGGTTGCTTTAGCCATATGCTAACGCAGGCCCATTCAGCCCTCATGGCAAAAAGGGGGGGAAGGCAGGAAGGAAAAACTTCTATTTAAAAATAAAGAATGTCAGTTTTCCGATCACGGTTGCGATCGGACAATCGGCCGCGAATCCTCGGACGACTGGGCGTCGCCCGGCGTCACAGCCAGGCGCGCACGCAACAACACACGCAGGTGCACACCACCAGGCCCTGTTTCCAGGAGCCCGATGGCATACCCCAGGACCCGCGGACATCCGTAAGTACCGGCAGCCAAGCCTGCCATAAGCTGACCGTGACAGCTCCTGACCGTGCCTATCAATGTAAGCCAATGGAAGCGGCTTACATTGATAGACACGGCCAGGAGCCAATGAAATCGGCTCCTGACTGGCTCACATGGCCCTGCCATCATAGAGACAGGCAGAGCCTGTGAGCTGCGTCGAGAAATGTCAGGTTTGAGGGGCGCGATCGGCGGGTAGTGATGGAAACGGCGAATGCACGCTGCGGACGGCGATTGAAATCTACGTCCTGCCAGCCATGAGCCCACCAAAACAGGGCGTAGATTTCAATCACTGCGGTCCTAAAGTAGTTAAACTTTGGTAAGGTATAAAATGTCATGAGAAAGTCTCTAACAGTTAGAGAACTAGAAAAGCAGTGGAGGAGAGATAAAGGAAAACCTGAAGCAACATAGAGAGGATCCAAGGTAACAAATAACATGTGAAAAAAACTTTTTAAAGCCATGATGACTATAACTGTCTATAGTGGTTTTCTTCCTCTGGATTTTGAGGTCAGTGATTAACATGTTTAAGTGGAAACATTGGTGGGCTCTGTGTTTATAAAACTGTGCCCACATGTCTAGAGCCAACTGGAAGTGACATATCTGTGATTTGTTTTGTTGGTATAATATGGAGGTGTAAGTGACATTAAATTGAAACAACAGACAGATTTTTTTTTTTGAAGCTTCTTTTCTGCTGTCCCTGTCCCAATCACAGAGCTGTCCCCTCATGACCTAGTCCTAGCTCTTGGCATAGTAAACAAACTGAATTCCACTGCAGTTGGGAATACATCTCCAAAAGTTCTTTGATGATAACTGTCAAATAACTTGCAGCGGAGTCTTATAGGGGTAAAATTAAAAGGTGTGTGTATTGGGGGATATATGGGAACATAGGAAAGGGTGAGACATTCTCCCCAGTTTTCATTGCTGTCTTTGAATGTTCTTTGTGTGAATTTTCCTGCAGGTATAATTGACAAAGTTTGCAGTGGAGCAACTGACACTGCTCTGCTGTACCCAGCAATGTGGCTTTTTTCGCAGGTCCATATTTTTTGTGAATAGTCTCATCGTTACGAAAAAAAGATTAGTGTTTGTTTAACCTCGTTGGCGGAAACCCCAGGTCAAACTCAGGGTGGAAAAGAAAAACCAGGAGAGCCTGCAGCGCAGCAGACATTTCAACTCTCCTCCTCCGGGATCCAGGCGCAGGCAGCCATTCTTCTTCCGGTCCTCGGAGGCTCTGGATGCCTCGGGGAGATTGCTGTTTGTCATCATGACAACAGACACCGATCTCATTATAGGGGTATAGTGCCACCCAAAGGACAGTGGGAGAATTGCAATGCTGGATTTCAGGGAGGTGAGTAAGTGCAGGGGCTGCAGCAGATCTCACTGCAGCATGATTTTTTTTCCTGCTTTTATGATCTAAAAGCATGTGAAAAAATTGCACTGCTTTTAGATGCTAAAATTCAGAAATAATCATATTGCCCGGGAGGTTAATACGCTCTGTTAGCCACTATAGAAAGCAGCAGAACATATACACAGCAGCAATGAAAGGCTACAGACCACCAATTCAAAAAGAGCGGTCATGGCTAGAATGGTTGGAAGTTGGAAGCAGCTACCCTATTCAAGTAACCTGAGGTTCTGATCACCACTTTAGCATAATAACCATACTCTGTTCTCCACTTGAAAGCCTGATTGCCAAGGAAAAGAAAATACTACCACTCTAATGAACAGGAAATTATAAATTAGGTGATCAGAATTTTTATTGTACAGATGGAAAAATATGCCCCTCACCACCACAAAGAAGAAGCAAAAAAGTGATTTTAAAGGGAACCTGAAGTAAGGGGTGTAAAGCTGTATAGGATACAGCAACCATTTTATGTAACTAGTACAGTGGGATGCGAACGTTTGGGCAACCTTTTTAATTTTCATGATTTTCCTGTGTAAATCGTTCATTGTTACGATAAAAAATGTCAGTAAAATATATCATATAGGAGACACACACAGTGATATTTGAGAATTGAAATGAAGTTTATTGGATTTACAGAAAGTGCGCAATAATTGTTTTAACAAAATTAGGCAGGTGCATAAATTTGGGCACCACAAAAAATAAATGAAATCAATATTTAGTAGATCCTCCTTTTGCAGAAATTACAGCCTCTTAAAGGAAAGGTTCAGGGAGGGTGGGTAAAAAATAAAAATCAATTTCCACTTACCTGGGGCTTCCTCCAGCCTGTGGCAGGCAGGAGGTGCCCTCGCCGCCGCTCCGCAGGCTCCCGGTGGTCTCCGGTGGCCGACCCGACCTGGCCAGGCCGGCTGCCAGGTCGGGCTCTTCTGCGCTCCAAGGCCCGGAACTTCTGCGTCCCACGCCGGCGCTCTGACATCATCGGACGTCCTCCGGGCTCTACTGCGCATGCGCAGTAGTTCTGCGCCTGCGCAGTAGAGCCCGGAGGACGTCCGATGACGTCAGAGCGCCGGCGTGGGCCGCAGAAGTTCCGGGCCTTGGAGCGCAGAAGACCCCGACCTGGCAGCCGGCCTGGCCAGGTCGGGTCGGCCACCGGAGACCACCGGGAGCCTGCGGAGCGGCGGCGAGGGCACCTCCTGCCTGCCACGGGCTGGAGGAAGCCCCAGGTAAGTGGAAATTGATTTTTATTTTTTACCCACCCTCCCTGAACCTTCCCTTTAACGCTTCCTGTAGGTTCCAATGAGAGTCTGGATTCTGGTTGAAGGTATTTTGGACCATTACTCTGTACAAAACATCTCTAGTTCATTCAGGTTTGATGGCTTCCGAGCATGGACAGCTCTCTTTAACTCACACCACAGATTTTCAATTATATGCAGGTCTGGGGACTGAGATGACCATTCCAGAACGTTGTACTTGTTTCTCTGCATTAATGCCTTAGTGGATTTTGAGCAGTGTTTAGGGTCATTGTCTTGTTGAAAGATCCAGCCCCAGCACAGCTTCAGCTTTGTCACTGATTCCTGGACATTGGTCTTCAGAATCTGCTGATACTGAGTGGAATCCATGTGTCCCTCAACTCAAAAGATTCTCAGTCCCTGCACTGGCCACACAGCCCCACAGCATGATGGAACCACCACCATATTTTACTGTAGGTAGTAGGTGTTTTTCTTGGAATGCTTGCTTGTTTTTCATTCATGCATAACACCCTTTGTTATGCCCAAATAACTCAATTTTAGTTTCATCAGTCAGCAGCACCTGATTCCAAAATGCTGGCTTGTCCAAATGTGCTTTAGCATACCTTATGCTGCTCGGTTTGTGCTGTGGGCAGAGAAAAGGCTTTGTATGCATCACTGTTGCATACAGCATCTTCTTGTGTAAAGTGTGCCGAATGGTTGAACGATGCACAGTGACTCCATCTGCAGCAAGATGATGTTGTAGGTCTTTGGTGCTGGTCTGTGGGTTGACTCTGACTGTTCTCACCATTCGTCGCTTCTGTTTATCCGAGATTTTTCTTGGTCTGCCACTTTGAGTTTTAACTTGAACTGAGCCTATGGTCTTCCATTTCCTCAATATGTTCCTAACTGTGGAAACAGACAGCTGAAATCTCTGAGACAGCTTTCTGTATCCTTCCCCTAAACCATAATGGTGAACAATCTTTGTCTTCAGGTCATTTGAGAGTTGTTTTGAGACCCCCATGTTGCTACTCTTTAGAGATAATTAAAAAAGGAGGGAAACTTGCAAATGACCCCCTTAAATACTCTTTCTCATAATTGTATTCACCTGTGTATGTAGGTCAGGGGTCACCGAGCTTACCAAGCCAATTTGAGTTCCAATAATTAGTTCTAAAGGTTTTTGGAATCAATAAACAGTGCCCAAATTTATGCACCTGCCTAATTGTATTAAAACAATTATTGCGCACTTTCTGTAAATCCAATAAACTTCATTTCACTTCTCAAATATCACTGTGTGTGTCTCCTATATGATATATTTAACTGACATTTTTTATCGTAACAACCAACATTTTATAAAGGAAAATTAACAAGGTTGCCCAAACTTTCGCATCCCACTGTATTTTGTGGGAGCCTCCATTTCCTATATGACAGTCATTTTGTGTAGGCCTGGGCAGTGTAATTCAGTTGGAGAGAGTGCAGACTCTCCGTCTCCAATGCAAAGGGGTGATCATTTGCATTCCCGTTGAAGTCTACACCTAATGACATGTAAATATCGCACCCCGCCAGCAGCTGACATTCAGTAGCACACTTGGCCATGGGCATAGTTAAGCTAAGGTCAGCACAAAGACCCTATTGTCACATGTGAATATACCTTGACTGTTTTCGGTGTCTCAGAGGCTACAGAGAGAGGATGCAGGAAGAAAACTGATATTCGCATGTGGAAGCAAGATCCTGGCACCGGTCTTTATAGAAAAGTAGGAAATTAATTTTGGTTTAGAAGTGGGTAGCCCAAGGCTACATGTCCCCCTGTAAAAGAAAAAACAGCTCTCAGAACCAGTAAGGGTCTTCTACTGAAGGTAGCACTGAGCTAGGGAGGTCCCTGATTCCTGATCAGAACCTGTGTCCTTCCACGACCAAGTTGGACCTTTGTGCTGGTAAAAGTTCAATTTCTGTTTTGATTCCCGTTTTTATTTTTGTAAACTGTCTTGTGTGCCTTTGTACCTTTTACTGTGTGTTTTTAAAATATTTTGTATATATTTCTTTCTGCACTGTTCCACTTTTTGGAATATTAAAACTTTATTTAATAGGCTGTCCTTCTGATGTGCTAAGCAAAGCTTTCGCATCTCCTAGATAGAGACTGTAGTGTAATTGTGTTACAGGTTCAGTGCTTGATCGTATGCTTGGATTGTGCCTTGCTATCGTGTGATTGCATTGGGTGTGTGACATTCTCATACTCTAGCCTAAGCTCGAAGCTGACCCAGAGCACATAAACGCCAGTCTGAGTGCAGGCCGCTCGACAGCAGAGTGGGAAATGTCGAAGTGTCTAGCAGCTGCTAGTGGTGGCAGAATGTTGTTGGGGGGCGACAGCCTTGTGTTAGCTTGAATAAGGCTGCTTCCCCTCTCGCTCTGGTCAAGACCCCCATCAGGAACTGTCTCTGTAGGCTTGCCGTGGGGCCGGTTCCTGACAAGGGGCATATGATGGCTGCCATGTGTATTTCCTTTAAACTGATCTGCGGCCACCTAAAGCCAATAGGTGGTAGCAGAGTGGCTCCCCCAGGACTGCCTAATGCCGATTGGCATCATGGCGGTCCCTGTCACTGCCCTGTCCCTCTGATCGGCTCACAATGTAATCCTTGACATATGGCTATTGTATGTAGTGCATTGTAGGAAACATAGTGTAGGGCCAATTTAGTGGTGGTGGTGGGGGGGGGGGGGGATAGAAGAGGACATCGAAAATAATAAAAAAAAAAAAACTTTTTTTTTTAATTAAAAAAAAATGACAAACACAACAGCGATCAGAGACCACCAACAGAATCGCCTGGTCACTAGGGGGATGTAAGCCTGTGGTACTCAAGCGGTTAAGCAGTACCAGTTGCCTGGCAGTCCTGCTAATCTTTCTGCCACCAGTAATGTCTGAATCACACACCTGAATCAAGCATGTGACAAATCCAGTCAGACTTCAGTCAGAAATATCTGATCTGCATGCTTGTTCAAAGCCTATGGCTAAAAGTATTAGAGGCAGAAGATCAGCAGGACATAAATAAACGTCAGCCTCCATATCCTTCTTACTTCAGAACCCTTTAGCAATATAGACAGAAACCTTAATGAAAAACATATTTGTTTAGCACAGGCATCAACATGACTAACTCCAGCAGATAAAAAACGATTCTGGTGCTCACATTACTTAGTAAAATCACCAGGACTTTAAATCACACTCTGTCAAGATAATAGAAAGCTCTTGCCATTTCTGTGTGAAAGCTGCCTGCTTTAGGGCCCGTTTCCACTATCACGAATCCGCATGCGTTGCCCGCATGCGGATTCGCACAGTCAGTACAAGTGGATGGGACTGTTTCCACTTGTGCGTTTCCCCGCACGTTTTTCTGTGCAGAAAAAATCTGCAGGGTAGGGGCCTCAGAATTCGCCTGCGTGTGGAATGCAGGCGAATCGCACGCAATGTATTTAATAGGGAAATCGCATGCGTTTTCCCCATGCGTTTTTTGCCGCGATTTCGCATGCGATTTCGCATAGATACCCATGTTAATTCACACAGGCAGTGACATGGTTAAAATCGCATACAGCCTTACCTATGCGAAATCGCATGCGAAATCGCGGCAAAAAAACGCATGCGGAATCGCACCCGCATGCGATTTGCCTGCGGTGATTCGCCGGCGATTTCGTAACGCTATAGTGGAAACGGGCCCTTAAGGAAACCTAAACTGAGAAGGATATGGATTTTTCCTTTTAAAATAATAGTATACTAGTTGCCTGACGCTCCTGTTCAGGGCTGGCCTTTCACCTGAGCGACCGGAGCGATCGCTCAGGGCGCCGGCTTCCAGGGGGCGCTCCTGCCCTGCCGGCTGCCGCCCTGGCCGCATATGCTTTCCTTATCTACCTGGCTGATGCAGGCTCCGGCTGGGTCCGTCTTGCGTCACATGGTAGCTCCGCCCCTTGCAGACACATATCTAACTATCTATAGGCGTGCACGTATGTCTCCTGCCCTGGGCGAGTCTCTCTTCTAACAACGGGGGGGGGCGCCACCAGGCATTATTATTACAAGTATGAATACAAGTAGCAGCAGTGTGCAGGCCGTGAAAGTACCTCTCCCCCTTCCCTGACCTGTGGGGTGTGTAGTTATGTTATGCTTTGGCTCCCTCACCCCCAGTCAGTACCTGCTAATCTGCTATTCATTTCACAAAGTTTGTAGCTGCGGTGCATGGTTGCAGCAATCGTTCGGGCCAGGCAACAAAGAGAGAAGATCCATTCAGGACAGAGTTAAAGTAGTAAACATACATATATCCAGGCACATCGCCTCTAGTTAGGACATTAAATAAATTATTAGGGAAAGGGAGGTGCTGAAGGGGGTGTGGCTAGAAAACAGCAAAAATCTATTAACCCTTCGCACACTCACATGCAAATGTTCAAACAATTGCATTCACAGATTCACTCATCCAGGCACAACTGTTATCCCTACAGCTAAATTAAAAGCCAGGGTTTTAGTTCACAGAAGAATGCATTCTTATGCTTAATCACCTATACTGCGCAGAAGTACCCAGGTAAACATAGGTGTCCTAACTCTGGCCCTGTAACATGCATAGTGCAGACATGCAAACACATATATTGCATCAAACCTATCAATGGATTAGGAGCACACATCCTAACTTCCTCTCCTGGGAAAGACAGTGCATCTTACCAATCGCACAAGGGAGCTAATGTTATGTGTCCATGTGCACCATGCGCATACACCAGCATAAGCTGTCTGCATGCTGACAAACATACAGGGGAAGGGGGGAGTGCACCGAATTGGACCCTAGCCACAGGGGTCAATGATAAGAATAAACATACATATATCCAGGCACATCGCCTCTAGTTAGGACATTAAATAAATTATTAGGGAAAGGGAGGTGCTGAAGGGGGTGTGGCTAGAAAACAGCAAACCCTGGCTTTTAATTTAGCTGTAGGGATAACAGTTGTGCCTGGATGAGTGAATCTGTGAATGCAATTGTTTGAACATTTGCATGTGAGTGTGCGAAGAAGTAAGGTAGTAGGTACGTGCTGGGCTATAAAGGGAACCTTAAAGGGACTCCGAGCTCATCTAAAAAATAAAAGTTGTACTCACCAGGGGCTTTCTCCAGCCCAGTGCTGGTCGGGAGGTCCCACGCCGGCGTCCTGGCTCCTCTCCTTCTCCCCGCTCCGGAATGGCTGACAGGCCGCAGCCCGGGCGACACTCTCCCGAGTGTCGGGCTGCTTCTTCCGCATATGACGCGGATTACGTCACACGCCGGCCGCCTCGCGTCATCACGGCGGCCGGCGTGTGACGTAATCCGCGTCATATGCGGAAGAAGCAGCCCGACACTCGGGAGAGTGTCGCCCGGGCTGCGGCCTGTCAGCCATTCCGGAGCGGGGAGAAGGAGAGGAGCCAGGACGCCGGCATGGGACCTCCCGACCAGCACTGGGCTGGAGAAAGCCCCTGGTGAGTACAACTTTTATTTTTTAGATGAGCTCAGAGAGGGATATGGAAGTTTCCTTTTAAACAATACCAGTTGCCTGGCAGTCCTGCTGATCTCTTTGGCTGCAGCAGTGGCTGAATCACACACCTGAAATGCATGTGCATGCCTGCAATGCTTATCATTAGTACTTAGGGCTTGGACCATCATAAATAAAAAGCTGAGCCACGATTCTAGCAAAGAGAAGGTACAGATGTCTGGAAACATTGCAGTGATAACCTGTCAATTAGACTAATTCTTTTATTTATTTATTTATTTTTTTAAGTGACAGGTGCATTTGAAACAGGAAATAAATTAAAACCGGCAATGCAATTAAGTGCCAATTGCTATTCATGTAATGAGGACACTGCCAACGTGCCAAAATGGGATTAAAAACAGGACAATTTTACCCTATTTCTTTAAAGTGTTATTACTTGTAAAATCAAATGAATGTTAAATGCTTGGCTCATGACTAGTGGCAAGAACTGAGCAGTGCCAGATGTACAAATATTCATTTATATGAAAGAGAGGGAACAAACAAATGTATGATCTCTTATTCATATTTCTTTTCGCTGCTCTGGAACAGTCACACTGTAAAATCATGTCAGGCTTCAACACACAGACAGCACCCCCATGTGACCGAAGAAAGACATTTCAGATAACTGGAAATTAACAATACTATGAGGCTAACTTACTATGCCTTCGCTTTGATAATAATAATGCTAACCTTTGTATATGCTAACATTATCGCAGTGTTGCTCGTCCCTAATTGTGACTTTGCTCATATGCACAAGTGCAATGACAGGAGAATGTCCCAAAAATGTTAAAGTGGATCCGAGATGAACTTTTACTCGTTGTATAATTGTGTTCCTTTCCTATTGTTTATAGGGCATTTCTCAAGCGAAATACTTTTTTGTTTTAATACTGTAATTCCCTATAAACTAAACAAGCCATGCCCACAGGTTTTCAGAGAGCCAAGGCACTTTCAGACAGTAGCAAGGGCTCATGGGAGCTCAGTCTGGGCAGGAGGAGGGGGAGGTATTACTAGCCAGAGATTTCAGAGGCAGAGGGGAGGAGGGAGGATTAGGTTTTTTTGCTCAAGATGCAGATAAGCCTGCCTCTGTGTAATGTTTACAAACAACATGGCTGCTGTCATTGTATCACAGGAAGAAATAATCATGTTCTATTAAAGCTGTTTGCAGCTAGATTTGCTGTGTAAACTATCTAAACTTTAGATAAGATATTTAGACAAGTTACTTGTAATAGTTAGTTTTTCATCTCTGATCCGCTTTAAGTCATAATTTTAACCGGCTCGGGACCACATGTGTAAGAATATACACTGCACTCTCCATTTCTGATGAGGTGTAGATTCTACACCATTAGTTCCTGCGGTCCCAAGTTGATCATTTGGACATGACAGCTGCAGGGGGCCGATAGAAGCCGCAGGTAAGTGTCAGTTTTTGTGTTTTTTGAATGATCCACAGATCCCCTTTAACCTCCCTGGCGGGGCATTTCTGTCTGGAATTAGGAATTTTCGGCCTGTGTGATCACTGTGTGCCAATCACAGTAACCACAAACGCAAAAAATGAAAAAAAAATACTCTGTTCCTTAAGGGGCCAGAGCCTGCGGGCCCAAAATGGGTTAAGCTGCTGAACAAGTACAGTCGGTATGCACACTTGTATGTTGTATATGCAGAGATTTGCTCTGCAGGTATCATGTGGCATTCCCCAAATCACATTTTTAATAAACAGACTACTGATGTACTATACACATTATAACACAGCATGATTGCTGATAATGTACACAAACTAATGTGGAATAGTAGAAACAGGTGGTAACAATCATGTGACAAATGAAGGTTCACACTTTTCCTTTTTAGGGCATAATGGATACACACATCCATTTTGATTGGCCAATGATTGGCAAATTTTACTACTTCCATGTAGCTTACCTACACAGTCTGTGCATAGTATTCAAAATCTGTTAACCATCATACCACTTTTTTCCTTTTTAGGGCATAGTGGATACACACATCCATTTTGATTGGCCAATGCTTACCTAAACAATCTGTTCATAGTATTCAAAATCTGTTAACCTTCATACTACACTGTTGTGGTAAAATTAGCCAATCATAGGGGAAAGTTGGAGAGAATCGCAATTGAAACTTATCCATAGAGCTAAATATGCATTTAACATAAAATATAAAAATCCTCCCCCTCACTACTCCCCAATATGCCCTAAATGCACTTTACCAGAGGCGGACCTATTTCACTGTTTATGGACATGCCCGATAATTTCAGCATTTTGGGTCAAAGTAACAAACTATATAAACACAATTTGTAAAATCAAGCCAAAAATTGATCCATTACTGATGCTATTCCATTACAGTCCACCAAATGTCTCTTCTTCGGAGAGTCCCTCGACACCTCAAGCTAACATGTCTAAACTAGCACATCTAATATTAATGGCATCCCGAAGGTAATTTTTAATAAATGGATCTACTCTAGCGTTCCGACGCTGTGGGATGTCAAGGAGTAACTTATTCATTTGTTTAAAATTGATAAGCTGGAAGCTTTAACGCATAAAGATAAAAAAAACAAGATATTTTTCAAAACCTGGAGACAGTTTATCTTAGGGTCTTTTACCAGGCAAGAATTGATTGAGGTCGTTTTTCCTTTCAAAGACACAAAGTGGTACTTAACAGAGCAATTGATGGGCACACTAGGGAAATTGGAGGTAACGTAGAGCTAACTTTCTGAGTAAGGGGGCAGCCGGAGATGACAGGAGTGGGAAGGGATGAGGGAAGGGCAGGGGTTAAAAGCATTTTGTCTTTAACCTTCTGCCGCCCGCATCACGCCAGTGGGCGTGGCCGCAGCGGCAGCCCCAGGACCGCCTAACGCTAATTGGCGTAAAGTCCTGGGGCTCTGTTTTGCATGAGATCACGCGCATGGTGCGCGTGCATCTCATGCTCGGAGGGCGGAGCTCCGCCCCGCCTTCAGTCTCCGAGCGGCTATTGCCGCTCGGGAGACTGTTAGACGGCGATCACGCCGTCTATTTACTAGGTGCAGCGCTGCGATGAGCAGCAGCGCTGCACTGGGGACAGCCGTGTGACACGGCTGTCCCCATGGGGGACAAGAGAGCGATCGGCTCTCATAGGCGGAAGCCTATGACAGCCGATCGCCATAATTGGCTGGCTGTGGGAAGGGAGGGAGGGAAGAAATTTAAAGAAACAGGGGTTTTCAATGAAAAAAAACCAAACAATAATATTTATTTAAAAAAAAAAAACATGGTGGGAGCGATCAAACTCCACCAACAGAGAGCTCTGTTGGTGGGGAGAAAAGGGGGAGGGGAACACTTCTGTGCTGAGTTGTGCGGCCCTGCAGCTTGGCCTTAAAGGGAAGGTTCAGGGAAACCTTTAAAAAAATAAAAATCCATATCCACTTACCTGGGGCTTCCTCCAGCCCGTGGCAGGCAGGAGGTGCCCTCGCCGCCGCTCCAGAGGCTTCCGGTAGTCTTCGGTGGCCGACCCGACCTGGCCAGGCCGGCTGCCAGGTCGGGCTCTTCTGCGCTCCAAGGACGGGCTCTTCTGCACCCACGCGGGCGCGCTGACGTCATCGGACGTCCTCCGGGCTTTACTGCGCAGGCGCACTGCGCCTGCGCAGTACAGCCCGGAGGACGTCCGATGACGTCAGCGCGCCCGCGTGGGAACCTTCCTGAACCTTCCCTTCCCTTCCTGAACCTTCCCTTTAAAGCTGCAGTGGCCAATTTTGCTAAAAATGGCCTGGTCACTAGGGGGGTTTAGCCCTGCAGTCCTCAAGTGGTTAAATACTTTGTCTATTGGGCTGATATATCTCAGTGTAGAAAGGAAAAAAACTTACCACTCTTTTCCATTGTGTTATATACTCGCTGAGCTACAATGATGAAGAAGTTATTTCATTGCTTTTGACATACATTTCTTATTCTACCATACTTCTGTAAACTTGTTTTTGACAATTGCTTGCCAAAGAGATAATTCAAATAAAATTTGTTTGAAAAAAAAAAAATTAGCCAATCATAATTGTTTGTGCCTATGCCCCCTTAGTAAATCATGCTCATACTGTCTGCCACCAGTAGGCCAATTAAACAATTGAAGTGTTTTTTATTGTAATTGCCCCCACCACCATTTTTTTTTAATAATGACACATTAGGAAAGGCACCAACCCATTATTTAGCAGCATAGTAATAAACATTGTCCATCATACGTCAGTTGGAAACCCATGAGCCATGGTAGATGGGCGGGCTGGTAGCAACATGTAGCCTGCCGGCTATCTGCACACCACTCTGGGCATGGGTGGATTACCTCAAAAGCACCCGCCGATGTATGGGCTAAAGACCACACGCTGCATCTACAGGTGAGATCTATGCTTCCTGTGTCAGCTGCTGCCTTATTGCTGAGGGAATTGGCTAATGGCTATCAACTGTGACTTATAGAAAAGGGAAACCGAGAGCCCAATATAGTGTAGTATGTACTGCAACAGGACGGGTAAGTAAAAGAGTACAATATATATACTCACAAAGCATGGTTACCTCCAAGGCAACCACTGTATAAGCAGGTGAGGAGATTGTCCTGTCCCCACTCAGGATTAAGAAGTCACTCATTGTAGATAGGAAAAAAAGGGGTATCCCTCTTCACCAAGGGGGGATATAAGTACTATGTAGGAAAGCAGAGGCGCCAAAATAGTAAATCCACAATAATAAAAAGGTTAAAAGTGCTAAGGAGGCAGTGGTGGACTTACCTCCTGCAAGTAGACACTGAAAACTGTCTATTTAAGTAGATATACATTTTATTGGCATACTCCAAAAGGGGGGCTGCAACGTGTTTCACAGGTGTAAACCTGCTTCCTCAGGCAATAAAATACAGGAACACACAACTGGAGACAAAGGCAGAATATGGTGTACGCCAGAACCAGATACAATACATGGTACATGGTATGGCGCCTCTGCTTTCCTACATAGTATCATCTGTGACTTGCTTGTGCATGGCTGCAATGCTACAGTATTACCCAGGCTCCACAGAAATGTGGACAGAGGGTCACACTATCAGTTTTTAAAGGGAACCTAAACAGAGCGATATGGATGCTTCCTTTTAAACAATACCAGTTGCTGGCAGTCCTGCTGATCTCTGTCTGCAGTAGTGGCTAAATCACACACCTGAAACAAGCATGCAGCTAATCCAGTCTGACTCCAGTCAGAGCACCTGATCTGCATGCTTGTTCAGGGGCTGTGGCTACAAGTATTAGAGACACAGGATCAGCAGGAGAGTCAGGCAACTGGTATTATTTTAAAAGGAAAAATCCATATCCCTCTCAGTTTAGGTTCCCTTTAATCTGCATAAACTGGCAAGAACTATGGTCTTGATGCATAAACCTGCGCAAAATATACTGCACAGACACAGCGCTCGGTTATATTAGTGTAGTGTGTGCTTGTGAGGGCCAGTGCACACCAATAAGCACTAGCATAAAAGCAAACGCTTAGAGCCTTTTGAAGTGATTTCTTAAGGCGATTCTAGGCATGTGCCTAGCAATTTTCTAAGCATGTCTAGCGATTTTTGGAGCATTCTGGTGTGGCGGTTTTTATATTTTGTTACAGTAGAGCTGTAACTGAACAGCTTCTGTAACAAAAATGCTTGGAAAATCGCTCTGATCTAGCGCTTTTCCACTTTTCTATACTTACCATTGAGGCTGAATCGCCTCAGAAATCAGCAGAAATGCTGCAGGACCCGCGTTTGCGGAAAAAGCACATTGCTCGTGTGCTCTATCCCATTCATATACATTAGCCAAGCGATTTTGAAGCACAAACATTTTAAAAAGCACTCAGAAGCACTCTTGGTGTGCACCAGCCCTAACTGGCACGAGATGCACTCATAGCGCGACCACAGCCACGGTACTCCACTAGCGCAGCCACTGCAACGGTAATTACCGTAGTAGCAGCCACGCTATTAAAGTACAAGCGCATGCTACGCTATTATAACATTGCGCTGTAATATTAACTCGCGCTGTGTGCGCGGTATATTTAGCACAGGTTGATGCATCAAGCTCTACTGTATGCTTCCTGTGCAAGTTGCTGCATAACTATTGCATGAAAATCCTTGCATACTGAGCACTGTGCATTTTAATCTAGCTTAAACATTGCCTGAGCTCGCTTGCTGAAAAATTGAAAATAAAAATATACAGTACTATAGTATACTGTATGAGCTTGAGTATGACAATTTCTAATAAACTTCTAATATAGTAAAAATACTTTTCCTGGTCCATTGAAATTTACTACAGTATAAAGGGATTCTATTGTACTTATCTCTATGAATTATAGACTGAATGCAATCCATTATGCATATTTTAGCAAGCATCACAAAACAGCATTGAACTGCATCTCCTAGTACATGCTTACTTAAGGGGCCCATACACCTAACGATTTTTCCGCCGATATACAGCCGTTTCGATCACAGTGATCGAAACGGCTGTGAAATCGCCGCGCACACCGCTGACAGAACGATCGATTTCCGTCCGAAATCGGTCGTTCCCGTCGACCCATCCGTGCGGAAGATTTTTCTTTGTCGCCGGCGGGTCGAGAGTGCGTCTTTAGCGGCGTTCTAATGCCCGACGACTGGCGCAATACAGCGGGTATACATTACCTGCTCTGGCCGGCGCGAATCCCCGCTGTCACTGCTGTCTTCTCCGCTCTGGTCTGGTCTTCGGCATGCTTCACTTCTCCCTGCCCGGCAGGAAGTTTAAACAGTAGAGGGCGCTCTACTGTTTAAACTTCCTGCCGGTCAGAAAGAAGTGAAGCATGCCGGAGATTAGACCAGACCAGAGCAGAGAAGACAGCAGTGACAGCGGGGATTCGAGGCGGCGGAGCAGGTAATGTATGAGGGGGGGGGGGGGGGGAGCGGCGGCAGCACCACCACCACCGCCAACACAGATTGTGAACGGTTTCAGGCTGCAATCGGTTCACAATCTGTTTGCAGTAAAGGTGGCCATACGATCCCTCTCTGATCAGATTCGATCAGAGAGGGATCTATCTGTTGGTCGAATCTGATGGCTAATCGACCAGTGTATGGCCACCTTTACTTGGCTAGGAATATAGACCAATAAGCGACATGTATATGGCTAGCTTTAGAAGACTCAATCCTGAAAAAATAATTAATGGCTCTACTTAATTTGCTTAATGTACTTTCTGTATACTTTTGTACATATATTTCAAATCTGTTTATATGCACCAGGGCCATATCTTCTATGTCATGTTAGCCTGATATGCCTCATATGGAATATGTCATTTTCTGACTCGCAGATTCCTTGTAATAAGATTGCGCTTCTTAGTATGTGTGACACAGCTAAATGTGCTGACACAAATGACACAGACATATAAATTAAAAAGCAATGAGGCACTCACAGACTGGCAAAAGATGAACATTTATTTTAACAAAAGACAGACAATAGAAGAAACAATTCCAACAAGACAAATGACAAGAAAACAAAACATGTCTTATTACAGTGAAGCCTTACTGATGATAATTCTGAAACTGAAGGGATGAATTCAAGCCTATGTTGAGTCATGTTAGCTGGGAATTCTCTGCCTGACACTTAAATTATAAACAAAACTTGTAACAAAAAAAAACTCCCCGGGGGGTACTCACCTCCGGTGGGGGAAGCCTCCGGATCCTATTGAGGCTTCCCCTGACCTCCTCAATTCTACGGCGGCAAAAATCCTCCCGGAATGGCTGTGATGTAAATATTTAGCTCCCCGGCTCCAGCGCAGGCGCAGTCTCGGCTCTCTGCACGGAGCTAGGCGAAAATAGCCGATCTCCGTCAGGCCGCTCTACTGTGCAGGCGCAAGTCTCCTGCGCATGCACAGTAGAGCAGACTCGACAGAGATCGGCTATTTTAGCCTATCTCTGTGCAGAGAGCCGCAACAGCGCCCCCACTGGAGTCAGGAGAGGTAAATAAATCAGCGCTTATCAGCGATTGTCAGGCTTGTTGAGGGAGGATTCCGGGACTCTTCAGGGGAGCCAGCGTTGGACTGCCTGCAGCTACAGGAGTGAGGGAAGCCTCATTGGGACCCTGAGACTTCCCCCTCTCGAGGTGAATACCCGCCAGGGGAACTTTTTTTTTTTTTTTTTACTGGTTCTCTTTAAAGGGGAGTTGTCCTTAAAGCGGAATATAACCCTGCATTTCAACTTTGCTCTAAAACATTATTTACAGCATATTATATGCAACCAGCATTTTTTTTAACTAGACCAGCATTGGAAGGGTTACACACAGAGCTTTAAAGTTCCATGGAGAGAAATGCAGACGCATCCGAAGTTTAGATATACACATTTAAGTAAACACAATGTCACAAGTGTGGAATGTGACACACACTCTCTGACTGTGCAGGAGCTGGAGGACAGCCAGAGAGTGTGTCACATTCACCACTTGTCACATTGTGTTTACTTAAATGTATCTATCTAAACTTGGGATGTGTCTGCATTTCTCTCCACGGAACTTTAAAGCTCTGTGTGTAACCCTTCCAATGCAGGTCTAGTAAAAAAAATGCTGGTTGCATATGGTATGCTGTAAATAATGTGTTAAAGCAGAATATACCCCAGCATTTCAACTTTGCTCTAACATAGTAATGTTGTAATTTAAAGTGAAACTCTAATCAGATATATTTACTACAACTTTAGAATGAGTGGATGGGGGTTAGAATACATATCACTTTTACTGCAATTAGAGATCCATTTGGAGAATTTTCCACATTTGTAACAGTAAAAGTCACCAAGAAAAGGATGTGAGGTGAAATCTTCCAAATGATACTACAAAGAGCAATACATCCCTTTGCTTTATTAGTGTGGAGATGGGTAAGAACATCATTGGGGTTTTATTGCTGTCTGTACAGCAATAAAACTTACTAGTTAGGTCAAAGTTTCTACTCTCAGAATTATACTTTTATTATTAATAAAAATTAATTTTGCCCTTTAGTAATCCAGGACCTTGTAACTAAAATAATAAAATTAAGCTATTTATAGTATTCATTTTTCTGTCTTTGCATTTCTCAGGATTATAGTTTATTTTTTAGCAATGTCATCTGATTTAAAAAATGTTCATTTTTATGTTTATATTTATATTTAAAGACATCATACACAAAATGAAGATAACACAGAAAAGGGGGAAAGGGGAGAAGGGGAAAAGTAAACCTAGAGAGAAAAAAAAATATAGCATACTTATCTCAGGGTTCTTTCACCCAGAAAGCTGAACTAATCATCTTCCTGCTGCAATGTAGCCAATTTGCTGTACTTAAAACCCCACTCTGACCCCACACTTGTCAGAGTTCGACAAGTGGTACAGTTACTGGATAGCAAAGAACTGCCTCTTGGCATATCAGAATGTGGCTGATCTCAGCTCCTCCTTCGTGAGATAGATGCCTCCCAACTGACTGAACCAAGCGCTTTTGTGTGCACCACGGGTGCACTGGAGCAGCTGACAGACAGCATTTCAGGATGGCTTTTGCAATGGGGTCGGCCCAGTATCTTTTAGTATGGACAAGATTAGTTCTTTATCAGAGTATGAGTGGAAGGGATAGGCTACTCAACAGGTCAAACCCACCCTACTTTTGACTAGTTGAGCATAGCTTCACAGCCACAGTAGCTAGAACTATTGCTTCAGTATGTCATTAAAGTGGACCCAAATTAATAATACAAGATTTCAGAAATAAAATCTATTTTCTAAATTATAATAATAAATAGCAGCATTTTTTCAGCTGCATGACAAATATAAAGTATTTTACATTTATTGGAGGAACCCCTCCCTTCCTTTCAAATTGCCGAGACAAAATCCGGCAAACTGGTGGATTAGATGGTGTCTGACAATGGAGGAATTGCTAATGGCTGCCCCCTGTATAACCCTAGTTATGAAAAGAGAAGGGTGAAAAGCATGCACTGAAATGCTCATAGGCTTGAAGGAGTGTTTATTTATCTTTGTATGTGTCAGAGTGGTGCAACTAAATATTTGTAATTAAAATAAATGTTTGGTTTGGGTCCGCTTTAACCTGGTATCCCACAGAACAGTAGTTCCAGTTTTATAGCAGCACAAATTCAAAAGGGTGCACTCACCAAATTCCATGGTCACCACAAAGACATTTAAAAAAAAAACAATGTGATCACATGAAAGCTAATGTACATAACACCATTGCCAAATAATTTTTTTTGAAAAATGGAGCCCGCTATACATTCATTACTATCATACACTCCACCTTCCATCCTTAGCCAATATATCATAAAGCTCTCCCCCATATAGATTCTGGAACAGACTTACCAAGAACTAAGCCCTAGACTTCCTACATAATTTTAATGAGGGCATATTTCCCTTTCTTCCCATGATTTCTCTATGAGACAACATCCATTCATGCATTTACTGGTCAGCTGAAGACCACTACATATTCTGTAGTATAGCAGGTTCATGTTTGCCTTCAGAATATATATGCATGGAATTAATGGCCAACTAAACCATGTCGATGGGCATGACTATGGCACATGATCACAGTATATGGGTATGCTATTGTGACGTGCAGTGTGAGAAATGGTTGGTGTAAGTAGGGATGTCCTGTAAGTAGGGATGTCCTGCCACTCCTTCTCATTGTGTCTCCTATGAGAGGGCAGCATAGCCTTGGTGACAAAAGAGGACATGGAAATGGCCTGTATCCCACATGGCTGTGTACAGCAGCTGTGGTCCAGAGCGTCCAGACCACGTGCAGTTTGGAAACAATAGGAACTGCACATGCCCAAAAAGCTCACAGTGATGGCTGCTACACATAGCTGTGTGCCCTGGAGATCCCACCAAAGTTCAGAATGGGGCCTACAGCAGCAAGATGGAGAGGAGGCCAGGAGGTGTCTGGAGCACTTATAGATCATCTAAGCAAGTATGTTTTAACACTTTTTCCCCCTCAGGTTTACTTTAAAAGCTCTGCATGTAAAATAGTTAAACAACATGTACTATGCTATTTTACCAAACTTAAAAGAAAAAGCAAACAAACCAGTTGTTGGCATTAAGTCGGTGCATGTTTTGTTCCTCTGAGCTTCCGTCCACTGTTGTCTGAATGTCTTCGATATGGCAAAGCTGGAGAGAAGTCTTCCTTTCTGAATCTGGATCTTGGACTGGATTTTCCTCATTCTCCTCTGGAGTTTCGTCTTGCATACTAGACTTATCAGTGCAGTCAGCTCCAACTAAAGCTTTCTGGCTGCCTGTGGTGGCTCCAAGAGGATCCTCAAACGACATCACTAATGTGCACATGACTGAGCTATCTGTGGCAATATTACATTAGAGGTTATTGGGCTACTTAACACGGGCAGAATAAACAGTAGTGGGAGGTACTAAACAGGAATAAATAATTACAATAGTGCAGAGTATATTAAATGTAACATTGCTATGTGTTATTGTTTTTAGTAGTAGATGAGAAAAATATTTTAATGAGTTAAACAACTATTTTTACTACTTGTCATCATAAAGAGCTGAAGTAGTTTGAAATCTTGGCTATATCCTGTCCCTGTCATGTGCCCCCTAGTGTTGTCGAATGCTAGAATAGCTCATTTCCTTTTCCATGGTTAAAGGATGAGGTTGTTTGTGCTAAATGTGCAACATCATCTGGTTGGACAAACTGCAGATCCAGCCGATATAGTTAACGTAGACATGTCAGAAAATCCAGACTGTGTGAAAACTTGAACTTGGATCATATGAATGTGGTTTTCACTGTAAGCGATAAAAAAAATTAAAACAGTCACAATAAACAAGAGGAAACTGGAATGAAACTACATACTGTACTGTATTTTAGAATAAGGAAAACGTGTTTCTTTTTTGTCCTCCTCAAGGAAACTCCCAACCTCCATTGAAAACATAGGCTTCATATGTTCCCTAACACTGCAGCTGAGGAAAATCTCAGCATCCTAGTACTGTATAGAGGCGTCTTAGGATAAAGTATAGGATAAGTTCACCTATAGTACACCAGTGTTTGGTGCCTGAACGGCAGACTGCGGGAGGACGGCGAGGGACTCACTCAGGTTTATGGGGCAGGAGGAAGCACCGGGTAAATATCAAATCTTTACAGAGCAAGATCTCTGGTTCCCTTTAAAAAACCTTGTGTAAAACCTGTATACTGGCTAGAGTCTTGGCTGATATAGCTCCCAACAGCTGCATCGGCCGAGTTCACACCAGCAAGTGTATGAGGCTTTAAAGAGAACCTGTAATAAAGAAAAGTGCCCCTGGGGGGTAATTACCTTGGGATGAGGAAGTCTCTGGGTCCAAACGAGGCTTCCCCCTTCCTCCTGTGCAGCACCGATCCAGTGCTGACTCACGATCAGTCACGGCTGTTTTCACGGGAGCCCAGCCCAAAGGGGGAAGCTGGTACAGCGCCTGTGCTGGATCTCAAAAGTAAATATCGCTGTGTGCTGCTGATTTTCAGAGGGGGCCAGGGCTGAATCAGGGCTACACAGGAGAATGGGGGAAGCCACATTAGGATCCAGAGGCTTCCCCCTCTTGCGGCAAGTACCCTGCAGGGGCCCTTTTTTTCCTTACAAGTTCTCTTTAAGGTGTCCATCAATTATTCAATCTTAACTGTACAATCTTACGCAATCTATGTAGTAGAAAAGTAAAGTAAAGGTGGTCATACACCTATAGATGGCCACCAGATCAACCATCAGCTAGATCCCCCTCTAATCGAATCTATCAGAGAGGGATCTATTGGCTGTGAAATTGATTGGAAATTTGTGAAGCTGCCGCCGCCTGCCTAGCCACCCAAGTCTCCCCCGTCTGAGCTCCCCCTGGCAGCAGAACTCTCACCTATCCAGACGGGACGTATCCTCCCAGTGGTTTTACTCCATGCCGTGGGGATCCTCCTCCCTGTAACTTCTCCCCTTATCATTGGACAAAATCTGTAGTTGAATGTCTAGCAGCATATACAGTGGACCTCTGCTGGGTACACACGATGAGATTTCCCGTTCGATTTGCGGATCGATTTGATTAAATCAAACATGTTCGATTGGATTTCGATCGTTTTTTCCGTCGATTTTGCATACCTATCATGAAAAAAACGATTGAAATCCAATCGAACATGTTTGATTTAATCGAATCGATCCGCAAATCGAACGGGAAATCTCATCGTGTGTACCCAGCATTAGGTTTGAACAGCTTTTGTCACATGACAGGGAAAAAAGACACAGGGCAGAGGATCAGAACGACATTAAGTAAAAACACCGGACAGGTGTGAGCAGAGGCGGCCTTTGGGGGGTGGGCAAGTGGGGCGATCACCCCAGGTCCCGCATGTCATGCCCGCCATACCATGCTTATTTTGGTGGTGGTGAAGGAAAGGTCTACAGAAGTCTAGCTGTTTGTGTTCTGAGAAGTGTGTCATTTAAAAATACTCAGATGTTCCCATTTTGTTTTAGGCACCTTATATTTTGCACTGACCTCCCTTTTATTGCTTAGGTTTTTTTCTTCAGCATACTTTAGTGTACTATACCCTTTGCATTTTTGTAATTAATTTCTGCACTGACATGAAGCTTGCCAAATGTCAGATTAAGGTAACGTGCAAGAGCCTCAGCCTGAGGGCCCCATGGAGCATTTAGGTCAGTCGAGCATGGACTGGAGCTGAAGGGGGCTCAGGCTGAAGCTCCCATACTGGCTGGGGATTGGTGCTAGGTTTGATGGGGAGATAGGGATAGGTACAGGCTGGCTGGGGAGCTTGGGGTGTGTACCAGACTGGCTAAGGATGGGTGTTAGTGGGTGGGTGCTAGGCCTGCGGGGAGCTGGAGATGGGTGCTAGGCTGCCTTGGAGAGCTGGAGATTATTGCTAGGCTGGCTGGGGAGCAAGGAATGGGTTCTAAGCTGGCTTAAGAGCAGGGGATGGGTACTTGGCTGACTGGAGAGCTGGGGATGGGTGCTAGGCTGGCTGGAGATGGGTGTTAGGCTGGCTGGGGAGATGGGGATGGGCACTAGGTTGCCTTGGAGAGCTGGGGATTGGTGCTAGGTTGGTTGGAATGGGTTCTAAAGTGGCTGAGGAGCTGGGGATGGATACAAGGCTGGTTGAGGAGCTGGGGATGGGTGCTAGGCTAGCTAGGGAGCATGTCTGGATAGAAATACAAACTTTGGACTCCCCATTCAGCCTAGCACCCATCCCACGCCAGCCTAGATCCCATCAGTTGGTTAAAGGCCACAAAACCAATATAAGAATAATTACAATAAGTAATATAATCAAGCAGTGAATGGTAGCATCATTGGCCGTTTGATTACAATTACATATTGTAATTGTTCCTATAGTGGTTGACTTAGTGGCCTTTAACAATTTTTTAAACAATAATAAGGAATACTGCATTAGAGGAGGACAAGCCCGTGAGTGTGGTGGTACGTTATATGGCCTACACTTATGGCTCTAGGCCCTGCATATGACACTCGCCCCAGGCCCCATGTACTCGTATGGTGGCCATACACTCGTTAGATTAGCAGCAGATAGATCATTTGTAGATTTTCTGATCTATCTGATGTGTTTAGGAACATTTGTTACTAGGAACTGATTTCCAATAGATTTCAGTATGAAAATAATAAAATACAAGATTGTACAATCAAGATTATATCATTACTGGGTATCTTTACTGATAAGTTCTTGAACAGAGTAAAACAATCTATTAACCATTTCAATATTTGGCAATAATGGTTTAACCCTTGAAGTTTTTTTATAGTGTGGTTAACCTACTGGGGCAGATAGGATATTTTGATTACCGGTATATTGTCACTTTAAATAAGCTGGTGCTAAAGATGGGACATTCGTCAGGCAACTTGCCGGTCGACTAACCAACCACTTTGATTATTATAATCAAATAAAATCGGTGCCACCAAGTACATGCCGGACCGAATATCTGTGTCTACATGTAATCCAACTTTCACACTAGCGCACACAAAACCTGGAACAAATGCCGCCCCCAGATGAGCACAAAACCATGAACTACAAAGACATGCAAAGACACCTGCATGTGGAACAGTATTGTTACACTCGGACTGCTACAGTGACATTTCTTCTTGGAGTAAAATGACTAAAATAAGGGACTGATCAGTAATGCAATGTACTTGTACTGCTCATTTTGATTCTATCCTGTATTAGCACGGTTTAGATTAGAAAAAAAAATAGCTGAAGTTAAACCATTCTCTGTACTAAGTGCGAGTCAACATATGCACTTCTAAGAGTGACCACTTACGGTCCAATTTCTAGGGAAAAATCGTTAAAGCGATCAGAAATTCTGATCAAATTGGTTGCAAATAATCTCCACTGATGGGCACAATCGCTTACAAACGATTATAAAAACAGTCGTCAGACTGGATTTTTGGCAAACCAAAATTTGGATTTTGGTTGTGATAGATAAGAAGCAAAGATTGGTTCGTTGATGGTGTAGTGCACGATTTTACTTACGATCAGAATTATCTGCACGCTCGAACGATTTTTCACTAGCAATTAGATTGTTAGTGGCCACCCTAAGATACCTCTGCATGTTCAAACTTGTAACAATGGAATCCATTGCATCAGTGTAACTAACAAGGTAAGGACTGTCAGGGCCGGCCTTTGACCTGAGCGATCGGAGCGATCGCTCAGGGCGCCGGCTTCCAGGGGGCGCTCCTGCCACCTGGCTGCATGTGGCTGCTGTGGGCCCCGACTGGGTCCATCTCGCTCCGCCCCCTGGTGCCGCTGATGGGGGTGATGGGGGGCAAACATGCGGCCGCCGTGATGGAGGGGGGAGCCGCAGCGCAGCCGCGGGGAGGGCAGCGCGACCTCTCCCTCCCTTCCTCTCCGGGCCGCCCTCCGTGCTCCCCCCTCCGATGCAGACTCGGCAATGCACAGAGAACAACTCACCTCCCTGGTTCCGATCGCCGGCGCCTCTCACTTCCCGCTGTTCGCCTCTTCTACATTAGTTACTGATACACACTAAACTTCCTGCTAAGCAGGAAGTTTAGCAGTGTTCTCCCCAGGCTCTTTTAGCCGGGTGCTCCACCTGGCTAGTTTTGGTGACCACCCGGCTGTCATCGGCTCACCTCCTCCTATGCTGTAAGCAGAGTTGCTCACAGAAGCACTGGCCCTGCATTCTCATCTCGCCCCACCCGGCTACTTTTTCATGCCACCCAGCTGCTATTTCATGCCACCCGGCTGGAAAAATTTTCTGGGGAGAACACGGTTTAGTGTGTATCAGCGGAAGTTTAGTGTGTATCAACTCACCTCCCTGGTTCCGATCGCTGGCGCCTCTCACTTCCCGCTGTTCGCCTCTTGTACATTAGTTACAGATACACACTAAACTTCCTGCTAAGCAGGAAGTTTAGTGTGTATCAGTGGCTATGTAGAAGAGGCGAACAGCGGGAAGTGAGGCGCCGGCGATCGGAACCAGGGAGGTGAGTTGTTCTCTGAGCATTGCCGAGTCTGCATCGGAGGGGGGTGCACGGAGGGCGGCCCGGAGGGGAAGGGAGGGAGAGGTCGGGCTGCCCTCCCCGTGGCTCCACCTCCAGTATGAGGGTGGGGGGGGCACCTACCTACCTAACCTATACTGGGGGGCAGCTACCTATCTAACCTATACTGGGGGGCAGCTACCTATCTATCCTATACTGGGGGGCAGCTACCTATCTAACCTATACTGGGGGGCAGCTACCTATCTAACCTATACTGGGGGGCAGCTACCTATCTAACCTATACTGGGGGGCAGCTACCTATCTAACCTATACTGAGGGGCAGCTACCTATCTAACCTATACTGAGGGGCAGCTACCTATCTAACCTATACTGAGGGGCAGCTACCTATCTAATCTATACTGGGGGGCAGCTACCTATCTAATCTATACTGGGGGGCAGCTACCTATCTAATCTATACTGGGGGGCAGCTACCTATCTAATCTATACTGGGGGGCAGCTACCTATCTAACCTATACTGGGGGGCAGCTACCTATCTAACCTATACTGGGGGGCAGCTACCTATCTAACCTATACTGGGGGGCAGCTACCTATCTAACCTATACTGGGGGGCAGCTACCTATCTAACCTATACTGGGGGGCAGCTACCTATCTAACCTATACTGGGGGGCAGCTACCTATCTAACCTATACTGGGGACAGCTACCTATCTAACCTATACTGGGGCAGCTACCTATCTAATCTATACTGGGGGCAGCTAACTATCTAACCTATACTGGGGGGCAGCTACCTATCTAACCTATACTGGGGGGCAGCTACCCATCTAACCTATACTGGGGGGCAGCTACCCATCTAACCTATACTGGGGGGCAGCTACCCATCTAATCTATACTGAGGGGCAGCTACCCATCTAACCTATACTGGGGGGCAGCTACCCATCTAACCTATACTGGGGGGCAGCTACCTATCTGACCTATACTGGGGGCAGCTACCTATCTAACCTATACTGGGGGCAGCTACCTATCTAACCTATACTGGGGGCAGCTACCTATCTAACCTATACTGGGGGCAGCTACCTATCTAACCTATACTGGGGGCAGC
The DNA here is from genome assembly GCF_040937935.1 of Hyperolius riggenbachi. NCBI lineage: Eukaryota > Metazoa > Chordata > Amphibia > Anura > Hyperoliidae > Hyperolius > Hyperolius riggenbachi. The sequence continues at coordinate 183,884,868 of NC_090655.1, forward strand.
TACCTATCTAACCTATACTGGGGGCAGCTACCTATCTAACCTATACTGGGGGCAGCTACCTATCTAACCTATACTGGGGGGCAGCTACCTATCTAACCTATACTGGGGGGCAGCTACCTATCTAACCTATACTGGGGAGCAGCTACCTATCTAACCTATACTGGGGGCAGCTACCTATCTAACCTATACTGGGGGGCAGCTACCTATCTAACCTATACTGGGGGGCAGCTACCTATCTAACCTATACTGGGGGGCAGCTACCTATCTAACCTATACTGGGGGGCAGCTACCTATCTAACCTATACTGGGGGGCAGCTACCTATCTAACCTATACTGGGGGGCAGCTACCTATCTAACCTATACTGGGGGGCAGCTACCTATCTAACGTATACTGGGGGGCAGCTACCTATCTAACCTATACTGGGGGGCAGCTACCTATCTAACCTATACTGGGGGGCAGCTACCTATCTAACCTATACTGGGGGGCAGCTACCTATCTAACCTATACTGGGGGCAGCTACCTATCTAATCTATACTGGGGGCACCTACCTATCTAATCTATACTGAGGGCACCTACCTATCTAATCTATACTGAGGGCACCTACCTATCTAACCTATACTGGGGGCACCTACCTATCTGACCTATACTGGGGGCACCTACCTATCTAACCTATACTGGGGGGCAGCTACCTATCTAACCTATACTGGGGGTACCTACCTATCTAACCTATACTGGGGGCAGCTACCTATCTAATCTATACTGGGGGCAGCTACCTATCTAGCCAATACTGGGGGCACCTACCTATCTAATCTATACTGGGGCAGCTACCTATCTAATCTATACTGGGGGCAGCTACCCATCTAACCTGTATTGCGGGTACCTACCTATCTAACCTATACTGGGGCAGTTACCTATCTAACCTATATTGCAGGTACCTACCTATCTAACCTATACACTGGGGGCACCTACCTATCTAACTTGTACTGGGGGCACCTACCTATCTAACCTATAGCTGGGACAAATGCCTACCTAGCCTATACTGGGGCAAGTATACTGGCTACCTATACTGTGGGCACCTACCTGGCTAACCTATACTGGGGGGATCTATAGCTGGCTACCTTTACTGGGTCACCTATTCCTGGCTACCCATACTGGGGGGACTTATAGCTATATGTCAGGAATCAGGATGGACGGAGGCGCGCTGAGCCTCAGGCTGCTGCAGAGAAGCGTGCAGCATGTCCTGAGTGACGACAAGTCCTTCTCTCCTGCTCCCAGAATCCTGGCACCTACACTGGCACTAAGTGGTGGCGTAGTGGTTAGCTCTCTCGCCTTGCAGCGCTGGGTCCCTGGTTCGAATCCCAGCCAGGGCACTATCTGCAAAGAGTTTGTATGCTCTCTCCGTGTCTGCGTGGGTTTCCTCCGGGCACTCCGGTTTCCTCCCACATTCCAAAAACATACGGATAAGTTAATTGGCTCCCCCTAAAAAAATTGGCCCTAGACTACAGTACTTACACTACATAATATAGATATATGGCAATGGTAGGGATTAGATTGTGAGCTCCTTTGAGGGACAGTTAGTGACAAGATATATATATATACACTGTACAGCGCTGCGTAATATGTCGGCGCTATATAAATACTAAATAATAATAATAATAAAAAGTCTGCAGACAGTAAGAAGAGAAGACTGACCAGCAAGAAGTAAGGCTCCCCAACCTCCCTACGCTAAAGGGGGAATATGCTTATGCTGCTAGAGTAGATACACTAATTGGGGGGGGGGGGGGGGATCTGCTGCCTAAATACACTAAAAGGGGATCTGCGACTGCAAGACTAGTAGCCTAAGCCTATATACACTAAAGGAGGGATCTGCCCCCCCCCCCCCCATTAGTGTATGTATGTATGTATGTATGTATGTGTGTGTGTGTGTGTGGTGCGCTCACACGCGAAGAGGATACATGTGGGGGGGGGGCACCAAAATCTGGTTACGCTCAGGGCGCTGTGAAACCTAAGGCCGGCCCTGGGACTGTTCATAGACTGCAATACAGTGTGAAAAACAACGTCCATTACAATATGTTACTATGAAAGATTTGACACTAGTGTAGCTTAGGGAAGTTTTGGGGAAGCAGCAGGAAACCTCATAGGGAAACTAATGTGATTGAGTGGACAGCAGCCTCTCGAATTGCTAGTTTTCAGATAGCTTATATTAAACCATGCCTACGCTATTCAGCCAATCACAACACTTCATGCAGCAGTGGGTGCTGTGATTGTAGGATTGTTCGCAATGAGGTTTTCTGCTGGGTCCCCTAAACTAGACAAGCGCCAAAGATCCACACAAGCACTCACTAAGCTGATTTACTATTGGTATAAGCACAGCTTAAATTGTGAATTAAATTTAGATGATAGAACCATTTGCATCTCAGTGACCATCTCTATGGAAAGACCCTTAGCTACAGTAACCACCTGGTACCCATTCACTAGGATAGCTGGATCATAAATAGGAATGATAAATGAGATGCACACTGCTCCTTGCTTTCAAATTTCATGTAAATGATATGCAGCTTCCTGTAACATTTAATTGGGCTAGGTTCAAGTTGCATATTTACAAGACATTTGAATGCAAGAACAAATTATTTTCATCTCATTGATCATCCCTGATCATGAACGGATGACTGAAACTTAAGCATTTTTTTAATTAATGATGTATATACCTCTGTTTTAAAGCTTGCCCTGTTCTACTCACCTAACCTAAGCATACAAATGTAATCATACGATGCGATTGTAACGATAACGTAAAATGCCAGGATAGAGATGCTCAAGCCCCTCCCCTTCCCCAGTAGCCATAGTCGGCGAGAAACGCTTGCTATAAAAAGATGAATAATCTACTCAGTGATACAATCATAAAAGCAACAAAGCCTTCCTTGTCTTCAGCTACTGTATACACAAACAAGCAACAAGTATAGAACAAAGAGAAACACACCCCCTGCCTCGCCATTCTTCATTCGTCGCCTTCAGCAGCCACAAACACAATAGATAACGTCACGATGACTTCTCGCTCCCCATAGGCTGTATCTACAGGGCAAAACTGGAAAACATTCCAATACGAGGCTTGAGACGCAAGAATGGGTCACGTCACAGGGCTGGAACCAATGGGATGACTGAAACGCTGTGCGTTAGGTTAGAGTGGGCAGCGGCGGTAGGCACAGCGCAGGTGCACTGACAGTCGGCCGGAAACGGTACTGGGGACGGAAGTCCCGGGAGTTTATAACTTTTTGGACCGTCATGGAGAAGCCGCCGATCCAGCAAGGGGCTGTGTTTGGGTCATGGGAAATGAAGGACAGGCTCGGCACAGGCGGTTTTGGGAACGTTTGCCTCTATCGACACCGGGTATGCGAGTGTCAAGTTCTTGGGAGAGGGGGGATTCCCGGGGAGGAGCGCTTTCCTGGAATCTTATTATAGCCTGTACTAACAGCATTGTGGTGTCCCTTTTCTTGAGTAATGTCTGCTACTATAGTAATGCAATAGAACTGTGCTATAGCTACATTGATGCATAGCTCCCAACTGCACCTCTTTTGGAGGGACAAATTCCTCTTTGGGAGCCCTGTCCCTCTTTCCTCCTCATTGGTCCTGTTGTCCCACTTTCAGAACTTTGTCCTGCTTTCTATGTAAATATAAACTTACCTAGCAGTGGCTGGATAGTGTAATGGTTAAGGGTTCTGCCTCTGATGTAGGAGTCCTGGGTTCAAATCCTGGCTCTTCCTACTCAGTAAGCCAGCACCTATTCAGTAAGGAGTTTCTTGGGCAAGTCTCCCTAACACTGCTACTGAGTGCGCTCTTGTGGCTGCCTCGCAAGCGCTTTGAGTCCGACAGGAGAAAGGCGCTATACAAAAAAAGGAATTATTATTATTATTATTAAAGGATTATTAGGAACAGCACGGTCGCATAGTGGTTAGTGCTCTTGCCTTGCAACATTGGGTCCCTGGTTAGAATCCCAGATGGGTCAACATCTGCAAGGAGTTTGTATGTTCTCCCTGTGTCTGTGTGGGTTTTCTCCGGGCACTCTGGTTTCCCCCCACATCCCTCAAAAAAAACATACAGATAAGTGAATTGGCTTCCCCCTAAATTGGCCCTAGACTATGATACATACCTATGACCTATGACTATGGTAGGGACTAGATTGTGAACCCCTCTGAGGGACAGTCAGTGACAAGACAAACTGTACAGCGCTGTGTAATATCTCGGCGCTATATAAATACTTGAATAAATAAATAACCCTGTACTAATCTAGTTTTTGACCCCCTTTCGCCTTCAGAACTGCCTTAATTCTACGTGGCATTGATTCAACAAGGTGCTGAAAGCATTCTTTCAAAATGTTGGCCCATATTGATAGGATAGCATCTTGCAGTTGATGGAGATTTGTGGGGTGCACATCCAGGGCACGAAGCTCCTGTTCACAGGAGCTTCATGCTATTGGGTTGAGATGTAGTGGCTGTATGGGGCCATTTTAGTACAGTAAACTCATTGTCATGTTCAAGAAACCAATTTGAAAGAATTCAAGCTTTGTGACATGGTGCATTATCCTGCTGGAAGTAGCCATCAGAGGGATGGGTACATGGTGGTCATGAAGGAATGGACATGGTCAGAAAATGCTCAGGTGGCCGTGGCATTTAAACTATGCCCAATTGGCACTAAGGAGCCTAAAGTGTGCCAAGAAAACATCTAGCACACCATTATACCACCACCACTAGCCTGCACAGTGGTAACAAGGCATGATGGATCCATATTCTCATTCTGTTTAAGCCATATTTTGACTATCGAGACTCTTCAGACCAGGCAACATTTTTCCAGTCTTCAACTGTCCAATTTTGGTGAGCTTGTGCAAATTGTAGCCTTTTTTTCCCATTTGTAGTGGAGATGTGTGGTAGTCTGCTGTTGTAGCCCATCCGCCTCAAGGTTGTGCGTGTTGTGGCTTCACAAATGCTTTGCTGCATACCTCGGTTGCAACGTGTGGTTATTTCAGTCAACGTTGCTCTTCTATCAGCTTGAATCAGTCGGCCCATTCTCCTCTGACCTCTAGCATTAACCAGGCATTTTTGTCCACGGGACTGCCGCATACTGGATGTTTTTCCCTTTTCACACCATTCTTTGTAAACCCTAGAAATGGTTTTCATGAAAATCCCAGTAACTGAGCAGATTGTGAAAAACTCAGACCGGCTCGCCTGGCACTAACAATCATGCCATGCTCAAAATTGCTTAAATCCCCTTTCTTTCCCATTCAGGAGATTGTCTTGACCAGGACCACACCCATAAATGCATTGCAGCAGCTGCCATGTGATTAGTTAATTAGATAACTGCATTAATGAGAAATTGAACAGGTGTTCCTAATAATCCTTTTGGTGAGTGTATATATTTCTCTACTAAAAATGTTTGACTCTAAATTTTATTACCATACTTTAAATTGATATATTACATACATTGAAATATTACTTATTTTAAATTGTTACTATGAAGGAAAATGAACCAGGATAGAAAGGATCAGTGTGGTTTGAATTCTGAAACAACATATTTTTCTTATGAAATATTTATGGTGTGTGAGACTAGGGGTGTGGTGGGAGTGTGATCAGGGGTGTGGCTTAAGTGTTCCTCTTTCTCATCTCAAAAAGTTGGGAGGTATGTTGATGACTTTTGTGTCTGTGAGCAGTGTGTCGAATCTTGTTTTGAGTGAGCATATCAAGTGTTCGAGGAAACATGGACTAGTCATTTTAAAATCATCTGCTAATAAATAATATATGTGGTCCTTATGTGAGTCATATCCGATCGTAACACGTGTGTCAGTGAGTTTATGTAAAACTTTGAAAGACCAGAGTAGGTAAGTATAGTCACAATGCTTGCACGATTTCTGTTATTAGAACATTGAAAATAATCCCCAGCCAGCTCCTATTTCTCTTCACTGGGCCACTGTCCTGCTTTCATTTTCTCATCTCTCACCCAGGTTACTGTTTCAGAGCAGAATTAAAGGGACACTTAAGTCAAACAAAAAAAATGAGTTTTACTCACCTAGGGCTTCCAATAGCCCCCTGCAGCTGTCTGGTACCCTCGCCGTCTCCCTCCGATCCTCCTGGCCCCACCGGCAGCCACTTCCTGTTTCGGTGACAGGAGCTGACAGGCTGGGGACGCGAGTGATTCTTCGCGTTCCCAGACACATTAGCACCCTCTATGCTGCTATATGGTATATGATATATGCTATAGCAGCTTAGATGGCGCTATTGTGGCCAGGAACGCGAAGAATCACTCACGTCCCCAGCCTGTCAGCTCCTGTCACCGAAACAGGAAGTGGCTGCCGGCAGGGCCAGGAGGATCGGAGGGAGCTGGCGAGGGCACCGGACAGCTGCAGGGGGCTATTGGAAGCCCCAGGTGAGTAAAACTCATTTTTTTTGTTTGACTTCAAGAGAACCAGAGATGAAGCACCCTCTTGTATTTTACCTTATAAATCAGTGGGAACATGACAGTAAACACCTAATCTGCCCTTTGTTTCATTGTTCTCTGTGTAATCTGACTGTTATCACGTCTGATAAGAATCCCCGACTGAGAAGTCAGGCTGCTCCGTCTAGCTTTGCTACAGAAAGATTATAGCTAAGTCTGTATTCTGTGGTGTTATTTCAAGCCCAAGCCTGCCCCCTTGTGGCTTTGCTATAATGACTCAGCTATAATCATTCCCAGCAAAGCCAGATTTAATTGCTCAGTCTGGGATTCTTGTGACTGCTGTTAACAGACACTTTTAGCAGTGAGGAGGAAACAGAGAGCATGGTAAGTGTTTTCTCTAATGTTCTTACTGATATACATGGTAAAATACACAAGGGTGCTTCGTCTCTGGTTCCCTTTAAGTGTCCCTTTAAGGCAAAACAGAGCCCTAGACAGGATAACCAATTTGAACCCCAACCATACGTGCCAATTTTTGTTTCCCCTGGGTGTCATAGTAAAAGGAAGTGTAGATATTTAAGTTCTGTCACCCAAAACAATGTTTCATGAATATCTCAGCGTGCCGGTAAACCCAGTATAGTCATGCATTTTTGGCTCCATACCAAGCAGCATGTATGATGAAGAGTAGTTGGGGTTCTTGAAGAATAAAACTGCAGCAATCAAATTTATTGTTATGGTTAATTGCTTTTCCCCCAAGTAGATGAGGAGACCTTTTGTAGACTGAACTCTAATATCTTACAAGGTTTTTGTTTGGAATGAGAGACAATAATGGGAGGTCTAAATAGGAGAGATAGTGATAGTAAAAGTGAGAAAAGCAATGTAGAAGACTGGGAAAAAGAGACCAGGTCAGTAAGAAGTAGTCTGCCAAGAAAAAAAAGCACAATATAAATGTACTGTGCTGTTCCTCTCTCTTCAGTGGCTGCATAGTGTACTTGTTAATGGCCATGTCTCTGACAGCGGAGACCTGGGTTTGAATCTTGGCTTGTCCTGTTCAGTAACCCAGCACCTATTCTGTAGGAGACCTTGGGCAAGACTCCCTAACACTGCTACTGCCTATAGAGCGTGTCTTAGTGGCTGGTGCTTTGAGTCCTCCAGGAGAAAAGCGTGATATAAATGTTATTTGTCTTTGTCTTCACTTACAGGAAACTGGGGAGTTGAAAGCTATCAAGACTTGTCGCCTGGAACTGAGTGTGAAGAACAAGGAAAGATGGTGTCAGGAAATTCAGATAATGCTAAGGTTGTTTTTTTAACCATACATCTTTTTCAGCATTTCATATTTCTTTATTTAGAAATATGTAGAATGTTCCTTTTTTTTTTTTTTTTTCTCCCCCCTCCCTCTATTTATGGAAATAGAGAGTTTCTCACTGAAAGCTTCTCTCTGTGTGTTTTTATAATAGTACAGGTTTTCAGCTACCACCAGAAGATGTGTACTGCATCTGCTAAGCTAGGTACGAACGATGCAATTTTGTAACAGATTTATTGTCAGATCGATTATTTCCAACATGTCCAATTTGATTTCCAATCAATTTTTCAATTGATTTTCCGTTCACTTCTATGTAAAGTTGATCGGAAATCAGATTGGACATGTTGGAAATAATCGATTTAACAGTAAATCTGTCAGAAAATCGCATAATTTGTACTTAGCATAACAAAAGACATACAGTGATGTGAAAAAGTATTTGCCCCCTTCCTGATTTCTTATTCTTTTGCATGTTTGTCACACTTAAATGTTTCTGCTCATCAAAAACAGTTAACTATTAGTCAAAGATAACATAATTGAACACAAAATGCAGTTTTAAATGATGGTTTTTATTATTTAGTGAGAAAAAAACTCCAAATCTACATGGCCCTGTGTGAAAAAGAAATTGCCCCCTGAATCTAATAACTGGTTGGGCCACCCTTAGCAGCAATAACTGCAATAAAGGGTTTTTCACATCACTGTAAAGCGGAGAGACTAAAAGTGCTCCCTGTAGGTGTCACATAGTAAGGCTTTGAATTGACACTTGCGTGTAGTCTTACATTGTGACACACAAAGGGTGTGCTTCCCCCCCCCCCCCTTTTTTTTTTTTCTTTTATTGATCCATTCCTTCAAGCTGTAGCATTTGATAACCTGTTACTGACAGATTTTTTTTTTTAAGCATATTTACTTTGTTGTATACAGATTAAATCATCCCAATGTTGTAAAAGCTTGTGAGGTGCCTCCTGAAATGGATGTCCCAGTGAATTCTGTGCCACACTTGGCAATGGAATATTGTTCTGGAGGAGATCTACGTAAAGTGAGTTATATACATAATATGCAGCTTTTCACTTTTATGAGCAAATAGCTGCCCATTTGATTGTGTTTAGCACATGCTGAAGTTGAATTCCAAATGAAATTACATAAAAGCCTGCAAAGAGAAAATCTTTATCCTCAAAATACTTCTCAACAAGGAAAGTGTTTCATGGCTGTAATTCCTTATGGACGAGGGTTGGGCTATAGACTAACTAGGTCCCTACTAAACTGTCACTTGCATACCTAAATGTTAACTCTTTCAGCCAAAAAAAAGGAACAATGCCTAGTTATTTGTATACTTAGCACTGTACATACACGTCTGTCTCATCATGTCACATGTCATCTCGAGTATCCTTTACATTTTGTAATGTGCATATTTTATTTTTTATGTTTGAGGATATTGCAGATACCAGTCATTTCTTTCCTGTTTTACTTTGCTCCAGCTTCTGAATAAACCAGAAAACTGCTGTGGATTGAAGGAAAGCCAGGTGTTGAATATACTTAGTGATATTGGTATGTAACACAGTTTGTGCTCACACTAAGCGTGCGTACTGGCATTCAGTTTTCATTGGCCAATGATTGACCAATTTTACCACTTCCATGTGCTATGTGGGCCTACCTAAGCAATCTTTTCATAGTATTCAATATCTGTTGGCCCTCTCACTTCATGGAGGTGGTAAAATTGGCCATTCATTGGCCAATCAACATCGGATGTGTGTACGCACCCTTACGTAGTATATCATTCTGATGACAAAATGACAGTGGAGCTTTCTTTCTGTCTGACTGTATATCCTTGAATGAATTCAATTTGTGTGATGTGCATATAATATTTAATGCAGAGGGACTTAGCCTGCTATACACTGGTCAGTAATGTATTAAAAAGGCGATCAGGAAATGTCAGTCAAGGCAGCACAATCTGGCTTGCACTTCTGACCTACTTTTAGGCTTAGTTCAGTTTCTTTGTGGCCTCTTTTTGATTTAATGTTTTAGATCTCTAATTGGGCACAGGAGGTCTGTTCCCTGCATCTCACTCCCAAAGTACTGTATGTGTGAGAATGACTCTATGTTATCCTGCAACTTTTTTCTTCTGCTAAAATCCAACTGTCATTTTATAGCACTGATTTGCAATACAAACACATTTTTCTTTCACAAATATTGCACAAGTCCGCATTATGTCCCACTCAGGTAAAGCAATACTGCATTAAAAGTACACCTGAACTAAGAGGGATGTGGTGGCTGCCTTATTTCATTTTAACCCAGGGCCAAATTTTTCCTGCTGCTGAGGACGTGTGCCTTCCCCAGCCTGGCAGTCTGGGGAGGGTATTCAGAGTGGGCAGCAGGGAGCTTTCATAGTTACCTGTCTGGATGCCTGGATTGGCTTCTTTTACCACCGCGGCGGCGATTTAATCCCAACATGTCCTCACTGTTCCGATCACATGATGTGGTGTGATCGGGATTCCATTTCTTCCATCACCCCTCTTCCACCACCAGGTGGCACTGTGACACTGACTCCTTGATTCCAAAGTTCCGAGCAGCTGGTGGCGGAAGAGAAGTTAGCTGTCCGAAGTATAGCTGCTCCCTGCCACCCACTCACAAGATATGCTGACAGAGGCTTAGAATGCACCAGCAGCTTTCAAATTAAAAATTTTGTTGGAAGCTGTTAATGGGTTAATCGGTACCAGTTGCCAGAAGTGCTGCTGATCTTTTATGCATCAGTAGTGTCTGAAACAAGCATATGCTCAATTCAGTCAGACTTCTGTCAAACACTTCATCCCCATGCTTATCCAGGGTCTATGGCTTAAAGTATTGGAGGCAAAGGATCAGCAGGATACTCAGGCAATTTGTATTGTATAAAAGGAAATCAATATCAGCCTCCATATTCCTCTTAGTTTATTAGCTCAGGAGTACTTTAAACTGATTTCAAACTGATTTTAGAGCAAAGACATGTTTGTATTAGAGGATGTTCCATGTTCTCTCAACTTAGATTTTAACCACTTCATGAATGGGCTGAAGTGTTCAAATGTCCACGCATTCATGTGTGCTTTAGCAGAATAGTTGGGTCCCTTTTAAAATGTATGTATTTTAGCTTTGACAATTAGCAATAGATGGCCTTTAATCATGTTAAAGTGGACCTGAACTCATGCACAGGACAGAAGGAAAACATAGATAAATGCACCCTGTATGTATGTAGAGATTTTAGTCTGTCTAATTCCTCACAAGTTGTCATTTATCTCCCATGTCACCTGACAAGTTCATTTGAAAGCACAGGATGCTAACAATGGGGTTGATTCATAAAAGGCTGTGGTGGGGGGGGAACAGGTCAGGAAAATACTGCATTCGCTATTTTAGACCTTTTGTGCGCCAATTCATAAATTTTTTTACAGGTGTGGTAGAAGTTCAGTAAATTACTGAAGCCCATTGACAAAAACCTTTGCGATAACAGCAGAGCAGTGTAGAGTGTCTCTGTGCTGTTACAAGCTGTTCTGTGCAGTGAGGGCATTGCAAGGCATCCTGACATTCCTTTAGATGTACATGCTTTGTTGTACTGCCTCTGCTTGCTCTGAATCTGTCTATTAGTCTTTCTTAACATTCTATTTCATTGCTACAGCTTAGAAGAACTTCAAGAAACTTTACACATGCTATGCTTAGGGGATTTTCCCCACTCATTCCTACACATCTTCAAACGGGAACCCAAGAGGTTAAACAGCCGAAGGTATTTAGAGGAAGCCGGTTTTGTTTTCCGATAGCTCTGCTGCTGCCTGGGGGGTTTAAAAGCTTGTCCCCCCTGAGATGGCTGCAGGTCCTATCGGATACCATCATTCAGACTTGCAGAAGAACAGGAGCTGTTTCTATTGGCTCCCTGCTCCTGGTAGTCACAGTTCTCACTGCTTCTGCTTGTGAGTCACGGCTCCCAGCACAGTCTCCTCACACATACTCCGCATTCTTTTCACCACTTCAAAGCAGACGGTATTTTTCCATGTCTTTATCGCATGTTGTAGGCTTCATGAATTGACATTTACTGACCTTTGTTGTTTTTCTTTAAAGGTTATTATGTTGTTGCGTATCATTTAGAGCATAGAGGAAACTGTGAGTTCAGGTCCACTTCAGCAAAAGCAGTCTGTACTAGCGTTTCCAATATTGTATATTTTTCTTGCTATACCACCTTTATACATTTCTGCTTTTCCGTTTTATGTGTAAAGGTGGCCATACATGGTACAATTTTTTTCTTTTTTTTTTTTTTCGATTAGATAATTTAGTTCAATTATTCTAGCATGTCCGATCAGATTTTTCTTGGGAAAAAAAAAAGGGATAATCGTTCAAATTTCTTTATCGAGAAAAAATATTTTCAACTTTCATTCGATTCGATCATTTAGATCGAATAAACGGGAACATTTTACGTTTTTATTATATCATGTATGGGCACCATAACAGTATTTTTTTTTCTGAATGTACAGCGCTACAGAAGATTGCTGTATAAAAACAATAATATGACTGCATTCTTTTTATGATGATCTGCTTTTCAGAAGGTAGGGACTAGTAGGCCTTTAGATGTCATTGAATGGAAAGTCTGGAATCATTAGAAAATCATGAACCAGGTTTAATGTATTCCCTGAATTAGCTTAACGTTCTGCTGTAATTGATTAGATTGGGTCATGCATTGCATATTTTTGGTTTCTTGTGCTAGGAAAAGTGCTTTTTAGTTAGGTACTATAAACTTTTTGTGAACAAAGTTTCTTTAACATTCTTGTTTATCACTCTATACTGCTCTTTAGGTGCTGGTATTCAGTATTTGCATGAAAATCGTATTATACATAGAGACCTAAAACCAGAAAATATTGTGCTGCAAGACTGCAATGGGAAGGTGAGTGTTGGTTAATTGTTAATGATCTTTGTCCTTTGATGCAAATGAGGTTAATTAAAGCTGAATAGTTCCTGCTTAGAAAAATCAGGTTGCATCTAAGCACACTTAAATTGCACCTGAACTCTTGCACAGGACACAAGGAAAACATAACAGAAATGAACCCTGTATGTATATAAAGAGTTTAGCCTGTGTAATTCTCCCTCATTTGTGTCTAACACTAGTTGTAATTTGATTTCCCCCCTGTGTCACATGACTGCCTATGGCAGATATGCAGATAAGCCCATTTGAAAATACAGGCTGTAAACAATATGTCTGCTTCCATGAATCCGGAAGTAGAAACTGTGCAGATTTCTTTTAGTATTTGTATCAGCTGTAACAAAGAAATGTTTTTTGTTTAAAGGTCATTATGCTGTTGTGTATCTTTTATAGCAGAGAGGAGTTCTGAGTCCAGGTCCACTTTAACGTACTGTCACTACTGCTCCCTACCCACTAATGCACGTTGGAGTCTCTTTCTGCTTCTGCAAATCCTGGCACTCTCCTATTCGGTGCACAGCACGTATCTGCTTTGGGTTGTTAAGCTCTCCTGTTTCGATGGGCTAGAAGCACCCAGCATTTTTGGTAGTGTGATTGCCAACATAGTGTGAAGCCAACAAGAGGGAAGAGCGGAGAAAAAAATACTTTTTGTTGCTCATAAGCATGCTTTACTTTTTGTAAACCTTATCAGTACCCTATTCTCACACTGTAATTATTGCTGCTCGTATTACTGCATTTGGTTTTTGTCTTTTTACTAATTACTATACTTTTTTTTTTTTTTTTTTTTTTTTGGTCTTTAGATTGTGTATAAAATTATCGACTTGGGATATGCTAAGGACCTTGACCAGGGAAGCCTGTGTACATCATTTGTGGGGACCTTACAGTATCTGGTACGTACAAACGTAATTAGTCTTTTTTTTTTTTTTTTTTTTTTTGCATTTTCAAGGAGGTAGAAGTGCTGTGGTAAAGGCCTCAATTCACTAAGATCATGCTGGAGATAAGGCAAGAGAAAACTTACCTCCACACAGTGAGAGTTATCTTATCACTTCATTCCTTAGGTTATCTCCTCTGTAGTTAAGTTACCTACTCTGTAGTTATTTTCACACGCAGTTAACAGCCTGTCTAGAATTCTGGAGTTATTTTAAGCAAAATATTTAGTGAATACTACATGCCTCATCACCATGGTGATAACTATAGAAACGTTATTAAAGACAGGCGATAAGCTCAGTGAATTGAGGCCAAAGTGTTGATTGTTTGCATCCTAAGCTTCTCCTGGTTCACTGTTCTTTCTGTAGCTGGATTGTGTACTGGTTATCGGCCCTGCCTTTGACACAGGAGACTCGGTTGAATCTTGGCTCTTCCTGTTCAGCAAGCTGGCACTTATTCAGTGAGGAGACCTTGGGCAAGACTCCCTAACACTGCTACTGCCTATAGAGCACGCCCTAGTGGCTGCAGCTCTGGCGCTTTGAGTCTGCCAGGAGAAAAGCGCAATATAAATGTTCTGTGTCTTATATCTTGCCTCAGCTTGCAGTCTGCCTCGCCTCTGTACAATGACCTCAAACTGGTGCACAGAAACATTGTTCTGGAAATGAATACTGTACAGACACCCTGCTTGGTAGCCTGTTCTGTTGAGGAGGGAGGGACTGGTGCATTTCCAAGGGGACTGCAATAATAAAACAATAGTTATGATTACATTATTTTCATGGTGGTTTTTATTGCTATTCTCAGTTTTGTGATGTATACGAACTGTGCTACTAACATTTTTCTTGGCTGGGGAAAACAAGGAAAAACAATAGTTAGGTCATCAGTGAGCTAACATGACCGGCCAATAACAATGCTGTCAAGAGGACACCCAGGGCTGTGGAGTCGGTACAAAAAAATCCACCGACTCTGCCTCCGACTCCTCTAATTTGCATATTACAATCTTGTTGATTGAAAGTATGTAACATGAAATTCATTAACTGCCAATGCTTAGGAATTTTAAAAGACAACTGAAGTGAGAAGGATATGCAGCCTGCCATATTTATTCCCTTTAGTCATAGACTAAAACTAGTTCTTGGTAAGAGTACTTGTAGAAGGTAGAGATAGGAACAAAGAACATCTATCAGGCCCTAGGCAATGTAACTGTGGGTACATGTAAGAATGATGTGCAGGTACTCTGCAGGAGAATGAGGGGATTCTTCCTCTATTACACATTCTTCATGTACCATCTGAACCAGGTTTATGGGTGATAGACAACACCTCTGTGCTAAATGTGCACAACATTCTCAGTGGATTCCCTACAGCTCTGTGGAGAGTGCATATGTAGAGTATAGTACTACTGTGTAACAAAGTAAACCTGAGACAGATGAAATTTAAGTTTTATACATACCTGGGGCTTCCTCTAGCCCCCTTCAGGCTAATCAGTCCCTCGCTGTCCTTCTCCGTCACCTGGATCTTCTGCTAGGAGTCAAGGTACTTGAGCCAGTCAGGCGTAGTACACATGTACACACTCCACCGCCGGGAGTGTACTACACCTGCGCAGCACTATTGCGCAGGTGCGGAATGCTCCTGGCTGTGGAAGTGGCACACGGCCGGACTGCGCTGACTGGCTGAATAACCAGGACTCCTAGCAGAAGATCCAGATGGCGGAGGAGGACACACATACATTTGCATAAATCAGCTTCAACGCAGAATTATTTGCATGTCATTGACCATCTCTATTAGTGACAGTTACACATCAGGCTTTATTCTTCCAGCATAGATGTTATTTAGTGTATATATAGAAGAGATTCCTGTGTACACATCATATATACAGTCACAATCAGATATGTATATCTGACTTAACCTCCTGGGCATTACGCAGGCAGAGGGTTTGCAGCCAGGAGTCACCCATTATAATCGTAAGCGATCGGATAGTTCAAATATCTTCAGCTAGCACTAGCAGTGGTTTTCGGCATCCTTACATTACGTTTGATCTCTCCCTCCCCCCAGTCACCGCTAAATACATTACCCCCCTGGATCCAGCGATTGCTGCAACATCTCCAGACAGCTCCGCTCTTCTTTATGGGGAGGATCGAACATGACGTCGGCGACGTCATGCGCAGACCCGATCCTCCCCATGGAGAGGACTGGAGATGTGCAGGGAGGCTGCGCGATCGCTGGATCCAGGGGGGTAATGTATTTAGCGGTGATCGGGGGGGATCAAATGTAATCTAAGGATGCCGACCACCACTGCCAGCTAGCCTAGTGCTAGCTGAAGATATTACAACTATCTGATCGCTTCAAATTATAATGGGGGACTCCTGGGGACAGCCGACGGTATGCCCGACAGTGTTGGGCATACCGCTAAGGAGGTTAAAAATGTGGTGACTGCTTTATTGAAGCAGCACAATAACTATTTTTTTGATTGGTTTATTTCATTTTTGTGGACTAAGCACAGCTATTACTGTATATATAAATGTATTTATGATGACTATTATCTGAGAAATAGACCATTTTAATATATTTTCTATTTTAATTACAGTTTAAATTCATTAGGAGTCTGAGTCTCGGTGCATTTTTTCCCCGACTCAGACTCCAGGCACCCAAAATTGCTCCTCGACTCTGACTACACAGCCCTGAGGACACCTATACTTGCGCTAGGTTTCCCAATGATCTTTCCACTAATACTCTTTCTGGCAGACAAAAATGTAGTGTTGAGGAATCACTTGTGGGTTTTCTTATGATGCAAAAAATCAGTCTGCCAAGGGAACTAAATAAACATTGAACTAAATAAACATTTTCTGTAAAATGAATGCTACACAGCATACTGATGTAAGCATGAGCATCCAAGCTTGGTTTCCATGGCTCTTTCTTTGTCATGCTCCAAGAAAAGAAGAGCCTTGCAGGCTCCCTCTGGCGCACCCATCACAATCCAGAGCTGCGGTCTGCTGTCTTAGAAAAATAAATTTGAACATTAGTTGTGCCTGTCTTCCTTTCTTCTAAAATTATTTTCAGTGAACCTCAAATAACAACATAAAACTTATGGTGGATGTGTGAAGTAAGGATGGTCAATGAGATGCAAATAATTTTGAGTTTATGCAACATTATGCAAATTTTGTGTGCAAATTTATGCAGCTTGACCATGAACCAATCAAATCCTGCTGAGGTAAAAATCGATTGATCCATTTCTAAAGGTAGCCATACATCAGGCGACTCTGGGGCCATTCGAACATCTAATTTGATTATTATAAACTAATCAGCTGAAAATCAGTGCCGCCAAGTGCTTGACTGACCGACAATGCGACCAATTGCGAGCCGAAATTGGTTGCATTGTTCGATCACACATGCTGCAAGATGTAGGGCCGACTTGCTCGACCAGGTGAGCAGCGGTAGCAGCGTACAATATTGGGATGAGCGATGAAACCCCTGGCGCTGTCCCCCCAACGTTAAATCTTGTCGTCCCTCCCCTACCCCCCGGTGTCCAGTGCAAGTGTTGCATTACCTGTCCGAGGCCTCCGCTTGTCCTCTGCTGGCTCCGGGCTTTCTCTGTCCTCAATACGTCTGTGAGTAGTACTACCTTTTTCATTTAATAAAACTGGTTTTACACATGGATAGTGTGATTTAGTTGACAGAGTAGAAAACTTATAACGTGACCAGTCGAGGTGAAGTGGAAGGAAGTTGGAGCCAGAAGGTGCATGCCGGTGGCTGGGAATGCTGCTGTACGTTGTGAGCTTTCTTTGAATGGGGCAGGCAGTATAGTAGGTGAGCAGGGTCCCTGGTGGGGGCGGACACCTGATGAGTGGTGGCCCAATATAGTCTTTTTTTAAGCGCAGAAGACCACGGAGGTCTAGTGGTGGTGGAACCCTAAAAGCTACCAAAAGATTGTCTGCACAAGGAGGTTGTGTTCTTCTGGCGTTTTCCATATGTGAAGAGTGCTGCCTGGACGTTTTAAGAAGCAGATGGCCAGTAGGATTGTGATATATGTCTGAGGTGCTGTCTGTACGTTCAGGGCAGCTACAGCATAAGGTGAGTGTGTTTCCTGCAGGTGGCGGGCGCACTTTAACTCTATAAGAGTAATACATTAAAAAAAACATTACTTGTGTGGTGGAATGGCCCTGTGGCAACAGTCTACACAATGAAATGGTTATTTCTCCATACATATGTAACGTGTTGGCTGGACCATCGTAACGAGAACGGAGCTGAGCATTCCTGTGGCTCGATATGTGTGTGGTGCTGTCTGTGGGTCAGGGCAGCTACCACATCAGGTGAGCAAGTTTCCTGGTGGTGGCTGGTGGCGGCGGGCTTACAGGATATCCATCTTTGGTGACCCTCTAAAATTTATCAGTCAGTCATATGCAGTTCTAGCCACGCTATGAAAATTTCATATTTATTTTTAGGTGATATATACTTCCTGGTTGGCATGGGCGGCGCTACACTTGGTCACTGCCCCCCCCAGGAGTCACTGTGCCCCCCCCCCCCTGCTCAGTAACAGTTAACGGTTTACAGGCTTATAGTGAACAGGACAGGCTCTGTAAAACCCCTCCATATCAGCCTTGAGTCTATGTAGGCATTAAGTTAACTGAGGGTCTTATCTATTTGCCATAAATGCCTTACAATCCTTACAAGATCCATTTTAAGTAAATGTATCTAGATGACACTTAAATTTGCAAAAAATCTCTCTACCTACTTCTGATGGTCTCCTCCGACACCACCAATCACTTCCTGCCTGGGCCAGGTCCAATTTGAGCGGAGTTTAAAGGTTTAACTATTCAAGGACTAGAGACTCAATGATATATGCAATTTAATTTATTTTTATTTGTAATATTTTTACTTTTTAAAAGTGTGTGTAGCGCATTTTTATTATTATTATTTCAAGTCTTACATGTTCCATTTTGTTTGTGGTTCACTGAGGCCAGTTTCAGACCATAAACTGGCTTTAGTGTTGCATTGTGCCCGACGCACCACATTGCACCATCAAAAACAGGCCTTCAGGGAACACCGCGCTATTACGCAGTGTTCCCTGTCTGGCCACCTGCCAAGCAGGAAGTGACACATGCGTGCTTGCTGTCACTTCCTACTTCAAGTATGCGGAAGTGTATTGTTTAACTACTGTACCGCACATGCACATCGAGACGTCGCATCGGTAATTTTTTTAAAAATCCATGTGTCGCCGTACACTAACATGACTTCCAGGCCGACGCAGAAGCCATGCAGTAACATACTTCTTGACCTGTGTCTGTGATGCGGCGAAAACGTCATTTACGTTGCGTCCTAATGCAAATTCTTCATAGACTTTCACTCCACAGCGGTGGGGAGCGGTAAAAATACTGCACCGTCTCGGTGTGAAAGGGCCCTGGGGATAATTTTGGAGAGAATTGGAAAATTATCATAACTGATGTTCTTTGTAATTCCTTGGAGTGCAGCACTACACAAGGACATTTTTATGTGAACTTTTTTTTTATTTTTTTTTTCCATTGAAAGGGTTAATATTTGTGAGGTTTTTTTTGTGCATTGTAGAATTCAGCAGCTCTCCTATACTAATTAGAAGCCATAAAACTTTTCTTTGGCTGTACAAACACTCATAACATGTCAACACTCGCTGTCAATTTAAGTCTACAGACACGATTTGTCTCATAAGTTTGTTTTCACTTTTTGCTTGACCTTAACACGTTTTTGTTATATATGTGATATTTTTTTCTTTCTCACTAAAGGCGCCAGAACTCTTTGAAAACAAGCCATACAGTGTGACTGTGGATTACTGGAGTTTTGGTACCATGGCTTTCGAATGTATTGCTGGCTTTAGACCATTCTTGCATAACATGCAACCTTTCACTTGGTGAGCTATTTGTTATATATTTTGTTTGGTTGAAAATAAACTTTAAGTTTGGAATACACGTTAAATACCAGCAGTTGTTTTTTTTTTTTTCCCAGTAAGTGTCCATCTCTCTTTTTCTTCTGTGTAAATTTTCTTTGTTTGTATTGAACAAAAGCTTTCTTTAAATGCGTTCTTGATCAATAATTCTGTATTCTTGTACCATATTAATATTCCACCCTCCTTTGTCGACCTTCATATACAACCTTATATCTTTTGTGTACTAGGCATGAGAAGATTAAGAAGAAAGATCCTAAACACATATTTGCTTATGAAGAGATGTCGGGGGAGATCAGATTTAGCACCGGTTTACCACAGCCTAATAATTTATGCAGGTATGTAAAACATAGATTCTCAGCACGCAGTATATATAGCCCAGGAGGTACTTGTATTGGGCTTGCGAGGTACTTGACCCTTTCGCCGTCAATTTCATTATAACAAGTTTTGACGTATAAAGCACTTCACAACCTTCTTCAATGGCTCCTCCTCCACACCCACGCCCTTCTTGGGTGGTGTTCCTCAAGGCTCTTTCCTAGGCCCCTTGCTGTTCTCACTCTACACTGCCTTGATTTGGAAAGTCATCTCCTCCATGGGATACAATTATCACCTATATGCTTTTGACACCCAGGTTTACTTTCACATCCTGGACCTCTCCACCTCCACCATTGACAAAGTCTCCTCCTGCCTCTCATTCATCTTCTCCCGGATGGCCGTCATGTTCCTGAAGCCTAACCTAGGCAAAAATGAGCTTCTGATTTTCCTGCTCGCACAGCTGTACCCCTCCCAGATATGCATGATGATCGTCCACACAACCATCCACTCTACCCTCAAAGCCCGCTGCCTAAGTGTTATCCTGGTCTCCGCCATCTCCTTTGCCTCGCACATCCAAAACGTTACCCAATCCTCCACAACATCTCCAGGATCCACTTTGTCCTGTCTCCATACTCCTCATCCATGCCCTCATCCTCTCCTGGTTGACTATTGCAGTTTCCTTTTGTGTCCCCCTCTGTGCCATCTCGGGGTACTGTATATGTGATAAAGACAATAACCACTTCAGTATCAACATATAAAACCCCCATTAATGACCAGAGCAGTTTTGTTGTTTTAGCTATGTCCCCATTCAGTCAGCAATAACTTTACCACTACTTAAGGGAACCTAAAGGATATGGATTTTTCCTTTTAAAATAATACCAGTTGCATGACTCTCCTGCTGATCCTGTTTCTCTAATACTTTTAACCACAGCCCCTCAACAAGCATGCAGATCAGGTGTTCTGACTGAAGTCAGACTGGATTCGCTGTATGCCTGTTTCAGGTGTGTGATTCGGCCTTTACTGCAGCCAAAGAGATTAGCAAGATGCCAGGCAACTGGTATTGTTTAAAAGGAAACCTCTATATCACTCTGTTAAGGTTCCCTTTAAGACTATGCAGTGAGATAGATCGATAGATAGATATATTATCGTTTTTTTCAGATCAAACTAGTCTTCCTTTCTTTGGGAAGTATTTTTTCCCAAGAATTATTTTATATTTTATGCTATTTAAAGCAATAACAAATTATTATAAACAAATCAGCTGAAAATCCGTGCCGCTAAGTGCATGCCTGACCGACAATGCGACCAATTGCGAGCCGAAATTGGTGGCATTCGTCGATCACACATGCTGCAAGATGTAGGGCCGACTTGCTCAACCAGGTGGGCAGCGGTAGCAGCGTACAATATTGGGATGAGCGATGAAACCCCTGGCACTGTCCCCCTAATGTTAAATCTTGTTCGTAAAAAGTTTGTAGTTTTAACCTTTTATAGTTTTTAAATGAAAAGTGCTACTGTACATAACAAACACATTTTGGGGGGCTAGTTCTCCCAATTATAACTAAACTTAAAATATGTTCTTGTCACATTTTTTGGTGGTGATTAATTTTTAAATAAAGGTGGGTTTTTGTTAGTGTGTACTTTTCGCCTTGAACTGACAAAAAGTAGTTTTAATGGTAAAAATAAGAGAAGGGGTTAACGGAGAAGGTTAATTAAAATTTTTATGTAGAGGGTGTGGTCTTAAAATCGGGTGGTGTTAAAATGTATATTCGTTTTTCACTGCATCCTAATTATGTTATACCCCGTATGTTACCCTAGTGGTCTAATGGCCCAAATATGCATCCTTGGTAATCTAATGCCCTCCCATATGTTTCCATGGTGGTTAGTGGTTCCCCCATAGCTTCACTGATGGTTAGTGATCCTCCTTAGCTTTCCTGGTAGTCCCCCTATAGCCCTTGTGGCATTGTGTGTCCCCTTAATTCTCTGGTACTCCAGTGGGTCCCCTTAGTGTACCCGAGACAATCCATGTAAAAGCATTTATACTTACCTGGGGCCTCCTCCGGCCCCCTTAAGTCTGTGAGCTCCCTTGCTGCTACTCCCCGTGTGTGTGTGTGTGTGTGTGTGTGTGTGTGTGTGTGTTTCTATCTCTCTCTCGTCGTTCCCAGTCATGCTGTACTGGGCATGTGTGGCTCAATGGGAGTGCCCGCAGCCAGAGCATCCTGGGAGGACAAAGCCCCAGGTAAGTATAAATGCTTTTACATGTGTTTTTTTTTTAAAGGGAACTAAGCACCATTTGGTATGTAGCCCTGGGAGGGCAGGCTACATACCAATATACAGAAATATATAGATATAGGAAGTATTTGTAATGCTCAAACCAGGAAAATTAATGTAAATGGTGGTATCCTGAATGATTTACAACATTCTACTATATTACACTATGGTGCCTCTTTACAGTGACTCCTATCACACTTAGCAATGCCAGTCTATATTACCTTAGAATGCTATAACAGTCATTTCATTGTATGATGTGGGACCTTTCTGAGTAGAGCTCTGTACACTAATTTGCTGTCACAAGATTTATTCAAATGTTCAAATTCCTGTTGGTTAAGAAGTTAGCGATACGGAAGTTGCTCCTGTGACTAACTGCAAGCAATACAGAGCTGATGAGTAACTACATAAATGCCTCTCTAAGAACTTGTCTAGAATGTAGATGTCGTCTTGAAAGGTTTCTGAACAAAAAAGCTTAAAGAAAATCTGTAACAAACCAACGGCCGCCCGGGATACTTACCTCAGGAGGTAGAAGCCTCTTGATCCTAATGAGGCTTCCCTCGTTCTATTCATCCTCCGGGATCCAGTGCTGGCTGGCCCCTGAACACGGCCGAGTTAAATAGAGTATTTACCTGCCACGATACTGTACTGTACAAGTACTGCCTGCACAACTATTTAGGGGGCTGCCAGCGCTGGATCCCTTAGGCTTTGGAGGATGGGGGGGGGGGGGGGGGGAGTTTTCATTAGGGTCCAGAGGCTTCCCCTCCCTGAGTTAAGTATCCCGGCGGGGTTGTTTTAGATTATCTTTTATCCTTCTGCTCTATATATATGAAAATGAGATGTCTGTACAGACTCCTTCTTTCTCTTGACCCTTCTTCAGCATTATGGTAGAGCAGATGGAGGCATGGTTACAGCTTGTACTAAACTGGGACCCTCAGCAGCGTGGAGGTGGAATTGATGAACACACAAACCGCTCGCGGTGTTTCGTGTTGATGGATCGCATTCTGAATCTAAAGGTAGGTATTTGTTTCTCTGTAGCATCAAAGCATTGTATCCAAAAGTTATTAGGAATATTAATGGTGCCACATATTTTTTATTTCTCTATCTTCTGAACCTCATCCACAGATTGTGCACATTTTGAACATGACTTCCACCAAGATACTTTCCTTCCTCCTCCAACCTGACGAAAGTCTACACTCTCTTCAGTCTCACATTGAAAAAGAGACTGGGATCAGTACCTGCAACCAGGAATTGTTGCTTGAAATGGGAGTGTCACTTGACCCCAGAAAGCCTGCTTCTCAGTGTGTGATAGATGGAGTGGTGAGCTTTTGTATAGCTATTTTTATATGAGACATTATTTAATGTTAAAGCCAAAGTAAAGAAGCTATGTATTAATATATATTTTTTTTAATCCTACCTAATAGCCCTGGATCTGCATCCATGGGCAGCGTCTGTGTCAGACGGCACGTGCACAGGCACAGAGCTGCGGACACGGGCACGAGTACGCAACTGTTCAGAGCCTGTTATCGAACGGGCTAAAATGACTAGTTAATAATAATGATCCTTTAATGTGTGACTCCTTAAAATTCTGTTTTGAACCTTGCCTCTCAAAAATCTGGTTTAATTCCCTACCTGACGAGTGTAACCTGCCAAAACTTTGTGCAGCTGCACCACCGTAGCTAGAGGGCTTATCAGTGAATTATATTCAAGAATCTGAGCTTTCTGTATGCAAGTAATTACAAGCCCCACCTTGGGGTTAAAGGATGGGTAAACTTTGCTGCCTCCATCTGCAAAGCACTGCTAGCTTTCTGCTGCTTAATGCAGCACAAAGCTATGGAACCATACTGCCCCATGTATTTCCATCATGTCTAGAAACATGTCAAATAGTTAAAAGGAACCTAAAATGAGAAGGATATGGATTTTTCCTTTTAAAGAGACTCTGTAACAACATTTTTAGCCTTATTTCTTCTATCCTATAAGTTCCTATACCTGTTCTAATGTGGTCTGTCTTACTGCAGCCTTTCCTAGTTGCACAGTGGCTGTATTATCTCTGTTATATAATCTAATCTTCTTTCCTCTGACGGCTTTGTTGGGCTCAGGCAGGAATGTGCTGCTCTTCTTGTGATAGGATAGAAGCTATGCACACCCTCTCCATGCCCCCTGCAGGCTCTGTGTGAGTCACAGACTGAGCTCCTCTCAGCCTATCACAAGCTGGTTAGAAGCAATGTCTTTTGTTTGTAAACACTGCCTAAAACTGCAATTACAAGCCGGGATTGCAGCAGGGAGTGGCAGAAACAGCACAAAGGGGCCCAGGAGAACATAATGAATAGAATGGTATGCTTTTTAGTGTAAGAATTTTAGAGTACAGATTCTCTTTAAGATAATACCAGTTGCCTGGCTGTCCTGCTGATCGTGTGTCTCTAATGTTTTTAGCCACAGCCCCTCAACAAGCATGCAGATCAGGTGCTCTGACTGAAGTCAGACTGAATTGGCTGCATGCTTGTTTCAGGTGTGTGATTCAGCCACTGCTGCAGCCAAAGAGATCGGCTGGGCTGCCAAGCAACTGGTATTGTTTAAAAGGAAACGTCCATATCCCTCTCAGTTAAGGTTCCCTTTAATGTTGATGCCACTAATTACAAACCTGTCAAAAAAAAGTAATATACCCTCTTGACATGCCTATTAAAAAAAAAGTTCAGTCCCTATGGTAACTGTTTATGTATTTTTTTATGTAATTTTTTTTCTATACAATAAAAAAAAGTGTTTGGGTACTATGGGAGAGTGTGGGAGGGAAATGGTTAATTTTAGATGGCCAGTGTTGGTATTTTTATTAAATAAAATGTATTTAGATGTAGTTTTACTATTTGGCCCACAAATAGTCATTTCCGATTTACATACTTAAAGTTGTCAGGCAAAAATTAATAAAATAAGCGCTACTTACCAGGGGCTTCCTCCAGCCCCAAGCGCCCAGCACGTCCCTCGCCGCAGCCGTTCCTCGCCGGAGCTCCGACCCGGTCCCCGGCGATGACGTCAGAGCGACCTGGAGGTTGCTCTGTACTGCGCCTGCGCAATCGGCGCTGTCAATCACCGACACGTGGGCCGGAGCGGACTGCGCAAGCGCAGTAGTTCTGCGTCTGCACAGTCCACTCTGGCCCATGTCGCTCTGACGTCATCGCCAGGGACCGGGTCGGAGCTCTGGCGAACGGCTGAAGGGAGAACTGTGGTGAGGGACGGGCTGGGAGCTTGGGGCTGGAGGAAGCCCCGGTAAGTAGCGCTTATTTTATTAATTTTTGCCTGACAACTCCTTTTAACTACATGAATAGGAAGTAATGCGTGGCACAGTAACTCCAGGAAGATACAATGAAGCAGGAATCTAATAGATGCCGTGTTCGTTGACTCTGGGAACTGCGTTCCCATTCAACCATCTTCCCGCTAACGGGTGGGGACGGTAGCGCGGTGGACTTCAGGTGCAGTTTCCCAGGCCGAGATTATACTGCACCTGGTGCAGTAAGTAGTTTAACCATTTCACCATCACAGGATTGTGTATTTACGCCCCCTGCACACCGCTTCACAACCAGGGGCATAAATGTACCCGCGTTGTTTACCTCTCCGCTCAGAATCGCCGCAGTTCCGCCGCTAAGTTGATCAGGAACTGGGAACAGCTTGTCCCCGCAATGAATGAAAAGCCGGCATCACGCTGATGCCAACTTTTCATTCACGTAAACAGATACACTAACTAACTACTTCCGTGTACTGTTTACGTACTCTGACGTTAAGTGCACTGCCATCTTGTGGCCAAAAAGTAAACTGCACTCAAACATACACACACATACACCCACATACACTTTATATATAGTTAGACATACATTTTATTACATTTTAACTCATTACATTCCTACCTTATAGTTACCCAAATAAAACACTTATAAAAAATTTAAAAAGACAATTTAAAAATAATACTAAAATAAAAATTGTTAACTTAAAGACTTTTTAATATGTTAATGTCAGGAAGGAATATTACTGTTAATTTTGCAAATAAAGGATTTTAATTAGATATATATAATTAGAAATCACTAAACTGAAAAAATGCACCTTTATTTTCAGATAAAATATTGGCGCCATACATTGACCTAGGGAAATATTTTTAATGTTGCAATAACTGGGATAAATGGGCAAATAAAATGTGGGTTTTATTTTAAAACTATAATGGCCGAAAACTGAGAAATAATGAATTTTTTAAAAAAGAATTTCTTATTATTATTCCTTTTAAAATGTATGTAACATAAAATAATTCTTAGCAAAAATTACCACCCAAAGAAAGCCTTATTGGTGGCGAAAAAAAAATATATAGATCATTTCTATGTGATTAATAAAGATAATGTTATTAGCGAATTAATGGAAGGAGCGTGATATGAAAATTGCCCTAGTTTTTAAGGGGAAAAAAAACTGTGATTGGAAAGTGGTTGAACTTGAGGTAACTGCTAAAGACCACTTCTTCTGAGAATTTAGTGTATGTACAGCAGCCCCTGATCCTCTTTGATGCGTCTGCGAGAGATACAACCTGCTGGATCAACTTGCCCGAACACTGCCTGACTGCTGGTCTCCTCCCCCTTGCCCCTCCCACTTCATCATGATCTGCTTATCATTCAGAATGAGGCACTCAACTGTCTTTATGGCCGATCGATTTCCTTGATCCCTGGCGGGTGACAATGACCTTATGTGTGTACCAAGTTTTAGAATAATGTCAGATCACCTGAACTGCAGATGTGTTGTGGAAAAAGGTTTCAGAAGATGCGCTGCAGAGAATCAGCAGAGCAGCCATGCAGACAGCATATTTTAAAATGAAGCCAGCAATGGATTCCTCTATGTATTCCTCTAACTTCAGGTTTATTTTTTATTTTTTTTTACGTGTTCTAGCATTATTAACGCTCTTATGTTATCATTTAGAATTGTGTTTCAATTTTGATTTCTCATTCACTTTTTTTTTTTTGTTCAAACAGCGAGGCTGGGACAGTTACATGGTGTATTTGTTTGATAAAAGCAAGACTGCTTACGAAGGGCCATTTCAACCTAGAAACCTATCAGAATGTGTAAATTATATTGGTAAGCCATTATTCTCTTGCCAGTGTCTTTTAACACTGTTATATTTATATCCTTTCCCATTATGTATGAGTAGGAAGAAATTGTGCCGTACTATATATAATATTTCTTATGTGATTTGCGCATCTCGAAATGATCCATGGAAATGAATACCTACAGAAAAATGTATTTGTTCGGTGCTCTGATGTTAACTACTAAAGGAGGCCATACAAATTTCTGGTAGAAGATAGTTTAGATTATTTTGATGGAATGTAAGTGAAGAAAGTTGGTGAATCAAAATCTACTTCCACATTTCAGCAGGTCCTTTTGTGGCTGGGCTGGAATGCAGTGGTAATGGGTTTTTTGGGATTAAGTGCATTTTCATGGCAAAGAAGGACTTTGCAATTCGTTTGAACTCTCTTCATAACATCTGGAGTATATGCAAATTGCCATGATACAAGATGAAGCAACAAACCTTGTGAAAACCAGTATTTGTGCTACTCTTAAAACTTTTTGGCCATGACTACTCGGGCATACCCATGTATACTGACTGTGGACAAAAGCACTACCTACATCTAATAGGTGTAGAATGGTTTATAATGTATAATTACTAGGTAATTCCTGGTAGCTTTGATCCAGGCAATTTTATCTTGAGACTGGAAGGATGTTGTTCCCTTTTTAAAGAGACTCCGTAACAAAAATTGCATCCTGTTTTTTATCATCCTACAAGTTCCAAAAGCTATTCTAATGTGTTCTGGCTTACTGCAGCACTTTGTACTATCACAGTCTCTGTAATAAATCAATGTATCTTTCCCTTGTCAGACTTGTCAGCCTGTGTCTGGAAGGCTGCCAAGTTCTTCAGTGTTGTGGTTCTGCTATGCACTCCCCCCTCAGGGGGGAAAGAAACACACAAATGATCTCTTGAGATTCAAAAGGAATGCTGTATACAGCCTGCTTGTGTATGGATGTATTTTCTATGTGTGGACATACTGTACATCAACCTACTTCCTGTTTTGGTGGCCATTTTGTTTGTTTATAAACAAACTTTTTAAAACTGTTTTTAACCACTTTTAATGCGGCGGGGAGCAGCGAAATTGTGACAGAGGGTAATAGGAGATGTCCCCTAACGCACTGGTATGTTTACTTTTGTGCGATTTTAACAATACAGATTCTCTTTAAGGCCAATTGGCCCAAGCCTTGTAAGGTTTTTTTGCCCTCCTGGATATGTGTGGGTGCAGATCAGTGTTCTAAAAATGTGTTTATTGTTGGGTTGAACTTGAGAGGTGGATGGGTTTTTTTTTTTTTTCAACTGACCTGGGTAACTAACCACCAGGGCTGTGGAGTCGGAGTCGTGGAGTCGGGCAATTTTGGGTGCCTGGAGTCGGAGTCGGGAAAAAATGCTCCGACTCCTAATGAATTTGTAACTGTAATTAAAATAGAAAATATGATAATGTTCTATTTCTCAGATAATAGTCATTAAAAATAATGTATATATACACTATATATACAGTAATAGCCGTGCTTAGTCCACAAAAATGAAATAAACCAATCAAAATTAGTTACTTGTGCTGCTTCAATAAAGCAGTCCCCGTATTTTTAAGGTCAGATATACATATGATTGTGACTGTATATATGATGTGTACACAGGAATCTCTTATATATATACTAAATAACATCTATGCTGTAAGAATAAAGCCTGATGTGTAGCTGTGTCACTAATAGAGATGGTCAACGAGATGGAAATAATTCTGCACTGATGCTGATTTATGCAAATGTATGCACTCCCTTTTGCTGATGAAATCAAATAATTTGATATGTTATTAAAATTTGGTTTGGTGACTACAAATTAAAGGGTACCTAAGACGGATGAAAAGTAAAGTTTTATACATACCTGGGGCTTCCTCCAGCCCCCTTCAGGCTAATCAGTCCCTCACTGTCCTCCACCACCCGGATCTTCTGCTATGAGTCCTGGTAATTCAGCCAGTCAGCGCAGTCCGGCCGCATGCCGCTCCCACAGCCAGGAACATTCTGCACCTGCGCAATAGTGCTGCACAGGTGTAGTATGCTCCTAGCGGTGGAGTGTGTTCATGCGCACTACGCCAGACTGGCTCAAGTACCTGGACTCATAGCAGAAGATCCAGGTGGTGGAGGAGGACAACGAGGGACTGATTATCCTGAAGGCGGCTGGAGGAAGCCCCAGGTATGTATAAAACTTTAATTTCATCTGTCTCAGGTTTACTTTGTTACACAGTAGTACTATACTCTACATATGCACTCCTCACAGAGCTGCAGGGAATTCACTGAGAATGCTGTGCACATTGAACACAGAGGTGTTGTCTGTTTAAAATCTCCTCATTCCCCTGCAGAGTACCTGCACATCATTCTTACATGTACCCACACTTACATTGCCTAGGGCCTGATAGATGTTCTTTGTTCCGGTTTGTACCTTTTACAAGTACTATTACTAAGGACTAGTTTTAGTCTAAAGGGAATAAATATAGTAGTCTACATATCCTTCTCACTTCAGTTGTCTTGTAAAATTCCTAAGCGTTGGCAGTTATGAGACGAATTTCATGTTACATACTTTTAATCAACAAAATTGTAATATGCAAATTAGAGGAGTCGGAGTCGTGGAGTCGGAGTCGGTGGAATCCTAAACTGAGGAGTCGGAGTCGGTGGATTTTTGGACCGACTCCACAGCCCTGCTAACCACACTCGATTTCACAGATAGTGCAAGAGCATATCCTGTCTCCTGTGTTTTTGTGCAACTTCTGTATATTACCACATGCCTCTTTATTTTACATTTACCGTGACAATACAAATAGCAATTTTAGACATTTTCAAATTATTTAAACTTGGCTTATAATGGCACTATTATATTGCCATTATAAGCCAAGTTTAAATAACAATTTGATCAAGAGTAATAAAAAAAAAAATCTTGCCAATTCCAGTTGATTATATTTTGGCACAGTTCAAAATGTACATAGAAAGATAATGATTTAAGATTTGTTTTTAAGTGATTTCAGTCAAATAATGAAATCAGCTAGAAAGCTGACTATTCAGATTGTCACGTGTGAGAACTATAATAGAGACTTTATAGTCCACTTTTCATAGATATGATGTGAATTTTATGATTGTGATGCAAATAACAGCATCATGTTAATTTATCCTGTTCATAAACAAATTCTGAACTATGAAAGTTGCATTGAAAAAAAAAAAATTTGGAAGATGGTGCACAAAGTATGGGAATATCCCTTTTCCAAATGCTCTTCATCTGCAATCAACAGTAATGGCTTTCTGTTTATAGTTTTCACACTGAATTTGCAATGCTCCTGTTTTCTTAGGGCCTAATTCTATTGGGTGCCGTGCCGCGTCTGAATCTGACGCGGCAGCCACACTGTTACCAAGCTGCAGCCGAATTGCTATAGCCGTGTCATGCACAGGCTTTAGGGATGTGGTCTGCAGAAAACTGCAGCCGGCGGAATTTTTGAGGGGCTGCACACGATCCAGATTTAGCCTTTCGATTTAAATAGGCTGTGATGCTGCATCCAAAATCGTGTGAAGAAAATGGCCACAGCTAGTAGAAATAGGCTCTTAGTCTCTAGTGATTCATCCTAGATTATGATGCTATCCTTTTTCTTTTCCATATGTTTAGTGCAGGAAAGCAAAGCCCAGCTTCCCATACTACAGTTGCGCAAGGTGTGGGCCGAGGCTGTGCACTATGTGTCTGGCTTGAAGGAGGATTACAGCCGTCTTTTCCAGGGACAAAGAGCAGCTATGTAAGTATTTAGCATCAACCTTAGTGTAAACCAGTGCTACACGTGTATTATAAATGCCATGCAATATTGCTGACTATACCATATGGAGTACAATGAACCAAATTTCTTCAGAGTTTGCAATACAGGGATGTAGAGGTGGTACAAAGGGACACAGTGGACGCAGAGGAGGACACTGAGGGAACAGCGGGGGAGAGGTGACACACTTAAAGGAAACCTAAAGTAGAAAAATTACACATTTACTTACCTGGAGCTTCCTCCAGTCCCCTGAAGTCTTCCTGGTCCCTTGCCGTCATCCTGCCATTCCTCCACTGTCCCCCTCTATAATCCGTGACGTGACGAGAAGCCGAGGGGGGACAATGGAGGCACAGGGGGGCATAGAGCAGGTACAGGGAACAGAGATGGCACTGTGTTTCGACTTATGGACGGCTTCAAGTTAAGAACTATCCCACAGTCCCTATCTCATTCGTTAACCGGAGACTACCTTATTTGGCTAGATATGTATTTTATATATTACATCATTTTTATCATAGTGCTCTTTTAGAGAGAATTGTCTAGACTAGAGAAACTTCAGGTTGATTCTAGAGATGCATTGATGTGACTTTCTCCGTTTAGAAGCAAAAGAAGCAGGAGCTGGTGTCAGCCAGGAGTTGAAAGGACACATACCATCCTATAGAATAAAATGCCTGTCCATGTGTCGTCCTTTTTCCGTGCGTTGTGCCCTGCACCTTGAGCGCATGCGGTCGGACTTCAGACAGCGGAGGCGAATGGGCGTGCGCGAAAGTGTGTGTTGAAGTGTCACGGCCATGTGTGCATTTCGCGGCGTTGCGGGGGCCGAGGCCTAGCGCTCATTTTTTAACGAGCGGGCCTTTAACTAGTTTCTATTAAAATGTCTGGCCATATAACAACCTACTGTATATTGTTATATTCTTGCAAGTAGTATTCTTTAAGAAATCTTTAGTTAAAGCAAACCTAAAGGGTTGGGAAAAAAAACAAATACATACTTCTGACTGTAAAGGGAAGCCTCTGAATGCTGCCGAGGCGTCCCCAAAGTTCATGACCCTTCTGCTGCTGGCTGGGCTCTGTTTGTGGCAACGCTTCCCTTTGTGTACTTGCGCAGCTGCACAGAGTAGGCGCCAGTAGGTTTTGCACAGGCGCAGTACCACGGAGCTGCTCATACATGGAGAAAAGGCAGTGTGTGAGCGGCTCCATTCTTTACACCTGCTCAATGCTGCCACGTTCGTACATAGAGGGAGGGGTAGCCATAAGCACAACATTCAACATTAATGTAGAATACATTGAGGACCCTTTCACACCAAGGCGGTGTGGTATTTTTACCACACCCCACCCCGTGCAAAGAAAGTCTATGGAGACTATCATACTGGTACGTTGCGGCGAGACGTTTTTGCCCCATCCCTAAAGCAGGGCCAGAACTACATTGCCACGCAGATTCTGCAGCGTGGTGCGTTGGGACGGAAATCACGTTGGTCTATGGCAGTGCTGTCCAATTGGCGGGCCGCATCCGGCCCGCCAGGCCTCCTGCTGCGGCCCCCCTGCCGCCTGCCCCATGCTGCGGCATCACTACGAAGTCCCCAGAGCTGAGAGGACTTTAAAAAAAAAACCTTTCCCCCATGCTGCCGCTGCTGGACTGTAAATATTTACAGCCCCCCTCTCGTTCTCCCCCGTGCTGCTGCCGCCTCTAACACGCGTCAGATCGGCAGCGGGCAGGAGATAGGAATCAGCCAGACCGGCACATAGCAGCCGCATGGTGGCCAATGATGTAACTTCCTGCATTTAAATTCACCGCACGTCCGCTATGCGCCGGTCTGACTGGCTCCGATCTCCTGCCCGCTGCCGATCTGAGGTGTGTTAGAGGCGGCAGCACGGGGGAGAACGAGGGGAGGGGGTATAAATATTCACATTTAAGCACTGCAGCACGGTGGAGAACAAAGGGTGTGGGGATGTGTAAATATTTACATTTAAGCAGCCGCAGCATGAGGGAAAGCATTTATGGGGAAATCTGAGGCCAATCTGATTGCATTTTGTGGAGAATCTGCAGCCAATCTGGTTGTACTTTGCGTGGAAATCTGCCATCACTCTAATTGCATTTTGTGGGGAAACTGCTGCTAGATTTTTTTTTCCCGGGGGGGGGGGGGGGGGGGGACTTGGGGAGGTCTGCCGGCCCTCCACCATGTGGTCTGGAAAAAAAAAACCGGACCACCCAGAGGCTTTGCTCCACTGAGGTAAATAACATTTTTTTTTTCCTGCCTACCCCTTTAGATAGTAAACATTTGGCAGGGTCCTCCCTCCGCTTATGTATCCTACTTTATCGCACAACATTCTTTTTCACACCCATCCCATTGACGGGCGTAAATCACTTGGTTTCCACAAACCTTTCTTTATTGCGTGATCCTGTAATCTTGTATGACTTAGTGCTGTCTGTCTCTCCTGTTTCTGTAACCTTATTTATTGTCCAGCACTACACAATATGTTGATGCTTCATAAATAAAATAATAATACCCTTTAACTATACTATTCATCTTTTTTTAGGCTTAGTCTATTACGTTACAATACAAACCTCACAAAGATGAAAAATACAATGGTATCAGCCTCTCAACAACTAGAAGCCAAGCTGCAGTTTTTCAAGAAAAGCATTGAGATTGACCTACAACGCTACAGTGATCAAATGGCTTATGGGATCTGTGAGTTTACCTTCTGATTTCTGTATGCAAATTCATCAGAATCAACTAGTTTTTGTTCAGCTAGTAATGTTGTGGATGTGGCAATAATTAACTTATTATCTATTATTGCTGTATGAATTGCTTTTGAGTGTTTTTACTTTCTCTGCCTGAAAGAGTTAAATATCAGGTATGTAAGGGCTGACTCAGTCCTGACTCAGACAGGAAGTGACTACAGTGTGACCCTCACTGATGAGAAATTCCCCTTTTTATCTCTTTCTTGCTCTCAGAAGCCATTTTCTGCTACGGAAGTGTTTTATAGTTGAAATTTTTTATCAGTGAGGGTCACACTGTAGTCACTTCCTGTCTGAGTCAGGACTGAGTCAGCCACTTACATAACTAATATTTAACTCTTTCAGACAGATAAAGAAAAAAAGGAACACGGCATAATTATTTGGGTGCTAGGCACTGTACATACACATGTCTATCTCATAATGTCAAATGTCACTTCGGGTATCCTTTAACCACTTCCCGACCGCCGTATAGACAATTGGCGGCTGGGAAGTGGACCCCGCAAGGACCGCCGTATTGACAAATGGCGGCGGTCCTTGTAGGGGCATGGGCGGCGCCTAGGGCACTCAATCACCCGCCCACACCCTCAGACCCCAGCCCTGATCACCTCGCCAGTGCATTGCTTGCATCTATTCCCCCCTCTAATCACACCTTGAGACACCCAACAATCACCTCCTGTCACCCCCTAGCACACCTACCCATCAGATCAGGCCCTAATTTGCCCCGTGTGGGCTCCTGATCACTCGGCCAAACTCTCAGATCCCCCTCAGACCTCCTTCTGATCACCTCCCCAGTGCATTGATTGCATCTATTTTCCCCTCTAACCACCCCCTGAGACACCCATCAATCACCTCCTGTCACGCCCCTAGCACTCCTATCCATCAGATCAGGCCCAATACAACCTGTCATCTAAAAGGCCACCCTGCTTATGACCGGTTCCACAAAATTCGCCCCCTCATAGACCACCTGTCATCAAAATTTGCAGATGCTTATACCCCTGAACAGTCATTTTGAGACATTTGGTTTCCAGACTACTCACGGTTTTGGGCCCGTGAAATGCCAGGGTGGTATAGGAACCCCACAAGTGACCCCATTTTAGAAAAAAGACACCCCAAGGTATTCTGTTAGGTGTATGACGAGTTCATAGAATATTTTATTTTTTGTCAAAAGTTAGCGGAAATTGATTTTTATTGTCGTTTTTTTCACAAAGTGTCATTTTTCACTAACTTGTGACAAAAAATAAAATCTTCTATGAACTCGCCATACACCTAACGGAATACCTTGGGGTGTCTTCTTTCTAAAATGGGGTCACTTGTGGGGTTCCTATACTGCCCTGGCATTTTAGGGGCCCTAAACCGTGAGGAGTAGTCTAGAAAACAAATGCCTCAAAATGACCTGTGAATAGGACGTTGGGCCCCTTAGCGCACCTAGGCTGCAAAAAAGTGTCACACATGTGGTACCGCCGTACTCAGGAAAAGTAGTATAATGTGTTTTGGGGTGTATTTTTACACATACCCATGCTGGGTGGGAGAAATCTCTCT
Organism: Hyperolius riggenbachi; assembly: GCF_040937935.1. NCBI lineage: Eukaryota > Metazoa > Chordata > Amphibia > Anura > Hyperoliidae > Hyperolius > Hyperolius riggenbachi. The sequence goes on from NC_090655.1 coordinate 183,920,065, forward strand.
GTAAATGGACAATTGTGTGTAAAAAAAAAAAATCAAACAATTGTCATTTACAGAGATATTACTCCCACCCAGCATGGGAATGTGTAAAAATACACCCCAAAACACATTATACTACTACTCCTGAGTACGGCGGTACCACATGTGTGGCACTTTTTTTGCAGCCTAGGTGCGCTAAGGGGCCCAAAGTCCAATGAGTACCTTTAGGATTTCGCAGGTCATTTAGCGACATTTTGGTTTCAAGACTACTCCTCACGGTTTATGGCCCCTAAAATGCCAGGGCAGTATAGGAACTCCACAAATGACCGCATTCTAGAAAGAAGACACCCAAAGGTATTCCGTTAGGAGTATGGTGAGTTCATAGATTTTATTTTTTGTCACAAGTTAGGGAAAAATGACCCTTTGTGAAAAAAAACAATTAAAATCAATTTCCGCTAACTTGTGACAAAAAAATAAAAACTTCTATGAACTCACCATACTCCTAACGGAATACCTTGGGGTGTCTTCTTTCTAAAATGGGGGCATTAGTGGGGTTCCTATACTGCCCTGGCATTTTAGGGGCCCTAAACCGTGAGGAGTAGTCTTGAAACAAAAATGACCTGTGAAATCCTAAAGGTACTCATTGGACTTTGGGCCCCTTAGCGCAGTTAGGGTGCAAAAAAGTGCCACACATGTGGTATTGCCGTACTCAGGAGAAGTAGTATAATGTGTTTTGGGGTGTATTTTTACACATACCCATGCTGGGTGGGAGAAATATCTCTGTAAATGACAATTGTTTGATTTATTTTTTTTACACACAATTGTCCATTTACAATCAATTGTCATTTACAGAGATATTTCTCCCACCCAGTGTGGGTATGTGTAAAAATACACTCCAAAACACATTATACTACTTCTCCTGAGCACGGCAATACCACATGTGTGGCACTTTTTTGCAGCCTAACTGCGCTAAGGGGCCCAAAGTCCAATGAGCACATTTAGGCTTTACAGGGGTGCTTACAATTTAGCACCCCCAAAATGTCAGGACAGTAAACACACCCCACAAATGACCCCATTTTGGAAAGTAGACACTTCAAGGTATTCAGAGAGGGGCATGGTGAGTCCGTGGCAGATTTCATTTTTTTTTGTCGCAAGTTAGAAGAAATGGAAACTTTTTTTTTTTTTTTTTTTTTTTTCTCACAAAGTGTCATTTTCTGCTTACTTGTGACAAAAAATAATATCTTCTATGAACTCACTATGCCTCTCAGTGAATACTTTGGGATGTCTTCTTTCCAAAATGGGGTCATTTGGGGGGTATTTATACTATCCTGGAATTCTAGCCCCTCATGAAACATGACAGGGGGTCAGAAAAGTCAGAGATGCTGGAAAATGGGAAAATTCACTTTTTGCACCATAGTTTGTAAACGCTATAACTTTTACCCGAACCAATAAATATAGGCTGAATGGGTTTTTTTTTATCAAAAACATGTTTGTCCACATTTTTCGTGCTGCATGTATACAGAAATTTTACTTTATTTGAAAAATGTCAGCACAGAAAGTTAAAAAAATAATCATTTTTTTGACAAAATTCATGTCTTTTTTGATGAATATAATAAAAAGTAAAAATCGCAGCAGCAATCAAATAGCACCAAAAGAAAGCTTGATTAGTGACAAGAAAAGGAGCCAAAATTCATTTCGGTGGTAGGCTGTATGAGCGAGCAATAAACCGTGAAAGCTGCAGTGGTCTGAATGGAGAAAAAGGCTCTGGTCCTTAAGGGGGTAAAGCCCACGGTCTTCAAGTGGTTAAAGCATGACAGTGGTAACTTGTAGAGCGGAGTATCAATTCTGTTTTTCCATGCAAATTTCTCTTCACTTGACCCTGAGTGAATTAAGTTGCCAGACAATAGATCAGCAAGCTACTTGGCTTGATTGGCTCAATTTCACGTTACCTGAAACTTACATGGAAAGTTGGAGTGGACGTTCATCTCTAGTGGTTTGTTTAATTACCTATTGGGGTGATTAATTGACTTTCTCTACTTGTTAGCATCAGAGAAGATGTTGAGAGCTTGGAAAGAGATGGAAGATCGAGCAGTAGGATGTGCAAAGGTATGACATAGGAACAAGTTGGTCTTTAATAGGAACAAGTTAGTCTTAAATGTGTAGCAGTTTATTATGGTATTTTTTGGACTATAAGATGCTCTGGACTAGAAGACGCACATACGTTTAGAGGACAGAAACCAGGGAAAAAATATACTAAACCTGGTGCATCCGTGGTCCATGGGCATCTTGTAGATTTTCTCCCCCCAATTATGTCTTCCTCCTGTCCTCCTATGTGTCCTCCTCCTGTCCCCTTTTGTGTCCGCCTAGCTCCTTTTGTGTTCTCCTCCTGTCCCCCCTCTGTGTCTTCCTCCGTGTCCCCGGTTTCTTGCTCTGCTCCCCCTGTGTAATGTAAGAAGCAGCGGCAGCCGCAAGTATCACTCACCTGACCCGAGCGTGCACACGGCGATCAGCTGCTACTCTTCCCCCTAGTGGCGGTGGCGTGCATAATGATGTGACCAGTAAATACCAGTGAGAGAAGCAGCTGATTGTCATGGGCACCCTCGGGTCAGGTGAGTGATTCATGCAGCTGCCGCTGCTACTTACTTTATACTGGGGAGTGGAGGAGGACACCGGGGTGTGCAGGGAGTCTCTGACCTCTCATAGACATCTCAGCGATTTGTATCAACGGGTGATCATAAGTTAGGGACTCCCTGTATTTGGACTATAGGATGCAGGGACTTTTTCTCTCCACTTTTGGGGGAGAAAGTGTGTTCTAGTTTGAAAAATATGGTCGTCTACAGGTGGCAAACACTGCGTATGTATGCTACAGCCGCCAGTGACTTGGGTGCAGGGTGAGCCGAATGACTGCTCGCTCTGCTGCCGCTAAACTCACCAGCGGTGTTAAATACTATTCCCCCTCCGAAATATAGCAACTCTAATGGTGGCCATACATGGTACAATTTTTTCATCCAATCTTACCATTTCAATGTAGTAGAAGGGTAAATTAAGTGAATATACTAAAAGGATAATTTAGGCAGTTCCCTTATAATACATAGAAATGGTAAGATTGGATGAAAAAATTGTACCATGTATGGCCACCATAAGGGAGATGTTATTCAGCGTCTGGCGATTGCTGGTGCCCCGAATTACTCTTGCGCAGGGTGCGCATCATAGCATTGCCGTGCACCCAAGTAATCTGCTTTGCCTTCCTTGCCATTTTTTATGTGGACCTCCAGAACTTAAAGAGACTCCGTAACAAAAAGTTAATCCGGTTTTCTTCCATCCTACAAGTTCCAAAATCTATTCTAATGTGTTTTGGCTTACTGCAGCACGTTCTACTATTCACCATCTCTGTAATAAATCAACTTATCTCTCTCCTGTCAGACTTGTCGGCCTGTGTCTGGAAGGCTGCCAAGTTCTTCAGTGTTGTGGTTCTGTGATGCATCTCCCCCTTTCAGGCCCCTCTCTGCACACTGCCTGTGTGATATTTAGATTAGTGCAGCTTCTCTCTGCTCTATTATCTTTTACAAGCTGGATAAATCCTCCTCTGAGCTGGCTGGCCTTTCACATACTGAGGAATTACATACAGGCAGAGCTGTCTGCACTCTGCAGGAAGAAACAGCCTGACACTTCAGTGGAATATAGCTGCAGGGGGAAAGAAACACACAAATGATCTCTTGAGATTAAAAAGGAAAGCTGTATACAGCCTGCTTGTGTATGGATGTATTTTCTATGTGTGGACATATTGTACATCAACCTACTTCCTGTTTTGGTGGCCATTTTGTTTGTTTATAAACAAACTTTTTAAAACTGTTTTTAACCACTTTTAATGCGGCGGGGAGCAACGAAATTGTGACAGAGGGTAATAGCAGATGTCCCCTACCGCACTGGTATGTTTACTTTTGTGCGATTTTAACAATACAGATTCTCTTTTAATGTGCATCATTGTAAGCAGTACCAGAATGCCTGCACGCTGCCTCTCCAACCAGAGGAGCACACCGGTGAACGTTTATGGTTAAAACATTGTCAGTTTGAGGTGGAGTGCAGCAACAACCGATGGGACCCCTCAGCAAAAATTTTTTGATCCGAAAACCCCTTGTGTAGCTGGTAACATCCCCTGGTAATAATCACCACTGTTCATAGTACACATGGAGGTGATCACTAGCACTGCGGCACCAATAAAGAGCTCATGAAGCAGCTGAAGGAGGGATGCAGGCGGGGCCAGGTGCCTTGGGAGGGGATGCTAACCTCTGTTGGAACGGCACTTATATTAGGTACACATGTGATTAAAAGGCCCCTGTATTTATCGCACTACTGACACCTGTCCAGTCATCTCTTCCTTGTTTTGTTACCTTCATTTTGTTGTGTGCCCTAGAATTAGTAGTTATTATACAAATGTTATATTGAAAGTAAGTCTATGATGGGTTTATTTGTTTTTTGCCTTGTTTACAACATTTATCTGCATTTTTTTTCCTTCTATTCGCAGGCTGGAGAAATTTCCTTTCTGGATGACCAGATAATGGGCCTCCACACAGAGATAGTGGAACTGCAGCGGAGTCCATATGCACGCAGACAAGTCGACGTCATGGAACACCTGTAAGTTCCAACTTAGATATACATGTTGTATCTTTTGCCTTTGCAGTTTTAGTGTTTCTGTTAAAAGATTTACTTTCTGTAGTTCAGTCAAGCTGACATTTGACGGCGTGAATTTTGGTGGGTTGTATTTGGAACTTTGTTTCTGACACATTGTAATTTAGTACACCTTGTACTATAGAAAAAAATGGTAATAGCACTAATGATCAGAATGTGTTCTTTGCACTCTTTAGCCAGGCATCTATCTCACTCCTCCATGTCTGATCCGAACAAGTCTTGCTCTAGAATTCCTTCTCAACTGACTCTTGCATCACTGACTGCTACAAACTAAACTTGGAGAGGAAAGGGGGGATCCACTGTATACATAATACATAAAGGAATGTTTTTCCATAGCCTCAGTCACACATGATTGAAACAGTGCAGCAAAGCAAGAGTTAATTCATCCTTGTACACTCCCTGCAAGAGCACTGTTTTCAAGACCTTGAAACGTTGTAAATCACCCTGCCCTAGCTGGCATAGATGTTTCCACAGTGCCTGATCCTGATGGTTTTTGGCTAATCCCATTGCAGCCTGGTAGACCTTACGCAGATGCCCCTATCACCACACTGCAGGGGAGCACTTAACCACTTCCCGACCGCCGTATTGACAATTGGCGGCCGGGAAGTGCACCCCGCAAGGACCGCCGTATAGACAAATGGCGGCGGTCCGTGTAGGGGCATGGGCGGAGCGATCGCGTCATCCGTGACGCGATCCTCCGCCTGGCACCACTCACCCGCCGCAACATCCCGCCGGCCATACGGAAGCGCCGGCGGGATGTTAACCCGACGATCGCCGCATACAAAGTGTATAATACACTTTGTAATGTTTACAAAGTGTATTATACAGGCTGCCTCCTGCCCTGGTGGTCCCAGTGTCCGAGGGACCACCAGGGCAGGCTGCAGCCACTCTAGTCTGCACCAAGCACACTGATTTCCCCCCCCCCCTGCCCCAGATCGCCCACAGCACCCATCAGACCCCGCCCCCCAGACCCCTGTTTGCACCCAATCACCCCCCTAATCACCCATCAATCACTCCCTGTCACTATCTGTCAACGCTATTTTTTGTTTCATCTCCCCCTCTTCCCCCTGCTCCCTCCTGATCACCCCCCCACCCCTCAGATTCTCCCCAGACCCCCCCCCCCCCCATGTACTGTATGCATCTATCCCCCCTGATCACCTGTCAATCACCCATCAATCACCCCCTGTCACTGCCACCCATCAATCAGACCCTAACCTGCCCCTTGCGGGCGATCTGATCACCCCCCCACACCAATAGATCGCCCGCAGATCCGACATCAGATCACCTCCCAAATCCATTGTTTACATCTATTCTCTCCTCTAAACACCCACTAATTACCCATCAATCTCCCCCTATCACCACCTGTCACTGTTACCCATCAGATCAGACCCTAATCTGCCCCTTGCGGGCACCCAATCACCCGCCCACACGCTCAGATTGCCCTCAAACCCGACCCCCCCCCCCCCCCCTTATCAATTCGCCAGTGCATTAATTACATCTGTCCTTCCCTGTAATAACCCACTGATCACCTGTCAATCACCTGCCAATCACCTATCACCCATCAATCACCCCCTGTCACCCCCTGTCACTGCCACCCAACAATCAGCCCCTAACCTGCCCCTTGCGGGCAATCTGATCGCCCACCCACACCAATAGATCGCCCGCAGATCCGACATCAGATCACCACCCAAGCGCAGCGTTTACATCTATTCTCTCCTCTAAACACCCACTTATTACCCATCAATCACCCATCAATCTCCCCCTATCACCACCTGTCACTGTTACCCATCAGATCAGACCCTAATCTGCCCCTTGCGGGCACCCAATCACCCGCCTACACGCTCAGATTGCCCTCAGACCCCCCCCTTATCAATTCGCCAGGGCATTATTTACATCTGTCCTTCCCTGTAATAACCCACTGATCACCTGTCAATCACCCATCAATCACCCCCTGTCACTGCCACCTATCAATCACCCCCTGTCACTGCCACCCATCAATCAGCCACTAACCTGCCCCTTGCGGGCAAACTGATCACCCACCCACACCAATAGATCGCCCGCAGATCCGACATCAGATCACCACCCAAGCGCAGTGTTTACATCTATTCTCTCCTCTAAACACCCACTAATTACCCATCAATCACCCCCTATCACCACCTGTCACTGTTACCCATCAGATCAGACCCTAATCTGCCCCTTGCGGGCACCCAATCACCCGCCTACACGCTCAGATTGCCCTCAGACCCCCCCCCCCCCCCCTTATCAATTCGCCAGTGCAATATTTACATCTGTTCTCCCCTGTAATAACCCACTGATCACCTGTCAATCACCCATCAATCACCCCCTGTCACTGCCACCCATCAATCACCCCCTGTCACTGCCACCCATCAATCACCCGCTGTCACTGCCTTCCATCAATCAGCCCCTAACCTGCCCCTTGCGGGCAATCTGATCACCCACCCACACCAATAGATCGCCCGCAGATCCGACGTCCGATCACCTCCCAAGTGCAGTGTTTACATCTGTTCTCTACCCTAAACACCCACTAATTACCCATCAATCACCCCCTGTCACTGCTACCTATCAGATTAGACCCCTATCTGCCCCTAGGGCACTCAATCACCCGCCCACACCCTCAGAATGCCCTCAGACCCCAGCCCTGATCACCTCGCCAGTGCATTGCTTGCATCTATCCCCCCCCCTCTAATCACACCTTGAGACACCCATCAATCACCTCCTGTCACCCCCTAGCACACCTACCCATCAGATCAGGCCCTAATTTGCCCCGTGTGGGCTCCTGATCACTCGGCCAAACCCTCAGATCCCCCTCAGACCCCCTTCCGATCACCTCCCCAGTGCATTGATTGCATCTATTTTCCCCTCTAACCACCCCCTGAGACACCCATCAATCACCTCCTGTCACCCCCCTAGCACTCCTATCCATCAGATCAGGCCCAATACAACCGGTCATCTAAAAGGCCACCCTGCTTATGACCGGTTCCACAAAATTCGCCCCCTCATAGACCACCTGTCATCAAAATTTGCAGATGCTTATACCCCTGAACAGTCTTTTTGAGACATTTGGTTTCCAGACTACTCACGGTTTTGGGCCCGTAAAATGCCAGGGCGGTATAGGAACCCCACAAGTGACCCCATTTTAGAAAAAGACACCCCAAGGTATTCTGTTAGGTGTATGACGAGTTCATAGAAGATTTTTTTTGTCAAAAGTTAGCGGAAATTGATTTTAATAGTTTTTTTCCACAAAGTGTCATTTTTCACTAACTTGTGACAAAAGATAAAATCTTCTATGAACTCGCCATACACCTAACGGAATACCTTGGGGTGTCTTCTTGGGGTCACTTGTGGGGTTCCTATACTGCCCTGGCATTTTAGGGGCCCTAAACCGCGAGGAGTAGTCTAGAAAACAAATGCCTCAAAATGATCTGTGAATAGGACGTTGGGCCCCTTAGCGCACCTAGGCTGCAAAAAAGTGTCACACATGTGGTACCGCCGTACTCAGGAAAAGTAGTATAATGTGTTTTGGGGTGTGTTTTTACACATGCCCATGCTGGGTGGGAGAAATTTCTATGTAAATGGACAATTGTGTGTAAAAAAAAAATCAAACATTTGTCATTTACAGAGATATTTCTCCCACTTAGCATGGGTATGTGTAAAAATACACCCCAAAACACATTATACTACTTCTCCTGAGTACGGCGGTACCACATGTGTGGCACTTTTTTACACCCTAAGTACGCTAAGGGGCCCAAAGTCCAATGAGTACCTTTAGGATTTCACAGGTCATTTTGCGACATTTGGTTTCAAGACTACTCCTCACGGTTTAGGGCCCCTAAAATGCCAGGGCAGTATAGGAACCCCACAAATGACCCCATTCTAGAAAGAAGACACCCAAAGGTATTCCGTTAGGAGTATGGTGAGTTCATAGAAGATTTTATTTTTTGTCACAAGTTAGCGGAAAATGACACTTTGTGAAAAAAAACTATTAAAATCAATTTCCGCTAACTTGTGACAAAAAATAAAATCTTCTATGAACTCGCTATACTCCTAACGGAATACCTTGGGGTGTCTTCTTTCTAAAATGGGGTCATTTGTGGGGTTCCTATACTGCCCTGGCATTTTAGGGGCCCTAAACCGTGAGGAGTAGTCTTGAAACAAAAATGACCTGTGAAATCCTAAAGGTACTCATTGGACTTTGGGCCTTTTAGCGCAGTTAGGGTGCAAAAAAGTGCCACACATGTGGTATTGCCGTACTCGGGAGAAGTAGTACAATGTGTTTTGGGGTGTATTTTTACACATACCCATGCTGGGTGGGAGAAATACCTCTGTAAATGACAATCTTTTGATTTTTTTTTACACACAATTGTCCATTTACAGAGTTCTTTCTCCCACCCAGCATGGGTATGTGTAAAAATACACCCCAAAACACATTATAATACTTCTCCTGAGTATGGCGATACCACATGTGTGGCACTTTTTTGCACCCTAACTGCGCTAAAGGGCCCAAAGTCCAATGAGTACCTTTAGGATTTCACAGGTCATTTTGCGACATTTGGTTTCAAGACTACTCCTCACGGTTTAGGGCCCCTAAAATGCCAGGGCAGTATAGGAACCCCACAAATGACCCCATTTTAGAAAGAAGACACCCAAAGGTATTCCGTTAGGAGTATAGCGAGTTCATAGAAGATTTTATTTTTTGTCACAAGTTTGTGAAAAAAACTATTAAAATCAATTTCCGCTAAGTGTCATTTTCCGCTAACTTGTGACAAAAAATAAAATCTTCTATGAACTCACCATACTCCTAACGGAATACCTTTGGGTGTCTTCTTTCTAGAATGGGGTCATTTGTGGGGTTCCTATACTGCCCTGGCATTTTAGGGGCCCTAAACCGTGAGGAGTAGTCTTGAAACCAAATGTCGCAAAATGACCTGTGAAATCCTAAAGGTACTCATTGGACTTTGGGCCCTTTAGCGTAGTTAGGGTGCAAAAAAGTGCCACACATGTAGTATCGCCGTACTCAGGAGAAGTAGTATAATGTGTTTTGGGGTGTATTTTTACACATACCCATGCTGAGTGGGAGAAAGATCTCTAAATGGACAATTGTGTGTAAAAAAAAAAATTAACAAATTGTCATTTACAGAGATATTTCTCCCACCCAGCATGGGTATGTGTAAAAATACACCCCAAAACACATTATACTACTTCTCCTGAGTACGGCAATACCACATGTGTGGCACTTTTTTGCAGCCTAACTGCGCTAAGGGGTCCAAAGTCCAATGAGCACCTTTAGGCTTTACAGGGGTGCTTACAATTTAGCACCCCCCAAAATGTCAGGACAGTAAACACACCCCACAAATGACCCCATTTTGGAAAGTAGACCCTTCAAGGTATTCAGAGAGGGGCATGGTGAGTCCGTGGCAGATTTCATTTTTTTTTTTTGTCGCAAGTTAGAAGAAATGGAAACTTTTTTTTTTTTTTTAGTTTTGTTTGTCACAAAGTGACATTTTCCGCTTACTTGTGACACAAAATATCTTCTATGAACTCACTATGCCTCTCAGTGAATACTTTGGGATGTCTTCTTTCCAAAATGGGGTCATTTGGGGGGTATTTATACTATCCTGGAATTCTAGCCCCTCATGAAACATGACAGGGGGTCAGAAAAGTCAGAGATGCTTGAAAATGGGAAAATTCACTTTTTGCACCATAGTTTGTAAACGCTATAACTTTTACCCAAACTAATAAATATACACTGAATGGATTTTTTTTTTTATCCAAAACATGTTTGTCCACATTTTTCACGCTGCATGTATACAGAAATTTTACTTTATTTGAAAAATGTCAGCACAGAAAGTTAAAAAAATCATTTTTTTGCTAAAATTCATGTCTTTTTTGATGAATATAATAAGTAAAAATCGCAGGAGCAATCAAATAGCACCAAAAGAAAGCTGTATTAGTGACAAGAAAAGGAGCCAAAATTCATTTCGGTGGTAGGTTGTATGAGCGAGCAATAAACCGTGAAAGCTGCAGTGGTCTAAATGGGAAAAAAAGTGGCCGGTCCTTAAGGGGTAGAAAGCCCTAGGTCCTCAAGTGGTTAAACACACTGTCTCACCCTGTCCGCTTCACTTTACAAGCCTGCTTTATGTTGCGGTTAAAGTGGATCCGAGATGAACTTTTACTCCTTGCATAATTGTGTTCCTTTTCTATTATTTATAGGGCATTCTTCAAGCCAAATACTTTTTTGTTTTTAGTTTATAGGGAATAAGAGTATTAAAACAAACAAGCCTCGCCCACAGGTTTTCAGAGAGCCAAGGCATTTTTAGACAGTAGCAAGGGCTCAGGGGAGCTCAGTCTGGGCAGGAGGAGGGGGAGATATTACTAGCTAGAGATTTCAGAGACAGAAGGGAGGAGGAGGGGAGATTAGGTTTTTTTCACAGGCTGAGTGCTGATGATGCAGATAAGATTGCCTGTGTGTAATGTTTACAAACATGGCTGGTGTCATTTTATCACAGGAATAAATAATCATTTTCTATTGAAGCTGTTTGCAGCTAGATTTGCTGTGTAAATTATCTAAACGTTAGATAAGATATATAGACAAGTTACTTGTTATAGTTAGTTTTTCATCTCGGATCCGCTTTAACCACTTGAGGACCTAGGGCTTTCTACCCCTTAAGGACCGGCCACTTTTTTTCCATTCAGACCACTGCAGCTTTCACGGTTTATTGCTCGCTCATACAACCTACCACCTAAATGAATTTTGGCTCCTTTTCTTGTCACTAATAAAGCTTTCTTTTAGTGCTATTTGATTGCTCCTGCGATTTTTACTTTTTATTATATTCAGCAAAAAAGACATGAATTTTGGCAAAAAAATGATTTTTTTAACTTTCTGTGCTGACAGTTTTCAAATAAAGTAAAATTTCTGTATACATGCAGCGCGAAAAATGTGGACAAACATGTTTTTGATAAAAAAAAACCCATTCAGTGTATATTTATTGGTTTGGGTAAAAGTTATAGCGTTTACAAACTATGGTGCAAAAAGTGAATTTTCCCATTTTCAAGCATCTCTGACTTTTCTGACCCTCTGTCATGTTTCATGAGGGGCTAGAATTCCAGGATAGTATAAATACCCCCCAAATGACCCCATTTTGGAAAGAAGACATCCCAAAGTATTCACTGAGAGGCATAGTGAGTTCATAGAAGATATTATTTTTTGTCACAAGTAAGCGGAAAATGACACTTTGTGAAAAAAAAAAAAAAAAAAAAAGTTTCCATTTCTTCTAACTTGCGACAAAAAAAAATGAAATCTGCCACGGACTCACCATGCTCCTCTCTGAATACCTTGAAGTGTCTACTTTCCAAAATGGGGTCATTTGTGGGGTGTGTTTACTGTCCTGACATTTTGGGGGGTGCTAAATTGTAAGCACCCCTGTAAAGCCTGAAGGTGCTCATTGGACTTTGGACCCCTTAGCGCAGTTAGGGTGCAAAAAAGTGCCACACATGTGGTATTGCCGTACTCAGGAGAAGTAGTATAATGTGTTTTGGGGTGTATTTTTACACATACCCATGCTGGGTGGGAGAAATATCTCTGTAAATGACAATTTGTTAATTTTTTTTACACACAATTGTCCATTTACAGAGATCTTTCTCCCACTCAGCATGGGTATGTGTAAAAATACACCACAAAACACATTATACTACTTCTCCTGAGTACGGCGATACCACATGTGTGGCACTTTTTTGCACCCTAACTGCGCTAAAGGGCCCAAAGTCCAATGAGTACCTTTAGAATTTCACAGGTCATTTTGAGAAATTTCGTTTCAAGACTACTCCTCACGGTTTAGGGCCCCTAAAATGCCAGGGCAGTATAGGAACCCCACAAATGACCCCATTTTAGAAAGAAGACACCCCAAGGTATTCCGTTAGGAGTATAGTGAGTTCATAGAAGATTTTATTTTTTTGTCAAAAGTTAGCGGAAATTGATTTTAATTGTGTTTTTTCACAAAGTGTCATTTTCCACTAACTTTTGACAAAAAATAAAATCTTCTATGAACTCACCATACTCCTAACGGAATACCTTGGGGTGTCTTCTTTCTAAAATGGGGTCATTTGTGGGGTTCCTATACTGCCCTGGCATTTTAGGGGCCCTAAACCGTGAGGAGTAGTCTTGAAACGAAATTTCTCAAAATGACCTGTGAAATTCTAAAGGTACTCATTGGACTTTGGGCCCTTTAGCGCAGTTAGGGTGCAAAAAAGTGCCACACATGTGGTATCGCCGTACTCAGGAGAAGTAGTACAATGTGTTTTGGGGTGTATTTTTACACATACCCATGCTGGGTGGGAGAAATACCTCTGTAAATGGACAATTGTGTGTAAAAAAATCAAAAGATTGTCATTTACAGAGGTATTTCTCCCACCCAGCATGGGTATGTGTAAAAATACACCCCAAAACACATTATACTACTTCTCCCGAGTACGGCGATACCACATGTGTGGCACTTTTTTGCACCCTAACTGCACTAAGGGGCCCAAAGTGCAATGAGTACCTTTAGGATTTCACAGGTCATTTTTGTTTCAAGACTACTCCTCACGGTTTAGGGCCCCTAAAATGCCAGGGCAGTATAGGAACCCCACTAATGACCCCATTTTAGAAAGAAGACACCCCAAGGTATTCCGTTAGGAGTATGGTGAGTTCATAGAAGTTTTTATTTTTTTGTCACAAGTTAGCGGAAATTGATTTTAATAGTTTTTTTTCACAAAGTGTCATTTTCCGCTAACTTGTGACAAAAAATAAAATCTTCTATGAACTCACCATACTCCGTACGGAATACCTTTGGGTGTCTTCTTTCTAGAATGGGGTCATTTGTGGGGTTCCTATACTGCCCTGGCATTTTAGGGGCCCTAAACCGTGAGGAGTAGTCTTGAAACCAAATGTCGCAAAATGACCTGTGAAATCCTAAAGGTACTCATTGGACTTTGGGCCCCTTAGCGTACTTAGGGTGTAAAAAAGTGTCACACATGTGGTACCGCCGTACTCAGGAGAAGTAGTATAATGCGTTTTGGGGTGTATTTTTACACATACCCATGCTAAGTGGGAGAAATATCTCTGTAAATGACAATTGTTTGATTTTTTTACACACAATTGTCCATTTACATAGAAATTTCTCCCATCCAGCATGGGTATGTGTAAAAATACACCCCAAAACACATTATACTACTTTTCCTGAGTACAGCGGTACCACATGTGTGACAATTTTTGCAGCCTAGGTGCGCTAAGGGGCCCAACGTCCTATTCACAGGTCATTTTGAAGCATTTGTTTTCTAGACTACTCCTCGCGGTTTAGGGCCCCTAAAATGCCAGGGCAGTATAGGAACCCCACAAGTGACCCCATTTTAGAAAGAAGACACCCCAAGGTATTCCGTTAGGTGTATGGCGAGTTCATAGAAGATTTTATTTTTTGTCACAAGTTAGTGAAAAATGACTTTGTGAAAAAAAACCAATAAAAATTAATTTCCGCTAACTTTTGACAAAAATAAAATCTTCTATGAACTCGTCATACACCTAACAGAATACCTTGGGGTGTCTTTTTTTCTAAAATAGGGTCACTTGTGGGGTTCCTATACCGCCCTGGCATTTTACAGGCCCAAAACCGTGAGTAGTCTGGAAACCAAATGTCTCAAAATGACTGTTCAGGGGTATAAGCATCTGCAAATTTTGATGACAGGTGGTCTATGAGGGGGCGAATTTTGTGGAACCGGTCATAAGCAGGGTGGCCTTTTAGATGACAGGTTGTATTGGGCCTGATCTGATGGATAGGAGTGCTAGGGGGGTGACAGGAGGTGATTGATGGGTGTCTCAGGGGGTGGTTAGAGGGGAAAATAGATGCAATCAATGCACTGGGGAGGTGATCGGAAGGGGGTCTGAGGGGGATCTGAGGGATTGGCCGAGTGATCAGGAGCCCACACGGGGCAAATTGGGGCCTGATCTGATGGGTAGGTGTGCTAGGGGGTGACAGGAGGTGATTGATGGGTGTCTCAAGGTGTGATTAGAGGGGGGAATAGATGCAAGCAATGCACTGGCGAGGTGATCAGGGCTGGGGTCTGAGGGCATTCTGAGGGTGTGGGCGGGTGATTGAGTGCCCTAGGGGCAGATAGGGGTCTAATCTGATAGGTAGCAGTGACAGGGGGTGATTGATGGGTAATTAGTGGGTGTTTAGGGTAGAGAATAGATGGAAACACTGCGCTTGGGTGGTGATCTGATGTCGGATCTGCGGGCGATCTATTGGTGTGGGTGGGTGATCAGTTTGCCCGCAAGGGGCAGGTTAGGGGCTGATTGATGGGTGGCAGTGACAGCGGGTGGTTGATGGGTGGAAGTGACAGGGGGTGATTGATGGGTGGCAGTGACAGGGGGTGATTGATGGGTGATTGATAGGTGATTGACAGGTAATCAGTGGGTTATTACAGGGGAGAACAGATGTAAATATTGCACTGGCGAATTGATAAGGGGGGGTCTGAGGGCAATCTGAGCGTGTAGGCGGGCGATTGGGTGCCCGCAAGGGGCAGATTAGGGTCTGATCTGATGGGTAACAGTGACAGGTGGTGATAGGGGGTGATTGATGGGTAATTAGTGGGTGTTTAGAGGAGAGAATAGATGTAAACGCTGCGCTTGGGTGGTGATCTGATGTCGGATCTGCGGGCGATCTATTGGTGTGGGTGGGTGATCAGATTGCCCGCAAGGGGCAGGTTAGGGGCTGATTGTTGGGTGGCAGTGACGGGGTGATTGATGGGTGATAGGTGATTGGCAGGTGATTGACAGGTGGTCAGTGGGTTATTACAGGGAAGGACAGATGTAATTAATGCACTGGCGAATTGATAAGGGGGGGGTCTGAGGGCAATCTGAGCGTGTGGGCGGGTGATTGGGTGCCCGCAAGGGGCAGATTAGGGTCTGATCTGATAGGTAACAGTGACAGGTGGTGATAGGGGGTGATTGATGGGTGATTGATGGGTAATTAGTGGGTGTTTAGAGAAGATAACAGATGTAAACAATACATTTGGGAGGTAATCTGACGGCGGGTTTGCGGGCGATCTAATGGTGTGGGTGGGTGATCAGATTGCCCGCAAGGGGCAGGTTAGGGGCTGATTGATGGGTGGCAGTGACAGGGGGTGATTGATGGGTGATAGGTGATTGGCAGGTGATTGACAGGTGATCAGTGGGTTATTACAGGGAAGAACAGATGTAATTAATGCACTGGTGAATTGATAAGGGGGGGTCAGAGGGCAATCTGAGCGTGTGGGCGGGTGATTGGGTGCCCGCAAGGGGCAGATTAGGGTCTGATCTGATAGGTAAAAGTGACAGGTGGTGATAGGGGGTGATTGATGGGTGATTGATGGGTAATTAGTGTGTGTTTAGAGGAGAGAATAGATGTAAACAATGGATTTGGGAGGTGATCTGATGTCGGATCTGCGGGCGATCTATTGGTGTGGGGGGGTGATCAGATTGCCCGCAAGGGGCAGGTTAGGGGCTGGCTGATGGGTGGCAGTGACAGGGGGTGATTGACGGGTGATTGACAGGTGATTGACAGGTGATTGACAGGTGATTGACAGGTGATCAGGGGGATAGATGCATACAGTAAACAGGGGGGGTGGTCTGGGGGGGGGGGGTCTGGGGAGAATCTGAGGGGTGGGGGGTGATCAGGAGGGGGCAGGGAGCAGGGTGGGGGATAAAAAAAAAAATAGCGTTGACAGATAGTGACAGGGAGTGATTGATGGGTGATTAGGGGGGTGATTGGGTGCAAACAGGGGTCTGGGGGGTGGGCAGGGGGGGGTCTGATGGGTGCTGTGGGCGATCTGGGGCAGGGGGGGGGGAAAAATCAGTGTGCTTGGTGCAGACTAGGGTGGCTGCAGCCTGCCCTGGTGGTCCCTCGGACACTGGGACCACCAGGGCAGGAGGCAGCCTGTATAATACACTTTGTAAACATTACAAAGTGTATTATACACTTTGTATGCGGCGATCGCGGGGTTAACATCCCGCCGGCGCTTCCGTATGGCCGGCGGGATGTTGCGGCGGGTGAGCGGCGCCAGGCGGAGGCGGAGGATCGCGTCACTGATGACGCGATCGCTCCGCCCATGCCCCTACAAGGACCGCCGCCAATTGTCAATACGGCGGTCCTTGCGGGGTGCACTTCCCGGCCGCCAATTGTACATACGGCGGTCGGGAAGTGGTTAATGTACCCCAGCAACAGGCAGAAGAGCAATATGGGTCTGAGGAGGAGTTTGTGACTGCAGCTTAAGCTACACCTACTATCCGGTTTACATTTTTCTGTGGAGCTGATATGGCACTTGGAATAATTATCTGAGAGGGACACCTGTATACAGTGGCATGGAGGAATACTGATCTGACTTGTCTTTGACTTCATGTATCTTATTTATTCCCTTAAAGTGAACCAGAGACGAAGCAACCTCATGTGTTTTACCATATATATCAGAGGGGACATTAGAGAAAACACTTACCCTGCTCTCTGTTTCATTTTTAACTGTTCAGCTTGCTTCTTATCAGGCATGATAAAATCGCTGACTGAGCATTCAGTCTGGCTTTGCTCAGGAATTTTTATAGCGGAGTCTGTGTTCTCTGGTGTCTTTTCAAGCCCAAGCCTGCCCTCTTGTGGCTCTGCTCAGGAATCATTATAGCTGAGTCATTATAGCAAAGCCAGACTGAATGCTCAGTGGGAGATTTTATCAGGGCTGATTAGAAGCAAGCTGAACAGTTAAAAATAAAACAGAGAGCAGGGTAGGCGTTTTCTCTAATGTTCCCACTGATATATATGGTAAAATACATGATGGTGCTTCATCTCTGGATCACTTTAACTTGCTTTCTGCCTCATATATGATAAGATGGTGCAGACAGAGCTCCCATTCCAATTGTATTTTGTTCTGTACATGAATTTAAAATGCTTTGTTTTTTTTCTATATCTGTATTTAGTTTTGTAAAGCTTAGTTGACTGCCACAAAATTATGGTACTGTACTGTAAAAGTCATTCATGTTTTCTTTTTCTACAGGGAACAGAAAGCCATAGAATTATACAAGCAGTTAAAGCCTCGATCTCCAGGTATATTGTCATTTTTCCGTTGTTGTTATGATTATTTTGTAGCATGCATGAAATATTGTTTATTTTTTCCCTTTTCTAGATAACGCCTATAGTGATAGCACTGAAATGGTGAAGACTATTGTCTTGACAGTGCAGGGCCAAGACAAAGTTCTGAGGGAGTTGTTTGGGCACTTGAGGTACTTTTTAAGTTTTACATTTAATCATATAAATTTATATTATTTTCCCTACCTGTTCTCATAGTTACTAACATGTAAAGCAGCATTCCTCTGATATTATTATTTATTATTATTATTATTATTTATTGTATTTATGAAGCGCCAACATATTACGCAGCGCTGAACATTAATTTAGGTTACAGACAATGTTTAGGGGTGACATACAGCAATATGACAATACAGGAAAACTAGATCACACAGCACAGTATGAGCATAAGGTAATGCTTAGTCAGTCACTGGATGGGAGCATGGAGATTAGGCAAGTTAGGTTCACTCAAGTGCATAGCATGGGTTCACAGTAATGGAGGTGCATGATTAGGTAGGACACAGGAGGAGGACCCTGCCCAAAGGCTTACAATCCAGAAGGAGAGGTAGAGACACGAAAGGTAGGGACCAGAGTTCTGTTGTGTGTTTAGAGCAATTGTGAGGGGTGGTAGGCCAGAGTGAAAAGGTGAGTTTTGAGGGCCTTCTTGAAGATGTTGAAGGAGGGGGCTGCCCTAATGGGTGGAGGTAGAGAGTTCCAAAGTGTTGGAGCAGCTCTTGAGAAGTCCTGGAGGCGTGCATGGGACTGTGTGATGCGGGGGGCGGTCAGGCGAAGTTAATTGGAGGAGCGGAGTGAGCGGCTAGGTGTGTACCTCTGAGTAAGATCAGAAATGTAGGTTGGACAGGTTTTGTGGACAGATTTGTAGGTCAGACACAATATCTTGAATCTGATTCTGGACTGGATAGGAAGCCAGTGGAGGGATTCACGGAGGGGTGCCGACCTGGTGGAGCGATGGGAGGAGTGGATAATTCTGGCTGCCGCATTCATGATGGACTGCAGTGGGGCTATTCGGGTCATAGGGAGACCAGATAGAAGGGCATTACAGTAGTCGAGGCGGGAAATTATAAGGGCATGGATGAGGAGTTTGGTGGTGGCAGAGGTCAGGAAAGGGTGAATATTACAGATGTTACGAAGGTGGAAGTTGCAGGACTTTGTGAGGTTTTGGATGTGTGGAGTGAAGGAGAGTTCAGAGTCCAGGGTGACACCCAGACAGCGGGCTTGAGAGGTAGGGCGAATGGTAGTGTGGTTAACAGTGACATGCACATCTTGGAGGTTCAGGGATAGCCGGGGTGGGAAGATCATAAATTCCGTTCTGTCTAGATTTAGTTTCAGGAACCTAGCGGATATCCAGGAGGAGATGGCTGATAGGCAGGAGGACACCTTGTCCATGGTAGTAGTCGAGATGTCGGATGTGGAGGTAGATTTGGGTGTCATCTGCATACAGATGATAGTTAAAACCCATGGAGGAGATAACCTTGCCAATGGAGGATGTGTATAGGGAGAACAGTAGGGGGCCAAGGACCAAGCCTTGGGGGACTCCTACCGAGAGGTGGTTAGGGGTGGACGAGGACTCATTGGAGGGCGTGAAGGAGCGGTTGGAGAGGTAGGATGAAAACCAGGTCAGGGCGTGATAGAGAATGCCCATGGACTGGAGGGACTGGAGGAGTAGGGGATGATCTACTGTGTCAAAAGCTGCTGAAAGGTCAAGGAGGAGGAGAATTGAGTATTTACCTTCAGCTTTAGGTAAGGCAAGGTCATTGACCACTTTGAGAGCAGTTTCGGTTGAGTGGGCAGGCCAAAATCCAAATTGCAGTAGGTCTAGCAGAGAGTTGGCATTGAGGTACTGGGTCAGGCGTTTGTGAACCAGACGCTCAAGGAGTTTTGAGGTAAAGGGGAGAAGGGAGATAGGGCGGTAGTTGGAGGGTAGTGAGGGGTCGAGGGAGGGTTTCTTGAGCAGGGGCAATACTGTGACCCGCTTGAAGTCTGAGGGGAAGGTACCTGTGGATAGGGAGAAGTTAAACAGGGTAGTGAGGACTGGGGCCAAATCCGTGAAGTGAGGCTGAAGTACATCAGAAGAGATGGGGTCAAGGTCAAGTCGTGGTATGCAGTAGGTGCTTGACTTCCTCAGTGGTAGTAGGATTGAAGGAGGTGAGGGGAGGATAGGGTGGAGGAGTAGTTGGTTGGGAGGGGGTGGGAGGTGAAGTTTGGATATTTCCTGACAGATGGAGACTATGTTGTTGGTGAAGTGGGTGGTTAAATCTGTGGCAGAGAGGGAGGAAACGGAGGGTGGGGGGGGGGGGGGTTTAAGCAGGGAGTTGAAAGTGGCAAAAAGACGCCAGGGATTAAAAGATTGTGCTCCGATGAGCTTGGTAAAGTATTCTTGCTTTGCATGAGCAAGGGCAGTGTGGAACTGCAGCAGGTTGGTCTTGTACTGTAGGAAATCCTGGTTAAGTTGAGTTTTCCTCCATTTCCGTTCAGTGGCAGGTGTTTCCCTCCAGAGGTTGCGAGTATGGGTAGTGCGCCAGGGTTGGGGGTTAGGGGGGGCGGTTGTGGCGGAATATTGGTGGAGCAGCTTTCTCTAGGGCTGATGAGAGAGTTTGGCGATGCTGAGTGGCAGCAAGATTAGGACAGGTTAGGGTGGGGAGAGTAGAGGAGAGGGCATGGGGGGGGGGGGGTCAGCAAGGACGTTAGGGTTGAGCTTGCGTAGGTCACGCTGCCATCGACCAGGTGGGTGGGCGGGTAGGTTGGAGCTGCCTTCCGTGAGGAGGTTGAAGGTGAGAAGGTGATGGTCTGAGGGTGGAAATGGTGCGATGTTAAGGTCTGCAATGATTGTGGATTTAGTGAATATAAGTTCGAGATATTAATCCAAATGTTGCTGCTGCCCCGTGCTGTGCACTGGGTGGAAAAGAGAGCATGGTCACATGATTGCAACTTTAGAAGGTTTTGTGTGAAACTTAATATCTGCTTCAGTTTTGGTAAAGAGAGGTTTAGTTTTATTCCCTTTCTATGCCCTCATTGGGCCGTTTATCTGCCTCGTGATAGGTGGTCCAAAATCAGTCTATTAAGGTAATTTAGCTTGGTGACAACTATCCAAAATGGGATTTCACTACCTAAGAAAGGAAAGGATATTTGTGAGTCATACTTAGTGAACCTCCAGACTAAAAATAAACTTAGCAGCACTGAAAAGGCTTTGTGTTTCTTTAACAGTTTCACAGCATCAGAACTTTGTTTCTCTTACCCAAGCCTCATTTTTAGCTGCACAGAAGAAAACTGCCCGGGCTTTTTTCCCCTGATGCTGTGCAAAGCATGATGGAATTTCTGATGTTCTGATGTTGTTGTTCTCGTTGTGATGTTCTGTGCAATTTTTTATTTTTTTTAACATTTTGAATTTGATATTTGAAGCCTAGTATGTGCAGCTGGGAGGGGTGATCAGGACACAGGATAGTTGGAACTGTGTCTTATGCTCCCTCCCACCTCCTT
The DNA here is from genome assembly GCF_040937935.1 of Hyperolius riggenbachi. Taxonomy (NCBI): domain Eukaryota; kingdom Metazoa; phylum Chordata; class Amphibia; order Anura; family Hyperoliidae; genus Hyperolius; species Hyperolius riggenbachi. The sequence continues at coordinate 183,941,367 of NC_090655.1, forward strand.
TCAACCAAAAAGATGGCAGACCCCATGAATCACAAACATTTGCCTGTTTTTCTTAAAACAGGGCGAGTAAGAGATTATATTACCAATCTATTCTAATTAACATAACTAATGTAACTTAATGACATTATGTTTGTTTAGGCTGAAGTTCCCCTTTAACCACTTGAGGCCCACAGTCTTTTCGCCCCGTAAGGACCAGAGCCTTTTTTTCCATTCAGACCACTGCAGCTTTCACGGTTTATTGCTCGGTCATACAACCTACCACCTAAATGAATTTTACCTCCTTTTCTTGTCACTAATACAGCTTTCTTTTGGTGCTATTTTATTGCTACTGCGAGTTTTACTTATTAATATATTCATCAAAAAAGACATGAATTTTGTCAAAAAAATGACTTTTTTAACTTTCTGTGCTGACATTTTTCAAATAAATGTCTTTGATAAAAAAAAAAAACATTCAGGGTATATTTATTGGATTGGGTAAAAGTTATAGCGTTTACAAACTATGGTGCCAAAAGTGAATTTTCCCATTTTGAAGCATCTCTGGCTTTCTGACCACCTGTTATGTTTCATGAGGTGCTAAAATTCCAGGATAGTAAAAATACCCCCCAAATGACTCCATTTTGGAAAGAAGACATCCCAAAGTTATTTAGTGAGAGGCATGGTGAGTTCATAGATTTTATTTTTTTTGTCACAAGTTAGCGGAAAATGACACTTTCTGACAAAAAAAGTTTCCATTTCTTCTAACTTGCGACAAAAAAAAAATGAAATCTGCCACGGACTCACTATGCTCCTCTCTGAATACCTTGAAGTGTCTACTTTCCAAAATGGGGTCATTTGTGGGGTGTGTTCACTGTCCTGGCATTTTGGGGGGTGCCTAATTGTAAGCACCCCTGTAAAGCCTAAAGATGCTCATTGGACTTTGGGCCCCTTAGCGCAGTTAGGCTGCAAAAAAGTGCCACACATGTGGTATTGCCGTACTCAGGAGAAGTAGTATAATGTGTTTGGGGGTGTATTTTTACACATACCCATGCTGGGTGGGAGAAATATCCCTGTAAATGACACCTTGAAACCAGTCTTGAAACCAAATGCCGCAAAATGACCCTTGAAATCCTAAAGGTACTCATTGGACTTTGGGCCCCTTAGTGCAGTTAGGGTGCAAAAAAGTGTCACACATGTGGTATCGCCGTACTCAGAAGTAGTATAATGTGTTTTGTGGTGTATTTTTACATATAACCATGCTGGGTGGGAGAAATATCTCTGTAAATGGCACATTTTTGATTTATTTTTTTTTAAACACAATTGTCCATTTACAGAGAGATTTCTCCCACCCAGCATGGGTATGTGTAAAAATACACCACAAAACACATTATACTACTTCTCCCGAGTACGGCGATACCACATGTGTGACACTTTTTTGCAGCCTAGGTGCGCTAAGGGGCCCAACGTCCTATTCACAGGTCATTATGAGGCATTTGTTTTCTAGACTACTCCTCACGGTTTAGGGCCCCTAAAATGCCAGGGCAGTATAGGAACCCCACAAGTGACCCCATTTTAGAAAGAAGACACCCCAAGGTATTCCGTTAGGTGTATGGCGAGTTCATACAAGATTTTATCTTTTGTCACAAGTTAGTGAAAAATGACACTTTGTGAAAAAAACAATAAAAATCAATTTCCGCTAACTGTTGACAAAAAATAAAATCTTCTATGAACTCGTCATACACCTAACAGAATACCTTGGGGTGTCTTTTTTCTAAAGTGGGGTCACTTGTGGGGTTCCTATACTGCCCTGACATTTTACGGGCCCAAAACCGTGAGTAGTCTGGAAACCAAATTTCTCACAATGACTGTTCAGGGGTATAAGCATCTGCAAATTTTGATGACAGGTGGTCTATGAGGGGGCAAATTTTGTGGAACCGGTCATAAGCAGGGTGGCCTCTTAGATGACAGGTTGTATTGGGCCTGATCTGATGGATAGGAGTGCTAGGGGGGGTGACAGGAGGTGATTGATGGGTGTCTCAGGTGGTGGTTAGAGGGGAAAATAGATGCAATCAATGCACTGGGGAGGTGATCGGAAGGGGGTCTGAGGGTTTGGCCGAGTGATCAAGAGCCCACACGGGGGAAAATTAGGGCCTGATCTGATGGGTAGGTGTGCTAGGGGGTGACAGGTGGTGACAGGAGGTGATTGATGGGTGTCTCAAGGTGTGATTGGAGGGGGGAAATAGATGCAAGCAATGCACTGGCGAGGTGATTAGGGCTGGGGTCTGAGGGCGTTCTGAGGGTGTGGGCGGGTGATTCGGTGCCCTAGGGGCAGATAGGGGTCTAATCTGATGGGTATCAGTGACAGGGGCTGATTGATGGGTGATCAGTGGATGATTAGATGGCAGAACAGATGTAAACAATGCACTTTGGAGGTGATCTGAGGGTAGGTCTGGGGCAATCTGATGGTGTGGGTGATCAGATTGCCCGCAAGGGGCAGGTTAGGGGCTGATTGATGGGTGGCAGTGACAGGGGGTGATTGATGGGTGGCAGTGACAGGGGGTGATTGATGGGTGGCAGTGACAGGGGGTGATTGATGGGTGGCAGTGACAGGGGGTGATTGATGGGTGATTGATAGGTGATTGACAGGTGATCAGTGGGTTATTACAGGGAAGAAGAGATGTAAATATTGCACTGGCGAATTGATAAGGGGGGGGTCTGAGGGCAATCTGAGCGTGTGGGGCGGGTGATTGGGTGCCCGCAAGGGGCAGATTAGGGTCTATTCTGATGGGTAACAGTGACAGGTGGTGATGGGGGGTGATTGATGGGTAATTAGTGGGTGTTTAGGGTAGAGAACAGATGTAAACACTGCACTTGGGAGGTGATCTGATGTTGGATCTGCGGGCGATCTATTGGTGTGGGTGGGTGATCAGATTGCCCGCAAGGGGCAGGTTAGGGGCTGATTGATGGGTGGCAGTGACAGGGGGGATTAATGGGTGATTGACAGGTGATCAGGGGGGATAGATGCATACAGTACACGGGGGGGGGGGGTCTGGGGAGAATCTGAGGGGTGGGGGGTGATCAGGAGGGAGCATGGGGCAGTTTAGGGTTAAAAAAAAATAGTGTTGACAGATAGTGACAGGGAGTGATTGATGGGTGATTAGGGGGGTGATTGGGTGCAAACAGGGGTCTGGGGGGTGGGCAGGGGGGGTCTGAGGGGTGCTATGGGCGATCAGAGGGAAGTGGGGGGCAGGATCAGTGTGCTTGGTGCAGACTAGGGTGGCTGCAGCCTGCCCTAGTGGTCCCTCGGACACTGGGACCACCAGGGCAGGAAGCAGCCAGTATAATAGGCTTTGTATACATTACAAAGCCTATTATACTAAGTACATGCGGTGATCCGGGTGCTAGTAACCCGCCGGCGCTTCCGAACGGCCGGCAGGTTACAGCACGAGGGGGGCGGAGCCAGTTGCCGGCGGCTGATCGCGTCACGAATGACGCGATCGCCACATAACCACGCCTGCCTCCGCCGATGGGCGTATTGCGGTCGTTTAGGCCCAGTCTTTGCCGCCACCCATCGGCTGGGGGCGGTCGGAAGTGGTTAAAGTAAGCAATTGGTTATTCATGACCCTTCCAACATAAACAGAATGGTCATTTGGGGTGTTTCCCCTTGAGTAGATATCTAGAATTTCCTTTTGTGTTTATTGGACAAAATGAGTTGAAGCCTTATAGAGTGGATACAAGCAACCAAAATACTAATACTACTCCAGTCTACCCAAAAGCGAGACTAAAAAAAGTACCGTAATTCAGCTATTTTAACCTTTAGACTACCACTCATTTTTAAAATTGGCTACATGCCTGTGCCAGCTATTTTGGAATACTGGTCTTTAGGTGTTTCCAATTGTTGGCCTCCTTTCATCACGGATGTCTAAAGGAGTATCTTCATCAAAACTACTTCCGAAGATGTACTTTAAGGTGTCCGCAGCGTAAGGAAGCGACTGTCTAAAGGTATTTGTAGCAGGCAAATGAAGTCTTCTGGTAAAATGTATGGAGGCAGAAATCTCACTTCAGTCTAAGGGTTAAAAGTGCTTTGGTATCCTTCCCTGCCTCTTTAACAAGAGTTAAAGGGTACCTGTGAGTTTAAAAAGTTAGATACTCCAGTAAAAGCGCCTAGATAATCCAGAGGATTCTCCCATCCCTCTCAAGCTCACTTTTCCAGTGCTGTGACCCTTCGAACTTATTTCACAAGGTCTTATTGAATAGGTTTGTGCGGCTCTGCTCCTGTCCGTGTACAAGCGTGGCTGAGCTGGGCAGCGGTAAGACAAACTTGTGCCTGTGCAGTAGCATGGAGCCACCCAGGCACAGCTTTTTCCTCCATGCTACTGTGCAGGTGTAGGCCATCTGTGTGCCTGTGCAGTCGCGTTCATGTGTACATGGAGAGGAACGTGGAGAAGTGGAAAGTGAAGCGGAACTTCAAATGTTAGGGCTGAGACACACCAGAAAAGCTCCCCAAAGGCTAGAGGTTTCAAAAGCTCTTCCCAATGTAATGCTATGTTGTTTTTTTTTACAAAACCTCTTCGCTCCAGTGTGCATAGACACATAGGATAACATTAGCAGGAGGTTGCAAAAACTCAATCCGCTCAGAAAAACTCCTCTGGTGTGCACCAGGCCTAAGGCCCAGTGCACACCAAAACCGCTAGCAGATCCGCAATACGCGAGCGGTTTTGGGAGCTGATTTCAGAGCGATTCTAGGTATGTTTAGAGAGGTTTTCTAAACATACCTAGCGGTTTTGCGTGCGTTTTTGTGTAGCAGATTACACATATTGTTACAGTAAAAGCTGTTACTGAACAGCTACTGTAACAAAAATGCCTGGCAAGCCGCTCTGAACTAGCGTTTTTCAGAGCGGTTTGCGTTTTTCCTATACTTTACATTGAGGACGAAACGCTTCCGAAAACCGCAAACGCGCAGCAGGAGGCGCGTTTGCGGCTTGGCAAAAACCGCAAACCGCCGGTGTGCACCATCCCATTGCAATACATTAGACAAGCGTTTTTAGAGGCGGATGCGGCCGGCGGATCGCTCCAAAAACCGCTCGGTGTGCACTGGGCCCAAGAGTGCAGTACTGAAACTATATAGCTTTAAAGATTGTCTAACTGTGGTCACAGGCATGTACAAACCTGAGTTGGTGGCCTTTTTTTTTTTTCTTTTCCTCTCTCACTCAATGTACTTTGCTTTTTAGTCGACTTCTTGGCTGTAAGCAGAAAATTATTGATCTCCTACCACAAATTGAGATGACAATAAATAATATAAAGGAAGCAGACAGCTCCCTCATGCAGATGCAGGCAAAGAGGCAGAGGGAAATCTGGCACCTTCTGAAAATTGCATGCGTAAGTAACTACTGTATGTTCAGCCATTCTTTAGTGTCAATGACTCCATTAAAGAAATCCTTTTTGTTGATTGATTTTTTTTTCTACTAAAATTGTAGACCTTGCAGTTACTTGAATTCGCTGTCACGGAATATGTACAGGGCCAACGGAATATGTTGGCATTTTATAGATCAATAATATGTTGAAAGAGTAAGGCTCGGTTCACACTGTGTGTTATAATATTATTATTATTTTATTAAGCACCAACATATTCCAGTGTATGCAGTTTAATGTGTGTGAACTGCAAATGCGTTACACAATACACATTAATTCAAAGCCTGCAACCATTGAGTTACAATAAAGCAATGGGTATGATTCACAAAACTTTTACACCCGTTTCCTCCGTTGTCACCTTATCCATTTTACTTTTTTAAGCTCCCAAAGAGCAAAAATAAAATATAATTAAGGGTTGAAAAGTATTATTGAAATGAAGTTAATCAGGAACAACTTACTTTGAGTTATTATTGTGCTTATAAAATGTGCTGAAAGATTATTATCAATTAGGTGATCAGTAAGTAGTTAATGAGAAGTTTTGTGAATAAGAGCCTAAAGCGTTACAACGCAGAGATGTGAACAGGCCCATAGATTTGTATTGGCAGAAAGTTGATTGGCAGAATTATTCTGCAATGCAATGAATGCTGCATGTAAGGTGCATAAAGGCTCTCAGTATTATTAAAGCAGTGGAGAAAAAACTAACTTATTTCGATCTAGTTGCTATAAATTAATATTAATAAGTTAAAGTGGTTAAGTCTGATTTTACCTTTTGACTTGTAATTACATTTCAACATCCTTGAAAGATAATAAACTTTCATTACTGGGACAAGTCCTTCACATTTATAGCAATAGTAATATGAAATCTCTGCATTAATATAGAAAATATACCTAATTTTTGTATTCTCTGCTAATATCTGTTAGACCCAAAGCTCTGCACGCTCGTTGGGACCTTCCAGTTTAGAGAACTCATCTGGTACTCCCCCGTCAGGCTGGTCAGACCCAAATTCTCCGCAAGCTCTTTCATCAATGCTGATTCCAAAGGACAAGAACAGGTACCCACCTAAAATGCAAAGACTTCACCAATTTCTTTAGTGATCATATGTTTTTGTTGATACTCTGGAAGTAATTGGGGTTCCCAGTCATATAACAGCAGCTAAGATACAAAACTGAATGTAAGTAGAGGTCAATAACTTCCTGAGTGACAAAACAATAAATAGAATTGAACATGTTTTGAAGGACTCTCCTTCCTCTTCAAGTCTGCGTAAAAAACAAAGCCACATTCGGAAAACCTACTGATTACTCAATTAGTTCCCTAAAAATATTTATATTAGGTTTTGAGGCAAAACATTTTCTAGGTGTTTTATGGGTTCATTTTTTTTTGGGGGGGGGGGGGGTGAGTGTGGCAATGATTCTTATTACAACTGAAAGTGGAATTAGTCTGATATAACCTACAATCATGACTTGCCTCCCCAAACCTCATTGCCCATGTAGTTATCTTGCTGGCCTGTTCTAAAAATGCAATTCCCCCAGGTCACATTAGACCTGGTGCTAATTACGTCTTAATATAGCTTTGGCATTCACAGTGCTTTACAGACTGTATAATCTTGTTTCTAATTGTCCCTAGAAGGGGTTCACAATCTAATTCCTGCCATAGTCCATCATAGGTTTAAAGGCCAATTTGTGTGGGCCAGCAAATGTTTTTGGGATGTGAGAGGAAACCAGAGTGCCCTAAAGGAAACTCACACAAACATGGGGAGACCTTGTTGTTTTTCCTTTCTGGTGAAAAAAAGTACCCTTTAGATTTTGTTGCTGGGAAGATCTTAGTACAGAATGCACACCACTTTCTTTTGAAAAAAAAATGAAATGTATTTTTTTTCCCCCAGGGAAGCCTTTAAGCGTGCCATAGATGAGAATCTGTTATATCAGAAGCAGCTCAGTACCCTAATCATGGAAAGCACAAAGGAGCAGCAAAACAGTTTAGTGGTAAGATTTTTCTTTTTCATTGTCTTTATGAGTGCTGGTCAACTGTATAGCAGTAGTATATCTTCTTAGGTAGGGAGCACACTTGACATAGCGGTTTTCCATGCAATTTCTGGGTTTCTGGTGTTTTGCATTTGCTCTGCGATCACGTTTGCCAATACGCAATTTTCATGCACATTTAACCTAATGTTTTGTTAAGCAAACTTCAAGCGCATTCACTGGTTCTTGTAACTCTCACTTAGATTTACGTTTGTCAGCTCTTCCTGATATAACTGCTCCCACTGTGTTGGCTTTGAAAGGTTCCTTCTGCAGCCTGGATATTGTGCTCTGTATCTTGATATTCAAAATGATTTAATACAACTGTACAGGCAAAAATTAAGTTATACTAATTTCCCGGCTGGTTTTGTTAAATTCACCCTACGAGACACTCCGTGCGGCCACTTCCAACGCTTAGCTCCACCCCCTTCCAGATGGGTGCTATAGCACTTTCTGTTTCGGAGCTAGTGCCAAGTGGCCACACAGAGGGTCTTGGCAGGTGAGTTAAACAAAAAACCCCGGGAAATCAATATAACTTATAAAAGAGCACGCTGTACATGCGAGGCAAATTTTTACTGTATTGTTTCTTTAAAGTGATCCTTAAGCCAACTAAAAAAAATGAGATTTACTCACCTGGGGCTTCCCTCAGCCCCCAGCAGCCGATCGGTGCCCTCGCAGCTCCGCTCCGATGTCCCAGGACCCGCCGGCGAGCACTTCCGGTTTGGCAGTCACCGGCCGACAGGCATGGGAACGCGAGTGATTGTTCGCGTTCCCAGCCTGTATATCGCCCCCTATGCTGCTATTGCGGCCAGCTGGTTGTTTTTTTGTTGGCTTAAGGATCACTTTAAAGAGAACCAGAGACGAAGAATAAATAGATTTATACATACCTGGGGCTTCCTCCAGCCCCATAAGCCTGGATCGCTCCCACGCCGCCTTTCTCCACTGCCTCTATCCGCCGGTACTGGGTCCTGTCATTTTGGCCAGTCAGGACCAGTCAACGCAAGCGCAGTGCGCTCCCTCCGTACTTCGCAGGCGCATGCGTAAAGAGACAGAGGGAGTCCCTGTGGATGCGGAAAACTGTCCATGTCCGGCGGAAGTGACTGGACCCGGTACCGGCAGATAGACAGCGGAGGAAGGCGGCGTGGGAGCGATCCAGGTTTATGGGGGTGGAGGAAGCACCAGGTATGCATAAAATCTTTTTCCATTTTTAAGATTCCCCTTGTCTCTGGTTCCCATTAATCAAAGCTCATAAAAAGTCCACTTCAGAATAGGCCAATGTTTTGTTCTTAGCTATTCTTGGGTTCTTTTAGCTGCGTGTTTTGGGCCACTGTCCTATGACTTGTGACTGAGAAAAAGCATTCTAACACAAGGTGGTATGAGTCACTCCAGAGTATCTGGATAGTCCAGAGCCTGGCTGGAATAGAGCAGGAATCCGCGTGGAGCTCCTGAGCTAGGATATAGAGCAGCAAAATGCCTCTTCACAGGGATGCCAATCTAAATTGTGAAGCTGAATATGATCCTTAGGAATGAAGTAACCGTTCTGTGGTATTTATAAAGGTGCAGTCCAATGTTGTACATTTCACATATTCAAGTACAATAATTTGATCAAGTACACGAATTAAGCAAATAATCTGCTCAATATATGGGTGTAGAATATGTCCTTTATAGGGAATCATTATGAGGCAAGCTTAAAGTGACACTAAAGTGGAAAAAGAGTATGATATAATGAATTGTATGTGTAGTACAAATAAGATGTATAAGTGCTTCAGAAAATAGGGCTTAGGTCGAAGAGTTTAGAGAAGCTCTTTTGCATAGATCAGTGATAGGCATACTTGGCTCTCCAGCTGTTAAGGAACTACAAGTCCAACAATGCATTGCAGGAATCTGACAGCCACAATCATGATTCATAAAGGCAAAGGCATTGTGGTACTTGTAATTCCTTAACAGCTGGAGAGCCAAGTTTGCCTATCACTGGCATAGATAACTGAAGTTTAACTCTTCCTGTACTGGAAACAATATGAGACTCTGTTCTTTGCTACCAATGTTCTATTACTAAGCTGTACTACATATACAATTCATTATAACATAAGTTTATTTTTACTTCAGAAGATTCCATTTAAAGTTGAAAATGTAGGGATTTTTATGGAGAGAACAAAAAGCTGAAGGTAAGCTTTTGAGGGCACTCAGGCCTTTTTATAAAAATTCAGTAATTATATAGGTCTGTGCGGTGTGTTTCTATATGTCAATATAGAAAAATATCCACCACCTTAAAAATATTTACGTTTGTTGCTTTGCAGCTCAAAATAAAGAAAGACAATAATTTTTAGGTACTTATCCGTTAGCCGGGCGCATCCGGCAGGTGGCGCTGTTATTACATTTCTACAGAACGTAACAATACAGTGTTAATGTCAACTAATAGATTGTGTTTGAAGTGGCCGGAACTGTCACTTAATGGAATTAAAATGAAGGCGGCGGCAATGTAACAGATGAAGCCGCCGCCTTCGTCTGTTGTTCTTCTCCCCCTTTGCCCTCTCTCAACTATAGAACACTGCCAGCTGGGGGGGACACGCGTGTCCCCCCACAGTCGTTCGTCGCAAACAAGCAGGATTCCCTGCCACGACGAACGACTCTGGGGGGACACACATGTCCCTGCAGGCTACCAGCATTGTATAGAAGCGAGAGGGCAAAGGGGGAGAACAACAGACGAAGGCGGCAGTGTTGACATTAACACTGTATTGTTACGTTCCGTAGAAATGTAATTAGCGCCACCTGCGGCGGTTCCATTCACACACTACTACGTGAAGTAAGTATGAATGAAATTAGCAACAGCGCCACCTGCCGGATGCGCCCGGCTAACGAATAAGTACCCCCATTTCTTTAAAAAAAAAGTGGAGTCATTCAGGTCTAACTGCCTGCCTTATCCACTGAAAATCAAGGTAAATGGCTTCCACCTGTGTTCAGGTGTAATAATTTTGATTGGTTTGCATTGAAATTAAAACTCTTCTTGCAGCATTTCCATGTTTGGTAATGCAACTGAAAGCAACCAAGTCACAAACCACAAGTCAGAAGATGTATATGTTAAGGCCAGAACCCACAGTCTGGCCACTTTGATTTCTGGACTGTCAAAACAAGTGGCTGTCGCGCTGCGGCCAATGTGCGTAATGAAGATTCCCGGCGGCATAAAATGAATGAATTCCTCGTCGCAGGCAATGCGAGAAATGAAGCCGGCTCTTCGGCTCTGATTCCTCTTCCCATACTCATGCGCTGGCCCAAGCATGCACAGAAGATGCCTACCCGATGGGTCAGCAATCCTTCAGAGGCTGCCAGTGGGACCCAGGAGAAGACTGAAGTTTCTGCGAGGGACACAAATGACTTCTAGGGGCTGGAGGAAGCCCCAGGTAAGTAGAGCTACCTTTATTTATTTTTTCACTTAGCAGATCCTTTAAGCTCTCCTGAAAATGTGGAATAACTTAGAGGAACTCCAGTGAAAATAGTGTAATAAAAAAAGTACTTAATTTTTAAAATAATTTAGTCAGTGTTTGCCCATTGTAAAATCTTTCCTCTCCCTGATTTACAGTCTGACATTTATCACATGGTGACATTTTTACTGCTGGCAGATGATGTCACTGGAATGAGATGGTGCTTGCTTTTTTGGAAGTTGTAAACAGCTGTTATTTCCCACAATGCAACAGGGCTTCTACAGTTTGTCAGTACATCAGTGCTGTAAGGAGCTGACATCATTTGTAGGAGGAGTTTCACCACAAAATCAGCCATACAGAGCCTCCTGATGATCCGTTTGAGAAAAGTAATAGATTTCTCATGTAAAAGTCGGTATCTGCTACTGATTGGGATTAACCCTCATGGCGGTAACCCCGGGGTAAGCCGTGCAGGAGGATTTCTCAGGCCCTGCTGTGCCGATTTGCATAATTTTTTTTTTTGCTACACGCAGCAAGCACTTTACTAGCTGCGTGTGCACTCCAATCTCCGCCGCCCTGCACCGATTCGCCGCTACCCGCTGCGTCGCCCACGCCCCCCCCCCCCCCCAGACTCCATGCGCTGCCTGGCCAATCAGTGCCAGGCGTGGATCTGGACTCCCTTTGACGTCATGACGTCATCCCGCCCGTCGCCATGGTGACAGGGGAAGCCCTAATGGAAATACCGTTTAGAACGGGATTTCCGGACGGGTTTGATCGCCGGAGGCGATCGAAGAGGGTGGGGGGATGCCGCTGCACAGCGGCTGTCATGTAGCGAGCCCTAGGCTCGCTACATGATTTAAAAACAACTGCTGCGCTGTTTTTAATAGACCGCCAGGAGGGTTAAGTTCAATTCTTGGTTGCGGTTTCTCCTTAAAGAGAACCCGAGGTGGGATTTAATTATGTTAGTGGGGAACAGAGGCTGGTTGTGCACACTAACACCAGCCTCCGTTGCACCATGGTGTGCCTCCAGGACCCCCCTGCGCGCCGCTATAGCCCCCGCAGTGCTAGCGACACACAGCGTGTCGCCAGCACAATGTTTACCTTCTCCTGTCTGTTAGCACCACTCCCCCGCCTCCTCCGTATCGGCGCTACCTGCCCGCGTCCCTTCCCTCTCGCTCATTGGAGGGAAGTGACACGGGCGGGTAGCGCCGATACGGAGGAGCGGCGCTAACAGACAGCACATAGGTAAACATTGTGCTGGCGACACGCTGTGTGTCGCTAGCACTGCGGGGGGTATAGCGGCGCGCAGGGGGGTCCTGGAGGCACAACATGGGGCAACAGAGGCTGGTGTTAGTGTGCACAACCAGCCTCTGTGCCCCACTAACATAATTAAATCCCATCTCGGGTTCTCTTGAAGATCGGTCACTATCCAATATTTGACTGAAATTGAACAGTGCTGTAAAGCAGATTGGGCAAATATTGCAGAGTCTAGACATGCAAAGTTGGTAGAGCAGTATCCCATCGGACTCCATGCTGTAATTACATCAAACACTTGTTTCAGAATGTACTGACACTGGGGAGCAATTTATTTATCCCACTGTGTTTGATTTCTTTTTTTCTGAATTGTTGCTTTTATATCTCCTACTTGACTGTAATATGTTGCATTGAGTAAAGATAAGATACGGGCATGTCAATTCTAGGATGTATAGTATACGGTTTCACTTATACTGATAGTAGACTAATCCAGTGTGCTGCTTTCACTTTGAAAAATATTCTTTGAGATTGTTATCCCTCTATTGAAGTGCTGAAGGCGTCTGGAAAAACACTGAGTGTGAACTAATCATGATTCATTTATTAACCTAAACCATGCCAGGGACGAGCTTGTATCTTAACCCTCCTGGCGGTTTATTAAAATCCGCCAGGGGGCAGCAAAGCCGTTTAAAAAAAAAAAAAAAATTCATGTAGCGAGACAAGGTCTCGCTACATGATAGCCACTGCTCAGTGGTATCCCCCCAGCCCCTCCGATCGCCTCCGGCGATCGGAGATCAGGAGATCCCGTTCAAAGAATCTCCTGGAGGGCTTCCCTCGTCGCCATGGCGACGGGCGGAATGACGTCATCGACATCGTGACGTCAAAGGGGACTCCGATCCACCCCACAGCGCTGCCTGCCACTGATTGGCCAGGCAGCGCACGGGGTCTGTGGGGGGGGCTGCGGCGCGACGGATAGAGGCGGATCGGCGGGTAGCGGTGGCGATCGTCATGCACACGCAGCTAACAAAGTGCTAGCTGCGTGTAGCAAACAAAAAATTATGCAAATCGGCCCAGCGGGGCCTGAGCGGTGCCTTCCGGCGGCATAGCCCGTGCTCAGCACGGGCTTACCGCCAGGGAGGTTAACAGAGGTAAAATCAGGGATGCAGACATTATTGCTCATGGGCTCACTCAAATTATCTTTTGCACAATTAAAGATAAGCTCACAATAAGCTCCCTTTAGCAGCCAAATAAAGCAGGAACAAATTATTCCTGGCATTGGGGGAAGTGTACCTTCCCCAGCCTGGCAGAGGGGGCGGCAGAGAGCTTTTATAGTTACCTGTCCAGACGGCTGGATCGGCTTCTTCTTCCTCCACCACAGCGGCGATGTTATCCTGACCTGTCTTCTTGGTTCCGATCACATGATATGACGTGATTGGGATGCAGGAGACCATGTCAGTGTTACAGCGCCACCCGGTGGTGGGTGGAATAGGAGTGATTGAAGAGTCTGGCAACACTGACATTAACATGGTCTCCTGGATTCAGATCATGTCATATCATGTGTTGGGATGTGATTGGGACCCAGGAGACCTGTCTGTAGTTCAGAGACGCCCTTTGGAGGAAGAGAAGAAGCCGTCCAGAATGGTTAACGGTTACTGCTCCCTGCCACCCGCTCGTTTGGCTGTACTAGGCAGCCAAACGAGATTTGCCGACAGAGCTTTAGAATGCACAGAAACTTTCAAACGAAAAATTTAGTTTGAAGCTGCTAATGGGTCAAAGTAATGTACACCACATAATGTCTTGTTTGCTGACTGATATAATTGCATTGTTATGTGCCCACTGCTGACAAGTCTCACCAAGGTCTATTGTGAAAATAAGAGTGCTAACTTTCTATTTCTCTTCTATTTAGAGCATGGATTGGAGCTGGCTCCAGCAATGAGGAAAGCTCAAGAATATGTATCCTCTTCCCCCCCCCCCCCCCCCCCCCCCCCAAGAAAAAACGACTGCAACATTTGACATTTGTCTCTTAAGAATATGAAACACGTTAAATTTTAGTTCTAAAGCACTTTTCATAGAATCCTACTACTACTGTCTGATCACTATTGCAGGTATATTGCATTAGTGACCTGGCTTTCAGGAGTCACACTGTTGCTCTGCTCGCCCATCAAAAGAAGAGTATTTTACCCAATTTACCAGAGCTCCCAGGAAGATCAGAAGCCTATTGCTCCAAAGGTGGCCACTAATGATACAATTTGCCAAATGATCGATTACGAATGATTGTTCATATGAACGATAGTAAATGATGGTTTGGGACCACTAACAGACAAAAATCTTAAACCAATCTCATCAGATTAATGAAATTAATCCGAATTTCAGGTTGGAACCCATCAATCTGATTGTATCGGTTAGGAGATTTTTGTCCATTAGTGGTCCCAAACGATCATTTCTGATCGTTCATACTAAGAATCCTTCATAATTAATTGTTTGCAAAATTGTATCTTTAGAAGCCACCTCTAGAACTAAATAAATGTGACTGTAACTTCCAAGGGACAGAAAGGGCACACAGAGGCACACTTCTATGCAAAGAGAACATGGAAATTACAGAGAAGCTTGTGGTCATCCTGGGGACTCTTTAAAAAAAAGACTGAAGTGAGAAGAATATAGAGGCTGCCACATTTGTTTGTAACAATACCAGTTGCCTGGTAGCCCTGCTGATCTATGTGGCTGAAGTAGTGTCTGGATAACACCGGAAACAAGCATGTTGCTAATCTTAATTATGTCAGAAACCCCTAATCTGCATATACTTGTTCAGGATCTGTGGCTAAAAGTTTTAGAAGCAGAGGATCAGCAGGACAGCCAGGAAACTGGTATTGCTCAAAAGGAAATAAATATGGCAGCCTCCATATCCCCCTCACTTCAGTTGTTGTCGTCTTTTAAAGGTTTGAAAAATAACTGCTTTTGAAGGTTGAGCAAGAGTGGTGGTGCAATGTCACTGTTAAGGAGCCGCTGGGTGTTGACATGATGACGGCTCTGTTACAGGAGTTTCTCTGAATGGAGGCCATTTCAATAATGCAATATACTGCATCTGCAGAGTCGGTCTGGCTTTTTTATTTTTATTTGTTTGTTTGTTTGTTTTTAAGGAAAAATTCATTGGAAAAACTGCAAATTTTAAATCTGGAATTTTTTTTCCCCATTGGAAGGGTTTTTTTGGTTTCCATAGTAAGAGTTTGAGAGCAGTTGTTATAATATAAAGTCACATAGTAGAAAGGAGAAGTTTGCTTTCCAATGACTTTTTGCTTTATAAATTGAACCGGTCGATAAGTTATGTTTCTATTGTAAAGTTCTGTTTCTTGTTTGTCATCTCATTGTTATATTTATCTATGTATCTGTCTCTTTTATTATGGAGATACTTGGGTGAAACATCAAAACTTTATTTTAGCATAAAAGCTGACCGCCCACCTTGCCATATGATTGTAAAATTATTGTCCAATCTTAGCTTATTTTAAATTTTTACTAGCATTTGTATGATGTGACCATTAACAATAAGTGGGCCCTTACAACACAGACATTTGTTGAGCCTATACAAGTATAATTCATCTGTTGCCAACAAAAACCCTTCTGCACACTGATCTTCAGCCAGTGCTATGTGTGCTAGTAATCTAGTGTGGGTACAGCTGTCCCGCAACATCCTTTGAGAATTTTTTTGAGAAATCAGCCCATTGTGCTCATACCTACTTGTCCCACTGGGCATCGTTTACTTGTGCATCTTTCCTTTATCACACCTCTCCATTGGCAGTAGACAATGATTGGTTATATCCAAGTGTATACAAGCATTTGCTTAACAGATAGTGGGCCCATTTACACTTGAAGGTAGCTCTAGAGTTTTGCGCAGTTGATTTTACCATGATTAGCGCGGTAAAATCCCTACACTCTCCCGGTTCCCAGCGATCGCGATGAGCGCTTTTTTAAGCACTGTATCCCGATCGTTTCAGAAAAATACTGCAGGCAACACGTTTTGCAGTTGCCACGATCGGCTGCAATCACGGCAGTGAGATCACTGCCATATAGTTAAAATTGCGCTAGGGCTTTGGCAATTAGTAGTAATCACCTGTTAATCGCCCTGGTGTGAATGGGCCCTAATGACTGGGCTGTTACTGGTTTTCCTCAAGGTCGGTGCATAACCAGTGTTTAGAGAAACACAGGTGAAGGTAAAGAGATAACGTATAAGAACAAGACAGACCAATAGGATAATTGACTCCAGCATAATGCTAGTTATATAGCCTTCACTTCATAAATTAATTATTCATCTAGAAGTCATCATTTTTCTTGCACCCAAAGAAAAATAGAGGACACAGTAGGAATTGAAGCAGAGTATTAAACACAGAGGATTTTTTTCATGTAAAATATACAATCGGTTAAATTTTTTTCCTTAGATTTTGTGATGCTGCAATCTTGCCATCATATTACGGATTTTAGATTCCTGACTGTAATTTTGATTCACTACATTACCTCTTGAGTCACCTTTTTGGAAAAAGCATGCAGAAAAGGAGAATCGGAGCACCTGATCTGTATACCTCCTCCAGGACAGTGATTATGAATATATTTTAAACCGAGAGTCCACAAAACTAGCATGGTTTAGGAGGAGACTGTTGAAGCCTCCATAGCTCTGTAATGTGACTTTTACTTTGAAACTTTTTGAGGAGAATGCTTTAAAACTACAGTTGCTCTGTGCCTGTGGTTGTAGCAGTAAGCAAAATAGAACTATACAGGCGTATGCTTCCACTAACTTGTACTTCTGCCTCTTTTCTGTTGGCAAAAGTTAAACTGTTTGTGGACCAGTGAAATTCAAGACTAATTTCTGAAGAAGGAGCAGCTTGTACATTAGCCTCCTCGGTTTTATTTTATGAACAGACTTTTATTATCAATATATAAGTGGTTTGTGTATTTTCAATTTTATGGAAGATTGTTATAATTGCAGCGCTTTTTACTTCCTCTAAGAGGAAACCTGATGCAATGCACCTTTTAATCATCTGACGTTAATGCTTCTAGAATGTTTAATGTATTTTTATTTCTGATTGATATGCTTTCCGTAGCTCAAAAAATGGTGGCCTTTGTAATTGTGTATCATAACTTAAATAAATTGTAAGGAAAGTGATGTTTGTAATGACTCATTTATTTATTTTGACAATTTAAAAGAAAAATGTTGAACTAAACTGCAATAGAAAACTGGAAAAAATACTGCCTGTTCCTTGGACTGTGTGTCCCTCTTTAAGAGCCACATAACTGGCATGGATATGCTGCTGGTTGTTGGTCTAGAATATCATATGTTGAGGGTTTAATGACAGATACAGTGCTGCCCATAATTATTCATACCCCTGGCACATTTTGACTTAAAGTTACTTTACTTAATCTTAAAGTTGACTTAAAGTTACTTTATTTAATCAGCAAGTATTTTTTGATGGGAAATGACATAGGTGTCTCCCAAAAGATAAGACAGTGTACAAGAGGCATTCTTGTGGGAAAAAAAAAATGTCTCAGCATTTATTTGCATTTGAGCAAAAATGTCCAGTCCAAAATTATTCATGCCCTTCTCAATAATGAATAGAAAAAGCCTTGGTACTTATCCGTTAGCCGGGCGCATCCGGCAGGTGGCGACAAAACTCCACCAGAGTTACATCTTTCCCTACTATCCATGTCGGCCTGGAGGGGGAATAGTAATTAGCGCCACCTGCCGGATGCGCCCGGCTAACGGATAAGTACCAAAGCCTTTATTGGCTATTGTAGCAATCAAAAGCTTCCTATTCATCTTTAGCAATGAGCTCCAAATCTTTCAGGTTGGATGGTCTTCTTGCCATCACCCTGATCTTTAGCTTCCTCCACAGATTCTCAAGTAGATTCAAGTCATGGACTCTGGCTGGGCTACATCAAAACGTTAATGTTGTTGTCTGCTAACCATTTTTTTACCACGACAATGACCTAAAATGCACAGCAAATGTATACTGGTGCCCAAGGGCAAGTTTCTCTGGAGACTGCCTGATGATGTCATTGAGAATCTTCATGTATTGCTCTTTTTTCATGGTGCCGGGTATTGTGATTAGATTCCCTGGTCCATTGGCTGAAAAACACCCCCAAAGCGTTAGGTTCCCACCACCATGTTTGACAGTGGGAGTGGTGTCAGAAACGTCTGACCCCTCAGTCACTTGCACACTTCTGGACAGAAAGTGAGTAATGTGATTTTGGCAATATGCGCACCACTATCGTAAACAATTTTTTAAAAATTGTTTACAACGCCATTGACTTCCATTGCATCATTTACCATGGACACAGTGTGGCAGCACGCTGCAGCCTTTGTCGGCCGGTTTATTAAAATCCGGCAGGGGGCAGTGCAGCAGTCTTTTTTAATCATGTAGCGAGCCCAGGGCTCGCTACATGATAGCCGCTATGCAGCAGCATCCCCCCGCCCGCTTCGATCCACCCCTCAGCGCTGCCTGGCACTGATTGGCCAGGCAGCGCACGGGGTCTGGGGGGGGGGGGCGGAGCGGATATCGGCGATCGAGCGCAGGGCGGCGGCGATCGGTGTGCTAGCTGCGTGCAGCAAAAAAAAAATAAGTATGCAAATCTGCCCAGCAGGGCCTGAGAAAACCTCCTGCGCGGCTTACCCCGAACTACGTTCGGGGTTACCGCCAGGAAGGTTAAGGGCCACTGCGATGAGCTGCAGCAGGGGAGAGTACTGCAACGCAACGTTATGCAGTGAGTATGAAAAGGGCCTAAAAGGTTATTATAGATACTCCTGTCATTTTAGATGCACGTTTGACATGTCTACTGTTCTCAAAAGAACATTTATGTGATTGTGGTTACCTCTTATCATCAGAGTACAAATAAGTCAAAATTCATTACAGCGGTCCTCAGGAGAAGATAAGTTAATTGGATTAGCTTAGCTTTCATCTTCCATTAGTTCGAAAGCTGGCCATACACTGTACAATTTTTTTTTGGGCCAAATTAGTCATTTGATCAGACAAAAATATGTAATCAATCTTAAATTGAAATCGATTTAAACATTTGCAATTGATATTAAGAGCTAAAATCGCTGGATCCGCAATTTTTATTGATCAAAAACAAAATCGAATAGGGTATGGCCAGCCTAACATCATTTACTTAGGGAAAGATAATCTAGACAATATCTTATGTCAAACGTGCTTTAAAAAAAACCTGTAGTCCCTGCCTGGGAGCTGCCTGGTAATTGCGTCCTGCTCCCCCAACCCAACCAACCACTGATTGCTGTTCTTTAGCTACATCTTTTGCAAAGAGAACAAATCCTCCATCACCTCTTCCACCCATATCAGGAGAGCAGATATTGGTCAGGATGTAAAATTTAAAACCAGTATGCTATATTGTTGTGTTCCTTGATCCAACTGTGCCACATCCTTTTCTGTGATTGGTTACCACTGTAGCTTAGGGTATACAGGTGTGCCAATTACCATTAGAGTTTAGCTATGATTAAAAGGAACCAGAGGTATGAGACCTATGGGAGCTGCCATATTTATTTCCTTTTAAACAATACCAGTTTCCTGGCATCCTGCTGGTCTTCCTGGTCAGTCGGGTCTAAATCACACACCTGAAACAAGTAGGCAGCTTATCTTGTCAGACATCTGATCTGCATGCTTGTTCAGGGTCTATGTCTTAAAGCAGGAGTGCCCAATAGGTCGATCGCGATCTACCTGTAGATTTGGCTGCCGACAGCTGTAGATCCTGGCTGCATCCCATCAGAATCTGCTGCCGCCACTGCTCGTGGCTGATAAGGGATGGGGAGGGGAGATGCGCGACTGAAGGGAAGGGCTTCTCCCATCAGCCACGCATCTCCTATCCCTTCCCTTCCCTGATTGACCACGAGCAGAATCTTACGGGACGTGGCCACATTTGCCTCCTGCTGAACCTAATGCCCACTCTCTTGTACGACCCCCATGACAGTGCGTGGGGGATGGGATCTTACAATCTAAAGGAATGGGGGAAACCAGAGGTGGGGTAGTATACAACAAACATATAGAGGCTGTGTTTTTTAGGATATCTAGTAGGAGTGCAATTTGGTCTTAGGACAAAGAAAAAGTGGCTTAAGGTAGAGCATATGCTTGTCTGAACAAGTGAGTTTTTAGTGACCGTTTAAAAGTAACAAAGGTTGGCGAGTGTCAAAGAGAATACATTTTTTATTGGTTAAAAGCACTACTGTTTTCTTCCTCTCCTGTCTGGATTCAGCTAGTGGGTAGGTCAATTGGGTGTGATACCAAGACTATGAAAAATAGATTTCTAGCTACATTTCCCAAAATACCTGCATCACAGTAGAAATCTTGTCTACATGAGTATGCCAAGTTTTGGGCTCTAAATTTTAAAATCTCGTAAGCGAAAACCGGCCAGGGTGGAGAAGACTTAGGCCTGGTGCACACCGAGCGGTTTTTGAAGCGATCCGCAAACCGATTCCGCCTGTGAAAACGCTCGGCTAATGTATTTCAATGGGATGGTGCACACCAGCGGTTTGAGGTTTTTAGCAAACCGCAAACGTGGGTCCTGCAGCATTTTTGCGGTTTGCAGAAGCGTTTCTGCCTCAATGTAAAGTATAGGATAAGCTCAAACCGCTCTGGAAAACGCTAGATCAGAGTGGTTTTCCAGGCGTTTTTGTTACAGAAGCTGTTCAGTAACAGCTTTACTGTAACAATATTTGTAATCTGCACAAAAACGCTCCCAAAAACGCTAGGCATGTTTAGAAAACGTCTCTAAACATGCCTAGAATCGCTCTGAAATCTGCTCCTAAAACCTCTAGCGTTTTGAGGATCTGCTAGAGGTTTTGGTGTGCACTGGGCCTTAGGTTTGTATGGAATAGTGCACAGCTGCAGGCAAGCAGAGCTACAGAATGGGGTTTTCAGGTGTAGTAAACAGTTCCAAAGGAAAAGCTAATCATTTACTCGGATTAACATTATTGGTTTTATAATTTTCCTTCTTCAGGCATCATGTATTCTTTGCAACATCTATAGTTATTATTTTGCTTTAAGACAAAAAACAAGAGTTTGGTATGTGACAAGATTATGCAAAGTCTCAAACTGTTTAACCTTTGCCATGGGCCAGTATTACCCAGGCAAGGGATGCATACTTTTTCCAATTGCAGGATTTTTGTGATTTACAGCCCTCAAAAACGTTGGGAAATGGGGCACTATGGCAAGAAACTAAAACTTAAATTACATATGTACACCGACTGCTGTTGACAACACTACCGTCAATGTACAAGGGAACAGATTGCAAAACTGTGTCCCATTGGACAAGCCCTATCTGCATGTTTAAAAGTTATAACTTTATTTACCTATTAAAATTATTCTAGTCAGAAAATGTACCAGTACATATAACAAGTATACTGCATGCATTCAGCATCTCGGCAGGGTAAGTCACAATCAAAGGTGAAGCTGGTGGCACTGTATATAATATGAGCACCTGCTAAGTGTTTTGCCACCTCAGCTTTTACAATACACTGCTGCTATATTATAAACCGGAACACAAGGTTGCAGATGGAATGTTTGTTTGATGCACACACTCACCATACAGTATGTGGAGTGGAAATATGTCCTGTCTGCAGACCAGTTACTTATTAAGATAGTAGTCGCATAGGAGCATGGGATAGTGACACCACCCCCTTGCTATAGACATGTAGATGTGGTTTGGGGATCAACAAAGACCCTAACCCCCCTCCCCCGAGCTCCACTATTTATTGATTGTGACCTACCCTACTGAGAGGCTGAATGCAACCAGTATACTTGTCATATATACATTTTCTTTCAAGATTCATTTTAATATGCAATAACGTAAAGATAGGCCTTGGCCATATGTACACATATGTAATATATAAATACAGCACTGTAAATTGCTTACATTCTATGTAGAGGTTACTCAAAGTACACATTACAATCTGACAGCTCTGAACCTCTTGCTCTGAACTACTCAAAAGTTTTTGACTAGTACTTTTCCTTAATGGGGAATTCTCAAGGTTTCATTTATTCAAGCACTCCCTGAAAGGCAGTAGCTCAGTCCAACTGAAAGGATGGGGAACACGTGTAGGTAGATCGGCCAGCATCCTTGCATAATGTCTTCTAAGGTAGTGCTTTTAAAAAGCTTAAGAATCCTTCATGAGGAGATGGACAAGTTCAAAACTTTTCAGTTTAAATCCATCACATTAATAACTTCTCTAGGTGAACACTTCATGTGAAATTAGTCATCTGCAGTGCATTTTGCAGTTTTTATAGTAGTCCTTCACTTGGGAAACACTAGGAGGCACCAGGGATGTATATAATGATTAAAACTGGTTTAAAGAGAAGGATACATGGTGTGTTTGCTTCTAAGTGACCATAATAGATCATATTTAGACACAGACTAACCAGCAAGCTCATGGTGAACCAGAACTTATTGGAGTGTGTGATGGTCTACAATGGTCCTAAAAGCCCCCTTACTAAAATACTAAGGAAAACAAGAGTTTGATTTCTTAAAACAGAAAGAATTTGGGATAATTCAGGTGTGAGTGAGCTTGAGATGTCTCCCAGGGCATCACTGCTGAATATATGCAAAATTAAGGGCAATGATATTTAGACACAATGACAATGCACTTCATGGATGATGAGCCTGCTTCCTAATGTCAAATAGTGCCTGGAGTAATCTGTAATGGGGCTGAATGTCTCCTTTGGTAAAATAGCCCAGAATATGTGCAGCATTCTGAGGTTATAGCAAGCCTTATCACTAGTGGTTAACAAGTATTAACTGGGCCATTTCTTGTGTAGAAGTAGGAAGTTCTGTCAGGTTTTTATTACTATCTGTATTCCTTTTTGGGTGATCTTCCCTCACCTTCTTTAGGCACAAGTAGAAAGAACTCTCCCAAAACAAAGTTAAAATCCAGATTTTGGAAGTTGGCTAGTGAATCGGTTTTATCATTTGGAAAATTATACACATCTTCTATTCTGGTGTTTCTCTTAAGGTGGCCACACACCATACAATTTTTTAAATATCTGTTCAATTTAAGAATTGCAATCAATTTTTCTGACTGATTGTAACATTTGAAAAATATGACCAATGTGCCACACACGTATGTTCAATTTTTCCCCAATTATGATAAAAATGATTGGAAACTCTGACAAAATTGCTAGGGTGTGTATATTAATAAATTGACAATCTAACACACACCATACAATCTTTAGAAAGATTGAAGAAAAAAATATCTGGCATTCTGGATCGATAAAAATCGAAGAAAACGGGAAATCCGATCAGCTTTTTCAGTCGAATGAAAAAAAAGCTTTCGATTTTTTCAGGAGATCTGATCGTTTTTATCGAATTGCCGTAAAATCGGATCATTTTATTGTATTGTGTGTGTGTGTCCACCTTTACAGTGACAGCTGTAAAATTTAGGAATTCACATTCTGTCCTGATGCCAACTGTCACAAGGAAAGGAAGTTTAACGACATGTAATGTGATCATGCCTGCTAGTTCTGTTACTTCATTGATGGCCTATCATGGCACACCCATAAACTACACCATTCATACTGGGGCTGATTTACAAAGAAATAGAGCATAAAAAACAGAACCATAGTTCTTGTCAACTAGATGGCCTCTTTCAAATGAAGATGTTATTATTTAAATAGTACTGACCCCTCCCATGGAGTTTTACAGAATGCATAGTTGTCACTGTAACTGTCCTTCAGAGGAACTTGCAATCAAATCCCTTCCCGTAATCATAGTCTACGATGACTATCATAGGTTAAGGCCAATTTGGAGGAAATCAATAAATTTACCAGTATGATTTTGGAATGTGGGTGGAAACTAGAATGCCTGGAAGAAGCCCACAAAAACATATAACAAACTCCATGCAATTGTGTCGAATTTCAATCCAAGAATCTAGTGCTGCAAAGCTACCCTCTCAGGTTTCTGTGAGCCCCCTTGGAGTTAGGACAGTGCCACCACATTCTAGATCCAACAGTTTCTTTCCCCCTTGACTAATGATAGCTGTTGCATGGCTATCGCCGGCACAGAAATAAACGTATGATAGATTTGTAAGTGGAGTGCCTAAATACTACCCTGCTGAATCTTGTGCAGTTTAAAATGTATAGGTGCCTGACCTAAAGCAGGGAAGTTGTGCAATTTGATAACAGTCTCTGTGTGGCACGGCTTGGAATACTGTGGGGCCCAGTGGTTTATCCAGAAATCATTGTGATCCACAGCAGAGTTTTAAAGGGCCCCAAGGCTTAGGCACAGTTTAATCAATTACACTTTCCCCTTTGCCAAGGACATGCATGAACATGGCAATAAACCCATTAAATTAATGTTCTACTGCATACAGAACACTTGGAGTGAGATGAATAAACACAGTGTGGAGAAACATGGAAACACTCAAAGAGTAATTAGCACTTTAGGGACCAGCTGTACCTCCTTTTTTCCTCCAGGGCCCCATAGTAGCCCCTGGTAGGGCCCATTTATACAGCAGCATTAAATTAGCTCTGTACATGTAGTGGTGACTAGATGCTGCATTTCATCTTTTCACCAATCGTTAAAAGGTGGGAAAAATACTATATCGCCACTATCCTATCGTCTATCCCCTTAAAGAGAACCTGAAAAGAGATGGAGGCCGACACTTTTTTTTATTATTTTAACGAATACCAGTTGCCTGGCAGTCCTGCTGATCCTCTGCCTAATACTTTTAGGGCTGGTGCACACCAAAAACCAATAGAGGATCCACAAACTAGCATTTTTTGAAGCTGCTTTTCAGAGCGATTCTCAGCATGTTTAGAGAGATTTTCTAAACATGCCTACCGTTTTTTTGGAGCGTGTTTGTGTAGCAGATTTTACAGTAAGCTGTAACTGAACAGGTTCTGTAACAAAAACGCTTGGAGAATCGCTCTGATCTATCGTTTTTCAGAGAAGTTTTCCACTTTTCTATACTTTTCTATACTTTCTTACTAAATCTCAAAAATGCTGCAGGACCCAAGTTTGCATTTGGGGGAAAAATGAGTCGCTCTGGTGTGCACCGGCCCATTGAAATACATTAGCCAAGCGGTTTTCTATCCCCAGGTGTTTTAAAAAAACATGCTTTTTTTTTGTGTGTGTGATTCACACAGTACTGATGATAGAATGATCAACAGGACTGCCAGGCAACTCATATTGTTTAAAAGGAATTAAATATGGCAACCTCCATATAGCTATCGCTTCAGGTTCCTTTTACATTTTTAGCGTTGGAAAGAGGAAAAGGTTTAAATCACTGTACTATTTTTATCACTATATGAGTTTGTGTTAGAGATTTTCCCACTCTTCCTATGAGATGAGGTGGAGCACAGGGTGCTAGAAAACAAGCTGAAATAATTACATGTTTGTAAATTTAGCATGGAAGTAATGTTAATTGTTGTCATTACCAGTAATATTTTAATTGAATGGCTGTGGTTACATGTTCACCTGTTGAATTTGTGGTAAAAATGCCCTGTGATCTATTTGCATAAATCCTAAAGATGACAGTGCAGTGTCAGTATAAGTGAATGGAATATTGCATCTGTTGGTGCTTTCTCCTACTCTGGTGTTACTTTCAGTGTTTATTTTTGAGGCATTCTGCTAGGTGTTATTTCTGCTGCATATCACCACTCACAGCTGTTTGTTTTTGTTTACACTTTCATATATAGGACAACAAAAATTTACATTAACATGCAGCAAATGTATAAAGCAGCATTTTCCCCTTCACAGCTTATACATTTCCATTTACGGTAATCCAAAAGGTATAATTTTGCAAATGTTGATATAATGTGACAAAAGACGTCATGCTATTGCATCACTAGGTCTTTTCATAAGCTGCTATAGTCTCTCCTGAAATCAAGACTGTTTCCTCACTTTCATTACATTGATTACCTGATGAAATTACATTTTCAAAAAGAGAAACTCCAGGATTTGGTGTCTAATTCTGGAATAAAGGAAAATTATAGATAGATTCATTGCTTTTTACACAAGCCCTCTGCACCTGGCTCTGCTTTAAATAGCCATCAACGTGTAACTCTCAAATTTCTTGGTTAGAATATAATTAAGCAGACCATTTTGTCATTGGGTTGCTTTCTTATGTGCAGTATGAGAATGTACCGGTATGTGAAGCTGTCTCATGGTTCAGATTTGCCACTGCTATTCAAAGCTAATGCAGCTAGTGTATTTTCCTAAGGCCAGCATGCAGTACATTATCCAGGCTTAGTTTAGCTGTCTCCGATGGAGTGTGTAGAGTTTGTGTGGTCAGTTGTCTGACTTTAAGATCAAGTAGAAAACGTGCTGAATTTTCATTTTCTTTGCGACTAAAGCATTCATCTTGGTGACTTCAGTGCCTACTGTACTTTGTGCTAAATTTACCTACTTTGTTCTCTTAAAATAATTTAAGTTCTTCCTTCCCAAAATATTTAACCTTCGCCCTTTGACCTACCAGGTCTTCTACAGCTGTCACCAATAACTGCCACCCTATTGCAGCTGAGAATGTCTAGCATTGTCACATTCATGCATGATACCATTCCAAGTCAGTAAGGATCAACTAGGCTTTATTCCTGAAAGACAAAACATTGGAGCTGTTTTCACACTCTGACTTTGGCCTTTTTGAAATATTATTCTTAAAGTTAACCTGCCCTAAACTACCCTTCAAAAGTATGATACTGCATGCATTATAAAGTAACAGACATTTTTACCATCATACGCTTAGGCCAAGTTCACAGCGGTGCATTGTGTTAGTGTCACAGTCTTTTAAACGCAGCTTAACGCGCAGTGCGTTAAGCTGCGTTTAAAAGACTGTGACACTAACACAATGCACCGCTGTGAACTTGGCCTAAGCGTATGATGGTAAAAATGTCACCACCTATGTGACATTCACAGTGCGGTGGGTGCATAGTGGTACAACTCAGCACGCCATGGCAACCCACTGCATGCATTGCACTATCTCAAAACACACATGTTAAAGTCAATGTGAAGTGAAATTAGAATAATAAGAGTGGAGGCCCTGGGTCCTATAGAGCCTTCCAGTTCCTCTCATGGTCCCTTTGTTCCAGCGTTGTCACCCCTGTAAGAGCTTTTCAACCAATTAGTTGAATACAGTTCTGAGTATCCTCAGAGAGCTCCTGAAGGCAGGCCAATCCGTACTGCACATGCGTGTGCGTGCTTTAGTGCGCATACGCAGTATGGAGCCGCTCATCTTCGGGAGCACTCGGGCTCCCGAAGCCTCCTGTGGCAGCAGATGTGAACAGAGGTGACAGCCCTGGAATGATAGGACCATGAGAGGAATAGGAAGGCTCTGTAGAACCCAGAGCCTTCCCTCTTCATCCGTATCTGATTTTTATTTTAATTTCACGTCACATTTGCTTTAACTGTTACAGTGAAGCATATTTTTTATTTACTATGTGCTTCACTGTATGCGACGCAATGCACGGGAAACGTGACATCGCTTTCCTGATTCCTTGTGTTCCTGCTACCGCAGGGTACGCAACGCAATCACTGTGAATGTGGTCTAACACTGTTCCACTCTTTTTCAATAGGTGTTCTCTGCCTGCATGTGCACTGCTCTCTTGCTTGTCATGTCAACACTATGCACATCAGCTTGGTAAAAAATCTTGTGCATTCTCTGTCTCTATGTACAATTATATGACCCTGTTATCCAAAGTATTTCTAAAGTTAGGTAGAAATTATATTTCTATTAACAAAAAAAACATCACTCTAGGTGATGCCTGTGATCAGGGTATAGACATACTTGCTTGTTTCTCTTCCAAGCAGCATGTACTGTCATATGTTAAACAGACAGATTTGCATAAAGAAGAAATAGGAGCGCATAAAAAGTGTTTGAAGGACCTTACACACAAGATAGACGACCTGGAGAATAGGAATCGAAGAAACAATATAAAAGTTCGTGGACTACCTTCTAATATCCCTCCCAAGGATTTACAAGAAGTGGCTGGAAAAATGTTTAAAGAATTTACAGGCAACGATGCACCAGCTGGCATACTAATAGACAGAATCCACAGGATTGGCAAAGAAAAGAACTTTTCTGGCCTTAAAATCACAGATGTGCTCTGTAGGGTGCATTTTTTTCATGAAAAAGAACAGATCTTGAGCAAAACTCGTACTTTAGGCGCTCTGAAATTTAATGGTTGGAGCATTGAGTTATTTCCAGATCTATCTAAGAGGACAATTGACCGCAGAAGGTTGCTGAAACCACTGCTGGAGAAAATTAAACAAAAAGGAGGAATCTATAAATGGGGTTTCCCCCTATCATTGAGAGCCACCATCGATGGGAAAACATGTGTTCTTAATGATGGCGAACCAATTCAGAAGTTCCTGTCTAACCTAGGGCTCCCCCCAATTGAGATTCCAGGCTGGGAAGATTTGTAATGTGTGGTTTTTTTCTTTTTTGTTGTTGTTTTTTTTTTTTTTTTGTTTTTCAAACACTTTACCGCTATATTTGCACGCAAAAGGAAGGTAGGCGGTAAATATCTGACATCGGGACTCTATTCCATTTGACGAGTATCAAGATGGAAATAGAGAAGTCCGACACATGTCGACAACATTTAGTTGTCAGTTCGGACAAGACCAATCTGATTGTGAAAAGAATGAGTGTATGTATGATTGAATTCCACCGATACCCGCCTAGGTGTGCCCTGTTGCTGATGTCCCGTCCTCCTGCTCCGACACAGGCAGCAAATAGAGCGTCATGTAATGTTTTTTTAATAATTATTTGATATGGCAGATAATTTGAGATTGCTTACACTTAATGTTAAAGGAGCAAATTCTGGATGTAAGCGTAGGAGAATTGTAGATGAACTAATAAAGAATAAAATTGATATAGCATTCATTCAGGAAACACATTTTAAAAAAGGGAAACTCCCCAAATTCTTTGATAAAAGGTATAAAGAGTGGATCGTTAATTTGAATGAGCAGAAAAAAGCCTGTGGAGTAGCTATTGTGATAAGATCAGGTCTGGACTTCACTATAGACCAAATTTACAAAGATAAAGCAGCAAGGGAGCTAATTGTGCTTGGGAAGGTCAATGGCATCCGTTTGACATTAGCAAATGTGTACGCGCCAAACAAAGGCCAAGTAGCCTTTCTAATTGATTTTTTTAAGAGAGTGAGAGAAAAAGCCAGAGGTAGGGTCCTTATTGGTGGAGATTTCAACCTAACGATTGACCCAAAACAAGATACCTCACAAGGCTTTTCGCACATTTGCAAACGTGATATTATACAATTTAATAATGAACTTACAAATTATAAACTCATAGACACATGGAGGATTAAAAACCTTGAAGAAAGAGATTACACCTTTTTTTCCAATGTACACCAAAATTACTCCAGACTAGACTATTTTCTTATCCCAGAAAACTTTATTACATCCATTATAGATGCCACAATTGGGCACATTACCTTCTCAGATCATGCCCCTGTCATATTAAGGATTAATCTTGGTTCAAAAATCCCGCAAAACAAATTATGGAGATTAGATAAAACTATATTAGAGGAAGAAGAAACTAGACTTTTGATAACTAATGCGATAAAGGAATTTATTGAAATTAATTTACCAACGGCGACAACACCATCCATCCTTTGGGATACACTAAAATGTGTTGTAAGAGGAATTTTAATTAAACTGAGTAGCAGAAAAAAAAAAGATAAACAAAAAAAGATTACCGAGCTAATAAATAGTTTACACTTAGCAGAAACAGAACATAAATCCTGTCTATCGTCTAAAGCACTACTCAATTTATCAAAAATTAAGACAGAATTAAATGTACTGCTTGATAATAAATGCATAAAAGAGTATAAAGACTTTAAAAAAACATTATATACAAGGAAAAAACAAACCGGGTAAAATATTAGCAGATTTACTAAAAAAGAAAATGCACACAACTAAATTTATTCAGCAAATCAAAAATACAGACGGCAGGTTAGTCGAAGGTACGGAAAATATAGGTAAGGTGTTCTCTCTTTTTTATGAGAGATTATACAACATGGATATTCCAAGACTCCA
This sequence comes from Hyperolius riggenbachi, assembly GCF_040937935.1. Taxonomy (NCBI): domain Eukaryota; kingdom Metazoa; phylum Chordata; class Amphibia; order Anura; family Hyperoliidae; genus Hyperolius; species Hyperolius riggenbachi. The sequence goes on from NC_090655.1 coordinate 183,971,474, forward strand.
GAATACAAGGGATTACTTGGAAAAAATCAATTTGCCCAATTAGACACTATAAACCAAGAAATGCTTGGCTCATTGATAAAAGAAAGTGAATTTATAGATACTGTGTCCAAACTCCAGAAGGGAAAAAGCCCTGGTCCTGACGGTTATTGCGCAGAGTTTTATCAGCACTTCGCTCCAGTCTTGGCCCCTATCTTTTGTAATATGGTTAACAATGAGGAAGGAGCTGCTATCTTTTCTAAAGAGACTAACCAAGCAACCATAACGTTAATTCCAAAGGAAGGGAAATCTGACTTAGATTGTGCAAATTTCAGACCAATATCGCTTCTAAACTGTGATGTCAGGATTTATGCAAAAATCTTGGCAAATAAACTGGGCGGGGTTGCTGATGGAATTCTGGGCAAGCAGCAGGCCGGCTTTGTTAAAAATAAACAAACCCAAGATAATATTTATGCAGCAATAAATTTGATACATACATGCAGAAAAAGGGGGGTAGAAGCAATAATGATTGCCGTAGACGCAGAAAAAGCGTTTGACAGACTTTCGAGGGATTTTATATTCTTAATTCTCGAAAGGTTTGGCTTTGACTTCAATTTTATTAATAAAATTAAAAGACTGTATACGAATCAAAGTGCTGGAGTCAATGTTAATGGACATATATCTAGTAATTTTGACATAAAAAATGGGGTCAGGCAGGGTTGCCCACTATCTTCTTGGCTATTCAATCTAAGTCTAGAAGCTGTTATCCAATTAATTCAGTTCGATAATCAGATAAAAGGTGTTAAAACAAATGAAGATGAGATCAAAGTGCTTGCCTATGCTGATGATCTGTTATTAATCCTGACTGACCCGATCCATTCTATTGCTAGGTGTGAGGAACTTTTTAATACATTCTCACTGTATTCCAACTTTAAGCTAAATCAAGACAAAACTACAATCTTGAATTTGGGGTGTTCAGTTGCTACTGTACAAAATATTAAACAAAAAAATAAATTTAAATGGAACGAGTGTGTAATCAATTACCTTGGAATCTCCCTCACTAAAGACCCTAAGGATCTGTTTAGAGCTAATTTCTCTAAAATTATAAAAGATTATAAGGAAAAACTTCAGTCATGGGATCGCCCTTGTTTTAACATCATTGGCAGGATTAGTATTATCAAAATGGTTGTGCTACCCAAGCTCATCTTTTTATTGCGGAGTTTGCCGGTGACCATCCCAGGTTCATGGTTCCAAAGCTGGCATAAAATTTTTCAAAACTTCATATGGAGTAGGTCCAGATGTAGATTAAGCTACAAACTAATCTCTAGGGGGAAAGAGACGGGAGGCCTAGCGGCAACAAACATCCAGAATTACTACAGAAGTATACACTTGGCCAGAGTTCTGGACTGGAGGATAGAATCCTCTCCTAACAAAACAGGTAAAATATGGACGTTACTGGAAAAGGAGGAAGGTAAACTTAATTTAATTTTTTCATGGATACCAAGTAATATTTATAAAGTATATTCCACTATCTACCATCCGCTGATTAGCCCCACACTAAAAACCTTTTACTGGTTTGTTCTAAAATGGCAAAAAGAAACAGGCCTCTCGCCTCTGACCACATTGAGAGACAATCCAGACTTTATTCCAGGTTTGGAGAAGTCTTGGTTTATAAAGAACAAAATAAGCAGTGAAACTCGTATTATTAACCTCAGAGGCGACCACACTTTGAAAATACCTAGCCTATTATGTAATCATGGGCAGGAAAACTCCTGGGGATTAACTCAAGCCCGAAGTTTCCTGCAAAAAGTGCACTCGAAATCTACTAAAATTAGGAAAGATCTGAATATTTTAGAAAAACACATCCTACTTAATAAAAAAATGGAAAAGGCTCTATCTAAACTAAATAGACTTAATAGCCCAGGAGAGATAGATAATTCTACCCCAATGTACTGTACAAAATGGGAAACAACTATCAATCCTACTCTCAGTTGCAAATGGCCTAAGATCTGGCGTAGTAACTGGTCTATACAGGATACAGGACTACAACTTATCCAGTACAAGACCACTGCTAAATGGTATATTACCCCAGCACACATCCAGAGACTCACTGGCCATAGAGAAGTATGTTGGAGGTGTGGGCAGGAGGACGGGACAGAGCTGCACATGTGGTGGACATGCCCCATAGTTAAAATCTTTTGGGATGAAATAAGCCATTTTTGTAGAGAATTACTAGGAGATACCTTCGATCTATCTGCAGAAGAAGCTATTTTTGGATTTGCTGACACGGGTGGGTGTAAAGGTAGTATTTTAATTAAAGAAGTAGGTACCAAGGTTGCCAAAAAAATGATAGTAGATAAGTGGAAAGAATCAACCCCCCAAGCTTGGATGAATGGGTCTGCAGAATGGACCAGCTATGTGGTGGCAGTACCCCTGCAGTTCAAGATACGAAGGAAGACAAAATGGTTTGTGGTGGATGTGAATGGGCAAGTCCGTACAGTAAGACCTGGCAAGAAATCACAGAAAGGTATATAAATAAAATATAAATATACACACATTTTGGGGACAAAGGTAGACAGAGCCTGAGGCGGGTGGATAATCTGCGGTGGAGACTGGTAACAGGATATATTGCGCTTCAGTATGTTTTTGTGTGCTTGTGAGTCTGAGTGGGAAGATTGTGGACTAAGAGTGAATGGATGAGGATTGAATGTGCATACGTACATGCGGAAGCTAGAACCTCTGCCCATCGTCTGAAGGTTAGCAAGCTGGGACAATTGAAATAGTGCAATCATGCTGGAGAGGGGAGGATTGGCCACTGAAAGGGTAGTTAAGCGATCTATTTAGTTTGTATAGAAATTTATAAGCGCTACAAAAAAATGGAACCGAACGATGATGATAGCATTACCCAGCGATGGCACACAGCCACTTAAGGCTGATGAGCCTCTAGCTGACAAGCTTTCTGCATGTGGTGTGCATCTGAGTTAAAAAAAAAAATATATATATATATATATTTCTATTAACAAAAAAAACATCACTCTAGGTGATGCCTGTGATCAGGGTATAGACATACTTGCTTGTTTCTCTTCCAAGCAGCATGTACTGTCATATGAAAAAAAAAAATGTTCCCGAACAATCAAATTTCCCATTTTTGCATTACTACGTAGAAGCACAGACCATAATTATAGTTATGCACAAAATTAATAATTTGCCGGAAATTTTGCTTCATAATTGTGAATTCTGATGCGAAATTACGATAATGGGAAATTCAAGTCCAACACTAAACATGCTCCACAAAATGCATGTTTATTATGGTTTTCTTAAAATGCTGCAGTACTATTCATACTGTGGCAGATTTTTTTTCTGTTTTGATGAAATTGTCCTGTCAGGAAAACTACTGTCTTTTAAGCAAATGAAGCAGAAATATACAGTATTCTACCCAACAACATGCTGTTTAGGTTTCTGCACCACAATTCCAAGGCAACTGGAGATAGAAAGAGGGTATTCTGATTCAAGAGAAGGTAGACAGACCACTCTCTGAGATTTATGTGAGGTTGCTCCATGCTTTATTTGAGGTTGATCTATCCATTTACTCAATAGGTGGCAGATATCCCAGGGCTGACCCAGGAGGAGGAGAATGATGTAGGACCCAGGAGGACATTATTGTCTCTTCAAAAGAGCAGTGCATTCATTTAAAGCACCTATCCAGTAAGGAGTTCTTTGGGCAAGACTTTCTAACACTGCTACTGCCTACTGAGTGCGCTCTAGTGGCTGCCTCGCAAGCGCTTTCAGTCTGATAAGAGAAAAGTGCTATACAAAAAAAGGAATTAAAGAGAATCTGTACTCTAAAATTCTTACAGTAAAAAACATACCATTATATTCCTTATGTTCTCCTGGGCCCCTCTGGGCCCCTCTGTTTCTGCCACTCCCTGCTGCGATCCTGGCTTGTAATTTTTAGGCAGTGTTTACAAACAAAGGACATGGCTGCTAACCAGAGTGTGATACGCCGAGAACAGCTCACTGTGTGACTCATGCAGAGCTTGGAGAGTGTGTTTAGCTTATGCCAATGAGAAGCAGTGCTGCCACATTCCACACATTCCAGCCTGAGCCCGACAGAGCCGACAGAGGAAAGAAGATAAGATTTATTACAGAGACCGTGCAACTAGAAAAGGCTGCAGTATGCCAGAACACATTAAAACAGGTATAGGATCTTATAGGATAGAAGAAATAAGGCTCAAAATTTTGTTACAGAGTCTCTTTAATTATTAGTAAAAAATTATATATAGAATGCACTACACTCATATGTTACCTGGTTAAACCTGAAGATTGTCCTAAATGTGGTGTATCATATGGCAATATGGCTCTGACACATTGTAGACTCTTTGGAGGGAGGTAACGGATACTGTTTATAATTATGAAAGAAAGAGGTCATATATGACAATCTTCAGTTTTTCCATATATGTAATTGCTTAGAATTCTAACATTCTATGTCGGCAGGGAGAACTTGCAAAAATAGATGAGTTAAACCCCTCCCCCTGCACAGTAGTGGAACAAAATTTGAAATGATCTGACTAGCCTGGTGGTGGGGGAGCTCCCGCATGCACCTAGGGAGGAGAATTTCAGCTTGGAAGTGGGACATTTCTTTGACCCACTTTCCAGACAAAGGGATGGGATCATGGGAGGGAGGGTTATTTGCTGTATTATATAAAAATAAAATTGTTTCTTTAAAAAATGCATAATGGAAACCTTTTCACTACATGTACAAATGTATATATGGCTCTGATAGCTATAACCCCTTCTGTGAGGCATCGCTAAGGGCTCATTCACACTGGCAAAGTTAACTGTGGTACATAGTGAGCATTCCTTCTGCTTAATGAGTCCCTCCTACCCGCCCATTCATAAAGAATGAATTGAGCAGTGTTTGGCCAGTTGCGTACCACAATTGCATGTTAACTTTATGCATAAAACATTCATGGACAGCCAGATCACAGTTGTCATTCACTACTACAGTGTATCCCCCTCTCAAGCACCACCCCCCCCCCCCCCACACACACACACGCATGCACACACACTCTGTATCCTTGTCTCACTGGCCTTTCTCATACCAGGAAGCCACTCAGATGCATTGTGAATGTCACAAAAGGGGGCGCACAGCTGCATCATCCACCTATGTGGAAAAGCCCACGAGTAATTTAGCTGTAGTAGGGAGATACCTATACACTGTTCAATATCATCCATCTAGTTACTTAAGATCTCAATTTATATTGTTAATAATATCTACATCACAAAAACACTACATCATTTATTTTAAATATTGTTAAAATGGTGTTTCATTCCTTGAATACAATAAATGTTCAGTTATGCAGACATACAGTTGACTCTACACACATAAATTAGAAGTAACCTGTATAAAGTGATGCAAAAGATCTCAGTGCTACAAAAAATACTAAATAAATAAACTAACAAACATTCTAGTTAATTTGTGATGATCTGCTCGGCTGCCTGTGCAGTCAGGCAGTTTTTTGGCCATTGTTTAGGTTTGCATGCTGCAGGACTCTGGAAAGAAGAGCTTCTGTCAGTTTTGCAGCTTGTGCTTGCAGAGGAATTTGCATACGCTGTCATGCAAATTGCCTGGCCACATTCATTGGAGGCGTGTACTATAAGTACTATGTCTTTCCCACAATGCTTCGCTGGTCATAAGGAGTCTTCCTGTAAAACACTCTGGAGAGTGTCAGCCATGCTCTTTGTTTGAAGATCAGCTTAGAGTAATTCCTGGAAAACTGCACTAGGCAGGTTTCCTTAGTGCAGTTAGGATTGCTTATCTGTTTGTTTGTTCTTATGCTATTGTCCTGTCCCAGCGGTGGTCGACAGGAAATGGTTCTGATCTCTGTTCTTGGAGTATAGCTGGTGCAGCGGTTGCTACCAGCTATCTCTTCTGTTCTGTCTCCTTGGATCGCGCTAGCCACTTTTCGCTTGCGCTGTGGATCCTTCTGTTCTGTCTCCTGGGATCGCGCTAGCCACTTTTCGCTAGCGCTGTGGATCCTTCTGTTCTGTCTTTTGGGATCGCGCTAGCCACTTTTCGCTAGCGCTGTGGATCCTTCTGTTCTGTCTCTTGGGATCGCGCTAGCCACTTTCCGCTAGTGCTGTGGATCCTATCTCTCGCTTGTCCTTGTTTTCGTGTGTCTGTCTTGTCTGCTACGAACGCTTGCTGGAGGCTCGGTGAGGTAAACGTTAAGCAAGCGCTCGCGTTCTCTGTTTCATGTTTGTCTGTCAATGGTTAGTTAGGCGTGCTTGTCTCTATTGCGCTTATCACGTGGAGACCGCGCATAACCGCGTGCACTGTTGCGAATGAGTGCGGTGTTCGCGGTTAGCTAGCGTTTTTTATTTACCGCATCTCCTCATTGTATGATTTGCTGTGCCTTTGCTATCCTCGTATTCTGTTCTGATCTGCCTTGTGTCACTTCTGGCAATCGCCTTTCTTGCGTTTGCGTTTCTGTTTCGTATCTGCTGTTGTGTGTGCGCGGTCGCGGGGTGGCGACTAGATTGGCGCGCACACACATACAATCTGTCCCTTTGCTCGTTCTCATTCGCAATCGCTTCTCTTGCGATTGCGTTCTGCGCTTCGTACAATTCCTGTCTGGCATTTGTGGAGATACAGAGGATTGGTTCCTCTGCACTCCCCAGCGCCATCTGCCGACAGGAATTTCCCTCTACGGGTGCGTAGCACCTTTTGCTGGGTTCCTGCAAATATACGCTTGTGGAGGATTTCCGCCGTATCAGCGCACGCATTGTGCGCTGATCACGGAGGAAGTTCCACAATCGTTACAGTATGAACCGCCCAACCCAAAACCCCAGTGTAGACGGAATTTCTGATTTGTACGATTTTGTCGAGTTTGGGTCCTGTGTCTTTAAGAGCTTTGAAAGGCTAAATTCAGAGACCAAGGCGGAATTTCTTTCTGAATGTGTGAGGTTTTGCCTGAATCCCACCTTTCAGATTTCTGATCCGTCCACGTCGGCTCTTCTGTTTGCCTATGTGCTCTTAAAAGACGATTTGTTCACCTGGGCATATGATGTGCTAAAAACCAATTCTTGGAATAATAATCTGTATCAGTTTCTTGCAGTGATATTCTCTCACTGGTTTAAACTGCCTGGCTTACCACCTGCTCTGATTGAGTGTGTAGCTGCTGATAGGTTAGCTGATCTTTCCCTTCCATGCAAAACTTTTCAGTATGACAATCAGTTCAATGTGTCTGTTGCCACTTCAGGTTTTAAACAGCAGACATGCAAAGTGGCTAAAAAGAGAAAAACTAAAAAAAACGCAAGCATCACAATAAAACACTCCCTATTGATGTTTATAATGATGTTGTTCCGTCTCTGGCTTTTTTGCCCCAATCCAAAGCTTATGTGGATCCTGCTATAGGTAGGATCGCACACTATATTAAAGCAGTTAAAAAATCTGTTCTTGTTCCTGAACTCCACCCATATGGAGATTATCTGGATACTGGCCTGTTTGAACCCCCATTTGCTTCCTGGGATGTTGGGGCCTTGCTGGAAGAATTCGATTTTGATTGGAAAGCCTTTTGCGATTTTTACATCGCAAAAAGCGAAGATGTCTTGAATGATTGTCTCGATTCTATGTACCTTTTGATTGATTCCGATGAATGTGACGAGGGTGATGTGGATCTGGTGATCTATGTATAGCAAACGATTTTGGATGAGTTGCACACACACCAACCAATTGATTCCAATAAAGAGACATCGTTGTCGGATGATTGTTCCTGCCTTTCTGGGGTAAAGCATGAGAGTCTTGACTTTGTGCAATCTGAAATGAATGAGTGTGCCGCTGTGGTTGATTCCTGTGCGAATCCTGAAGGATTCTCTCCTGACAGTGTGCAGTTTGAATCTGTGCGATCTGATGCCTGTTTCTCGGATGTTCCTGCAGATTGTGATCGGCATGAGTCTGCCGGTTTCCTCAAGGATGTGTGGGATCCTTTGTCATTTAGTAACAGATCTTTGAGATCTTCCGTCTGTGACCCTGCTATTAGGAAACTTTCTCGACTATGCAGCGTCAAAAGTAAAATTAATATGCCTAATAAAGTTTATCCTGTTGATATAAACAGACAAACCGAGAGCCCAATATAGTGTAGTAGGTATTAGCCCAGGAGGATTGAAATTACAGGTAAGTATTATACTTACAAACACGGGTTACCGCTGAGGCAACCACTGTATAGGCAGGTGGGGAGTATAAGCCTGTCCCCACTCAGGGTTAAAGGGGCCCATACACTCAGCCGATTTTCTGGCCGACCGATCGATCCCGATCGATCGATAGATCGATTGCAAATTGGTTGGCCAATCGACCGATCGATGTCCGATTTCGATCGATTTCGATGGATTTCCATCGAACTGGCAGGGTGGAAAATTTAGGTCGATCTGATGAGATTGCTTATCAGTTTGCATTGGCCTTAATGGAAATCTGATGGTAAAAAAATGCCATCAGATCGAATTTCAATAGATTTCAGACTGAAATCTATTGGAATTCTATCCTGGTAAAAAATGTTCTAAAAACGCATCAGATAGATCATCAGATGCATTTCTTATCTATCTGCTGCCAATCTGACGAGTGTATGGGCACCTTAAGATGTCGCTCTCTGTAATAGAAGAAAGGAGGGTATATCACCCTTCCACCAAGGGTGGTTCGCTGGATGAAACAATGTACAGAGGCGCCAGTAGGATAAAAGGTACTAAAAAGGTTAAAACATCTAGGTGGTGGTGGTGGACCAGCCGACCTAAAGCAGACGCGATGCTGTCGATTCAAGTCAACAAAAATTTATTCACATACTCCAAGGAACACTGCGACGCGTTTCACGGGTACATAACCCGCTTCTTCAGGCATTAAATAACAGGAGTATCTCACTAATAATGACAGAGACATAAACCATATCAGGGAACTGTAAAACGTATGTTAAAGCTCTTGTAAACGTGGAATTATATTTGTATTATGGGGAGAAAGTAAAGTGGTAGCGTGTGGGGTAATATAGTGAATATTAAGTTGTTCTATGTATGGGAAGTAGGAGGTGGTAGTGGCCAATATATTACGTGAGATATGGTAGGGGAGAAATTGCTGGACTGGGGGTAAAAAAGGGTATGTGACACCAGTCACCGCAAGTGTTTATGGTGTGTGACTGAAGACTATGGGGGACGCAAGAAATGTATGATTATGACACACAGTTTTGCTAGATAGGTACTTGTTGGTTAAAATTCATTGGGTATATAGCCTATAGATATAAAAATGGATTACTCACCAGCTGTAGGTCCTGATAAGGCTTGGCACCTCTGTGCTCATACGCCCGCTCAGGACCTTTAAATAGATATCAATGTAGTTTAGAAGGCTATCGGGGGATCGTGGTCGGAGGGCGTGGACATGGGCAGTGGCCAGGAAGAGGAGCCAATAGAGTGAGCGAGGAGGTGGGGGCAAGGGAGCGAGCGGCATAGACGTATTAGGGAAACGGGGTGTTTCCATTGGGAAGGCGGAGTAGCGTGGCGATTGCGTCACGCCGCTTGCCGCTACTGCGCATGCGTAGGTGGCGTAGTATGCCACGTGTACAGTAGGGCAATGGGGAGTGCTGGGCATAGATGGCGCCTGCGCGAGAGGCAGGGTCGGCCATGTTTGTTAAGGGAGTGGAGGGCGGTATTCCGGAAGGGAAATCCGTAGAACGGAAGGGGTAAAAAGTGTCAAAAAGAATAATTGAAATATAAAGAACGATATATTAAACGATATATTAAGAACGATGTCAAAAAGTGTCAATTCCGGAATACCACCCTCCACTCCCTTAACAAACATGGCCGACCCTGCCTCTCGCGCAGGCGCCATCTATGCCCAGCACTCCCCATTGCCCTACTGTACACGTGGCATACTACGCCACCTACGCATGCGCAGTAGCGGCGTGACGCAATCGCCACGCTTCTCCGCCTTCCCAATGGAAACACCCCGTTTCCCTAATACGTCTATGCCGCTCGCTTCCTTGCCCCCACCTCCTCGCTCACTCTATTGGCTCCTCTTCCTGGCCACTGCCCATGTCTACGCCCTCCGACCACGATCCCCCGATAGCCTCCTAAACTACATTGATATCTATTTAAAGGTCCTGAGCGGGCGTATGAGCACAGAGGTGCCAAGCCTTATCAGGACCTACAGCTGGTGAGTAATCCATTTTTATATCTATAGGCTATATACCCAATGAATTTTAACCAACAAGTACCTATCTAGCAAAACTGTGTGTCATAATCATACATTTCTTGCGTCCCCCATAGTCTTCAGTCACACACCATAAACACTTGCGGTGACTGGTGTCACATACCCTTTTTTACCCCCAGTCCAGCAATTTCTCCCCTACCATATCTCACGTAATATATTGGCCACTACCACCTCCTACTTCCCATACATAGAACAACTTAATATTCACTATATTACCCCACACGCTACCACTTTACTTTCTCCCCATAATACAAATATAATTCCACGTTTACAAGAGCTTTAACATACGTTTTACAGTTCCCTGATATGGTTTATGTCTCTGTCATTATTAGTGAGATACTCCTGTTATTTAATGCCTGAAGAAGCGGGTTATGTACCCGTGAAACGCGTCGCAGTGTTCCTTGGAGTATGTGAATAAATTTTTGTTGACTTGAATCGACAGCATCGCGTCTGCTTTAGGTCGGCTGGTCCACCACCACCACCTAGATGTTTTAACCTTTTTAGTACCTTTTATCCTACTGGCGCCTCTGTACATTGTTTCATCCAGCGAACCACCCTTGGTGGAAGGGTGATATACCCTCCTTTCTTCTATCACAGAGAGCGACATCTTAAGGTGCCCATACACTCGTCAGATTGGCAGCAGATAGATAAGAAATGCATCTGATGATCTATCTGATGCGTTTTTAGAACATTTTTTACCAGGATAGAATTCCAATAGATTTCAGTCTGAAATCTATTGAAATTCGATCTGATGGCATTTTTTTACCATCAGATTTCCATTAAGGCCAATGCAAACTGATAAGCAATCTCATCAGATCGACCTAAATTTTCCACCCTGCCAGTTCGATGGAAATCCATCGAAATCGATCGAAATCGGACATCGATCGGTCGATTGGCCAACCAATTTGCAATCGATCTATCGATCGATCGGGATCGATCGGTCGGCCAGAAAATCGGCTGAGTGTATGGGCCCCTTTAACCCTGAGTGGGGACAGGCTTATACTCCCCACCTGCCTATACAGTGGTTGCCTCAGCGGTAACCCGTGTTTGTAAGTATAATACTTACCTGTAATTTCAATCCTCCTGGGCTAATACCTACTACACTATATTGGGCTCTCGGTTTGTCTGTTTATATCAACAGGATAAACTTTATTAGGCATATTAATTTTACTTTTGACGCTGCATAGTCGAGAAAGTTTCCTAATAGCAGGGTCACAGACGGAAGATCTCAAAGATCTGTTACTAAATGACAAAGGATCCCACACATCCTTGAGGAAACCGGCAGACTCATGCCGATCACAATCTGCAGGAACATCCGAGAAACAGGCATCAGATCGCACAGATTCAAACTGCACACTGTCAGGAGAGAATCCTTCAGGATTCGCACAGGAATCAACCACAGCGGCACACTCATTCATTTCAGATTGCACAAAGTCAAGACTCTCATGCTTTACCCCAGAAAGGCAGGAACAATCATCCGACAACGATGTCTCTTTATTGGAATCAATTGGTTGGTGTGTGTGCAACTCATCCAAAATCGTTTGCTATACATAGATCACCAGATCCACATCACCCTCGTCACATTCATCGGAATCAATCAAAAGGTTTTTTACCCCCAGTCCAGCAATTTCTCCCCTACCATATCTCACGTAATATATTGGCCACTACCACCTCCTACTTCCCATACATAGAACAACGTAATATTCACTATATTACCCCACACGCTACCACTTTACTTTCTCCCCATAATACAAATATAATTCCACGTTTACAAGAGCTTTAACATACGTTTTACAGTTCCCTGATATGGTTTATGTCTCTGTCATTTTTAGTGAGATACTCCTGTTATTTAATGCCTGAAGAAGCGGGTTATGTACCCGTGAAACGCGTCGCAGTGTTCCTTGGAGTATGTGAATAAATTTTTGTTGACTTGAATCGACAGCATCGCGTCTGCTTTAGGTCGGCTGGTCCACCACCACCACCTAGATGTTTTAACCTTTTTAGTACCTTTTATCCTACTGGCGCCTCTGTACATTGTTTTATCCTGTTGATGTCACTATTTCTTCTGCAAATGAGTCTCTGTCTCACCCTGTTCACACCTGTAAGGACCCGTTGCCTGATGACAGTTGCTCCAGTGTTTCGGTCCTAGATGCCTTGCAGTCTGCTCCGCGGATCGCGGAGGTTTGCGCTATGAAAGCATCAGTTTCACAACCTAAAGTGAATTTTGATTCGCAGGTTTTGCGTTCTGATTCCTCGGATTCGACATTGTTAGCCGAATCTAAGAGTGAGACAGCGCTTCGGTTTTGCGAATCTGATGCTGAACCTTCTTTGCCTTATTCAGAGATGCTTTCTCTGAACCTGCCCTGTACCATGAATGAAAACGTTTTCCTTTCACACTGACGTTTGTGAGCCCCTTTCTTGCTCTGAGGAAAATGCTGATGCTGCACCCTGTACTCTGGATGAGTCAATGTGGCCTTGCTCAGAATCCCCTGCAGTGTCCCTAGAGGCTCATCTAGGTATTGCCACTATACTCACCTGTTTTTCTGCAGTTTTGGAGTTACAAGCTAGTTTGACTGCCACACAGAATTCTGGGTACAGTGAGAATGAAGTTAGGGAGTCAGTGTGTGTTCCAGTAAATATTCCTGTACATCCCGCTAATTATGAAGAAGTTCAGTCTCAGGTTATGGTGGAACCATTCCTGGGACATCTGCCCTGCCTGCAGGAGGTATTTAATGTTCAGCCCTGTAACATGGATACTTCAGAATCCTGCTTAAAAAACCTGGAAAATGATGTTCCTGAGGTCTTGTTTGATGTTCTGGAGGTCTCTGAGTTCCTCCCAAAGGGTGCAGAACTTTTGGGAGATGTCTCCTGCCCCCCAAGTCCTTCTGAGGTGTTACCCTCTTCCGTGGGCATTGCTGCCTTGCTGGCTACCTTTTCAGCTCTGGTGGAGCTTCAGTCATGGGTAGTCAATGATGAATTTCTGTCAGATACCATTACAGTCATTGAGATTTCTAAGCCTGAGACCGAGTTTTCTTTTGAAATACCAGTACCCGTGACCTCTACTCGTGATGATTTTCTGCCCGGTCCTGGGTTTGGTCTGGTCGTGCCGGACTCTGAGGTTGGCAGTTCCCCGACATGTCCTGAGGTTTCTCCTGTGCTGGTGTACCCCAGTGTGCTCTGTGACCCAGAAAGCCCAAGTGTGCCTCGGTTACCAGCGTACTCAGATGCTTCCTTGGTGGAGACATGTTCTGATTTAGCCTGCCTGCTTGCATGCCCAGAAGTGGTCCCTGAAAGTCTTGATCTTGATGGGTGTCCTCGTAATTCTGAATCCGGAATTGTCATTGGTTCCATGGGGGTTCTTGGTAATTCTCCATGTGAGCCTGGTGATTGTTCTGCCCTCTTGGGATCTCTGTGGAGCTTCAAAAGGTTCTGGGAGATTCCGGGAGAAATTTTGCTTGGTACCCTGGATAAGATCAACGGTGGCTTTTGTGTTGTAAGGGACACTTCGAACAGGTATTGTGGCAAGTTTGGTATTTTCGGACGCTCCTTGGAAGGTGGTGGGTATTGTCTGGAGGGTGTCGATGGCTTCCTCTCTGGTATCCACAGTCCTGATGGGTGTTACACTGAGACTTGTAGTGCTGATGGGCATGTTTCGGTGGCTTCTGTTTCCGATGAGGTCGGTTTCGGGTGGACTGACTCTGGAATTGGATCTTGTCGGGCTGTCCCAACCTTCATGAGTCTTCGGTTGGAGTCTTTTGCTGCTAGCAGTTTTGAGGGTCGTCTGGAATTCGACCCTGGAGGGGGGGGGGGGTACTGTGATGATCTGCTCGGTTGCCTGTGCAGGCAGGCAGTTTTTTGGCCATTGTTTAGGTTTGCATGCTGCAGGACTCTGGAAAGAAGAGCTTCTGTAAGTTTTGCAGCTTGTGCTTGCAGAGGAATTTGCATACGTTGTCATGCAAATTGCCTGGCCACATTGATTGGAGGCGTGTACTATAAGTAATATGTCTTTCCCACAATGCTTCGCTGGTCATAAGGAGTCTTCCTGTGAAACACTCTGGAGAGTGTCAGCCATGCTCTTTGTTTGAAGATCAGCTTAGAGTAATTCCTGGAAAACTGCACTAGGCAGGTTTCCTTAGTGCAGTTAGGATTGCTTATCTGTTTGTTTGTTCTGTTGCTATTGTCCTGTCCCAGCAGTGGTCAACAGGAAATGGTTCTGATCTCTGTTCTTGGAGTGTAGCTGGTGCAGCGGTTGCTACCAGCTATCTCTTCTGTTCTGTCTCCTTGGATCGCGCTAGCCACTTTTCGCTTGCGCTGTGGATCCTTCTGTTCTGTCTCCTGGGATTGCGCTAGCCACTTTTCGCTAGCGCTGTGGATCCTTCTGTTCTGTCTCCTGGGATCGCGCTAGCCACTTTTCGCTAGCGCTGTGGATCCTTCTGTTCTGTCTCTTGGGATCGCGCTAGCCACTTTCCGCTAGTGCTGTGGATCCTTCTGTTCTGCTACTCTGTACCTGGATCGCGCTAGCCACTTTCGCTAGTGCTGTGGATCCTATCTCTCGCTTGTCCTTGTTTTCGTGTGTCTGTCTTGTCTGCTACGAACGCTTGCTGGAGGCTCGGTGAGGTAACCGTTAAGCAAGCGCTCGCGTTCTCTGTTTCATGTTTGTCTGTCAATGGTTAGTTAGGCGTGCTTGTCTCTATTGCGCTTATCACGTGGAGACCGTGCATAACCGCGTGCACTGTTGCGAATGAGTGCGGTGTTCGCGGTTAGCTAGCGTTTGTTATTTTCCGCATCTCCTCATTGTATGATTTGCTGTGCCTTTGCTATCCTCGTATTCTGTTCTGATCTGCCTTGTGTCACTTCTGGCAATCGCCTTTCTTGCGTTTGCGTTTCTGTTTCGTATCTGCTGTTGTGTGTGCGCGGTCGCGGGGTGGCGACTAGATTGGCGCGCACACACATACAATCTGTCCCTTTGCTCGTTCTCATTCGCAATCGCTTCTCTTGCGATTGCATTCTGCGCTTCGTACAATTCCTGTCTGGCATTTGTGGAGATACAGAGGATTGGTTCCTCTGCACTCCCCAGCGCCATCTGCCGACAGGAATCTCCCTCTACGGGTGCGTAGCACCTTTTGCTGGGTTCCTGCAAATATACGCTTGTGGAGGATTTCCGCCGTATCAGCGCACGCGTTCTGCGCTGATCACGGAGTAAGTTCCACAATCGTTACATAATTAATGTTATTTACATTTCTTAAAATGTACCACTGGCAGAAATAATTCACATACTCAAATGTGCTCCAAAGAGTTACATAGCTACATAGTTATTTGGGTTGTAGTATATACAAACTGCGCCTGCCCGTTATAGCTACCTAGAAAGGGTAAAAACGTGGTGACAAGAAATGATCGGCCCACATATGCAATATTGAGAATAATTGTGATCCAACACACGAGTATGCGCTATCAAAAAAGTCCAGCAATGGACAATATGGAATGATGTATGTCAGCGCTCCTCTTCTTCAAACTCTTTGATCTATAAAAAACAAACACACTGCACATAGTGCATTACTGCCAGTCAATTGGTCCCAGACCATGTAAAGCCCTTGTAAAAAACACCCGGGGTGACAAGTGGTGCCTCCGTGCCAAACCCAGTGAATAATGCCAAACTGCTCACCAGATGGTTGCCACCTCAGATAACAGGTGGATCTAGCGGTTTGGTGTATAAACCAGGCAAACAGCTCTCCAGTAAAACTCAGAAGCTTTAATCCAGATTAGGCTTGTAAAACACAAATATAAAAACTCTCATAGCGTAACAAATAAAATCAATACACTTCAGCCTGCGCCTATAGAGCGCACTTACGTAGCAAAATGATTTTCAGGCGTATCGGGCTCAAGGACCCAGTGGTGACACTGCTCTCCGTGTGGAATCGGCGTCCCGTAGTTCCCCCTCGGCGTGTCCGCTCACGATTTCCGTATAGTCGATGCGGCCGGCTAGCACTTCCGCATCCCGTGACGTCAGACGCACCTGGCTCCGCCCTACGAGTTTGGTCCGTGCGGACTCATCAGGGGCGGCTGACGTCCTTTGTAGCTCCAAACTCCTCCCCTCTCAAACGTAATCACTAGTTATGCGCCGTCTGGAACGCACGTCGCATGTTCATGCACTCCATCAGCCTCAATGAGCGCAGCGCCATCTAGCTACCTTTCACCTAATTTTCTTTTGCCTAGTTTGGCTGTGCTTCCTCTGTGCCACCATCTGGTGGACTTTTATTATATTGCAACTATGCCAGAAGGCCTATGATTAAATATAAACTTATAAAATGCTCGATTTATCATAAATCAATACTGAAGTTTGATACTGGCTAATGGTTAGATAAAATGGCCATGTCTACTAATAATTAATATGTTGATATAAACTTTTGTAACAGGGATTCATGACACAATTTAGCCTTCATCAAACAGCTTATAACCTATTCCTCCTTGGAATATGTGGGAAGGACCACAAGAAAACCCCATAAAAGAATTGGAGAACACATAGCCAATATCCGCAAGGGCTTAAAGACACATAATGTGTCAAACCATTTCAGATTGGTACACAATTGCGATCCTAGTGGAAAGCCTAGTTAGTGGCGGAAAAAACAAGATATAGATCAATTCATTGTGATAAGTAACAATAAAGTTATTGGCGAATTAATGGGAGGTGAACGTTGCTCTGATGCATGAGATTTCCGGCACTGCGGTGCTGAACCAGTTAAGAATGCGTGCTCTAGCGATAGATACAGTAGTGTGAGAGAATGCGGAAAAGCCGCCACGTGTGCTACTGAGGAGGCGGCTGATTGCGGTGGTTTGCACGCGGAAGCGTGTGTCTGGTAGCAGGGCAGAACGCGGAAAAGCCGCCGCATGCAACAACAGTAAGGCGGCTGGTTACGCGTCCAGCGCGGCGGTTTGCACGCGGCAGCGTGTGTCTGGTGTGGGTGAGTCTGTTAGTGCACACAGGCTTAGGAATACGCGCGCGCGCACTAAGAGGCAGAATTCTTATACTGGGCAGAGAGAGTCAGCTGGTCACGCCGATCAGCTGACTCCAGAGCAGGATACTATTGGTTGATCAATTAGGGGTGGTGCTGGAGAGCACTACTACATATATAGTTACTGCTGGCCAGTTGCAAATTGTCTGCCGTTGCGAACACTACGTGGAAGCACTCAGACTTTAGTCAGATCCAACAGTGTGTTTGAACCAGGTGGACCTGGGAATTCACACTGAGCCAGATGACTAGGGAACTGTATTATCATTTGTGTTATACTCCAGACTAGTTCCAGGGTGCTGAGACGATGGACCTCACACCCAGACTAGGGAACTGTATTGTCGTTTGTGTTATACATCAGACTAGTTCCAGGGTGCTGAGACCACGGACCTTGCACCTAAGACTAGGGAACTCGTGCGATCATTTTGTTATACACCAGACTAGCTCCAGGGTGGAGAGACCACGGACCTCACACCCAGACTAGGCATTGTTTGATATCTGTTATGACTTGCTTTCTTGACTACTCTTCTGTCCTCTGATTCGGTACCTCGCATTTCTGATATTCCGTTGCCAGACCCTGCTTGCCTTGGATACCGAATCAGTCTTCTGTCTTTGTACTTTATCTGTCCGTGTGTTACCGACCAGGCGTGTCTGACCTCGAGAGCTATCTCTCCTCTTAAGAGATAGTCTCCAGACCAGATAGTGACATCCACCTTCAGGTGTCACTCACTCTCAGGCCCTTCCTGTCTCCACCCTGACTTCACCCCTTGGAGAGTCTCAGGCTGCTGGAAGGTTCCTGTACTCTTAGAGCAGTGTTCCTTTACTTCCTAATGTCACCTGCCCAGCAGGTGCATTACTCAAAGTACTACTGTTACACCAAACACTTACATACCTATAGGTGTCCAGAGGTTAGCAATATATCTGTATTATCGGTGATTCTGCAGATCATCAATAATCAGGTATATATCTGCATTCTTGGTGATACTGCAGATCACCAATAATCAGATTCTCTCTGCATGTCGACACCAATCGTTACAGAATGGCAGACCAAACCCAAATGGACGCACTCCGCAGCCGTCTCGATGCACTTACCACCTCGGTGGAAAATTTCATCTCAGTGCTGGACGATCATCAGACCCAGATTAATGCCTTGTCTGGGTCTGCGCAAGCCCTACAGATGGCTGTGGATACAGTGCGATCTCCTCCTAGCACAGACATACGCATGTCTGTACCTGAAAGGTTTTCTGGCCACAGATCTGACTTCTGAAACTTTAAAAATCGAGTGTTATCATACTTTGAGTTGAGACCTAGTTCTTCAGGAACTGTAGCACAAAGAATTACGTTTATTAAGACACTATTGTCAGGAGATTCCCAGACTTGGGCATATAGTCTCCAGCCAGGTGATAGCGCGTTAGCCTCGGTTGACGCATTTTTTGAAGCTATGGCCATAATTTATGATGACCCGGATATTGCCTCTACCGCAGAGCGGAAGCTCAAGATGTTGCGGCAGGGCAGAGATCCGGTTAAAAATTACGCAGCTGAGTTCAGAAAATGGGCAGTTTCAGCCAGATGGGGCTCATTTGCATTATTAGACTGTTTTTTATCAGGGCTTTCAGACGCGGTCTCAGAGTTAATGTTGAGTCATCCTGAGCCCAAATCCATCGATGAGGCCATTTCATTGGCCATCAGAATTGATCGTCGTGTATGATACCAAAGACAGACCCGGGGTAGGAACAATGTGAGGTACTTGTCCTACGCAGCGTCTTCCTCTGTTCCATCTCCACCTGCGTCACCTCCACCGGAACCAATGCAGATTGGATCGGTCAAGATTGTCTCGGGTGGAGCGGAGACGCAGAGAAACAGAGCAGCACTGTCTATACTGTGCAGAGGGGGGTCATAAAGTGCATAATTGTCCCAAGAAGTCGGGAAACGCTGCCGACCTAGGTGTAGTCAGAGGTAATACCCTAGGCGCGCAGTCTTTACCTCTCGATGACAAACGTTTTCTTCTCCCTTGCACTATATCCTGGCAGGATAAGACAGAGACTACTGAGGCCTTCATAGACTCTGGCTCAGCAGCTAATTTTATGGATTATGAGTTTGCTAAGAAATTGGGGATTCCGATCTCCCCACTAAAACAACAGATTCGGGTCACTGCAGTGGATGATTCCCCTCTGCAGAGTAATCACCCTCTTTCCCAGACCCCAGACTTGGGGGTCACAATAGTTTATCATTTTTCGTGTTACGAATGGCAACCTCCACGATCATTCTTGGCATGCCATGGTTACAAATTCACTCGCCTCAGATTAATTGGGCTACGGGTCAGCTAACAAGCTGGTCTGCCCATTGCTATCATCATTGTCTAGCGAAAGTTACCGTTGGTAAAACCAAGATTCACATGGAGGGATTGCCAGATCAGTATTCAGAATTTGCGGATGTGTTCTGTCCCAAGTCAGCAGATAAACTTCCTCCACACCGTCCCTTTGATTGCCCCATTGATCTCAGGTCTGGTTGTATGCCCCCTAGAGGTCATCTCTATAATTTATCTGGACCGGAGAAGTTGGCCATGCAGGAATACATCCTAAAGAACTTAGCTAAAGGTTTTATTCGCCCTTCTCGATCCCCGGCAGGGGCAGGGTTCTTTTTTGTGAAAAAGAAAGATGGAGGCCTCCGGCCCTGCATTGATTATCGAGGCTTAAATAAAATTACAGTAAAAAATCGCTATCCTTTGCCTTTAATAGACGATTTATTTACTCAAGTCACCAATGCTAAGATTTTCTCAAAACTGGATTTAAAGGGTGCTTACAACCTTGAGCGGATCAGGGACGGTGATGAATGGAAGACGGCCTTTAACACACCCGACGGGCACTACGAGTACCTAGTGATGCCCTTCGGGTTGTGTAATGCCCCGGCCGTCTTTCAAGAGCTGATCAATGAAGTATTTAGAGAGGTGTTGGGCAAATTCGTCTTAGTATACTTAGACGACATACTAATTTTCTCGTCCAACCTCTCAGAGCACAGAAATCATGTTAAGTTTGTGTTACGGAAGTTGAGGCAAAACATGCTGTACGCTAAGCTGGAGAAATGCATTTTCGAGGTGACCTCTGTTGCCTTTCTAGGGTACATAATTTCAACCTCTGGCCTCTCTATGGACCCTGGAAAAGTTTCAGCTGTTTTAGAGTGGCCCCAACCTGTGGGACTGAAGGCTCTCCAGAGGTTTCTGGGGTTCGCCAACTACTATAGAAGGTTCATAAAGGGGTACTCTACGGTGATCTCACCTCTCACCAGTCTCACAAAGAAAGGGGCAGATACTCACCACTGATCCCCTGAGGCCCATGCTGCTTTCTCCACTCTAAAGAAATTGTTCTGTACTGCACCCATTTTGAGACATGTCGACACCACCTTCCCCTTTATATTGGAGGTAGATGCCTCAGAGGTAGGGGTAGGGGCTGTGCTGTCTCAGCGTTCTGTGTTGCAGGGAAAGTTACACCCCTGTGCCTATTTTTCACGTAGGTTTTCACCCGCAGAGAAGAACTACGATATAGGCAATAGGGAACTTCTAGCCATTAAGTTGGCCTTTGAGGAATGGCGACATTGGCTAGAGGGTGCAGAACATACCATTACTGTCTATACTGACCACAAGAATTTGGAGTACATTGAGGGCGCTAAGAGACTTAGCCCCCGACAGGCTCGGTGGTCATTATTCTTCTCGAGATTCAGATTTGTAATCACGTATACCCCTGGTAGTAAGAACATCAAAGCTGATGCTTTGTCCAGATGTTTTGAGCCCGAGACAGCACAGCCCTCAGACCCAGAAACCATTCTTCCTCAGAAAGTGGTTCTGGCCGCCACTGAGACCTGGAGAGACTGGACAAAAACGTTGAGTCCGTTCCAACAGGATGTACCTGAGGGGAAGCCTGAAGGGGTCATGTTCATACCATTGCCTTTTCGTCTTCAAATTCTGCAGTTGTTCCATTCCCACAAGAATGCTGGGCATCCTGAGGCCACCAGAACTCAGGACCTCGTGGCGAGGTGTGCCTGGTGACCGTCATTGGCAACTGACTGCAAAGAGTATGTAAGAGAATGTGCAGTGTGTGCTAGAAGCAAACCCTCCTGTCAGGCACCTGTTGGGACATTGCAATCATTGCCAGTCCTGAGTGAGCCATGGACCCATCTGTCCATGGATTTTGTGGGCGAACTCCCCAGGTCTGAGGGCATGACGGTCATTTGGGTGGTAGTCGATCGTTTCAGCAAGATGGCCCATTTTGTTCCCCTGAAAGGACTCCCCTCAGCCCAAGAGTTGGCCGATCTCTTCATCCAACATATTTTCCGGCTGCATGGTATTCCGGAAAATATAGTGTCAGATCGGGGAGTCCAATTTATTTCTAAGTTTTGGAGGGCATTCTGCCATCAGTTGGACATGGAACTATCTTTTTCATCAGGCTACCACCCACAGACCAATGGCCAGACCGAGAGAACCAATCAGTCTCTGGAACAGTTTCTGAGGTCTTATGTGGCAGATGTTCAGACCGACTGGGTCAAATTCCTGCCATTTGCAGAATTTGCACACAACAACTTGAAGAGCTCCTCCTCAGGTTTTTCCCCATTCCAGGTGGTGACAGGAAGGTCACCTAAGTTCACCCCATTACCAGTGTGGCTGCCACTCCGTTTCCAGCCCTGGAGGATTGGCAGAGGTCCTTGAAGCAGACTTGGGGAATGGTAGAAAGAAATTTGAGGAGGGCCTTTCAGAGTCAGAAGAAACATGCTGATAAGAGACGTTCCATGGAGTGGGAATTCCTTCCGGGTGACTTGGTCTGGGTGTCCACACGACATTTGACTCTGAAGCAACTGTCTCCCAAGTTAGGTCCCAGATTTGTGGGTCCGTTTCCAGTGACCAGGAAAATCAATGATGTCACTTATGCCATTGATCTCCCCACCAGCATGCGAGGTGTGAGATCATTCCATGTGTCCTTGTTCAAGCCGGCAGTACACGTGGATTCCGCTCCCCACCCCCCTGTGTTGATTGATGACCAACCAGAGCATGAAATTGAGAAGATTCTAGACTCCCGGCTTGAGCAGAACCACGTGCAGTATTTGGTACACTGGAAGGAGTATGGCATTGAGAGAACTTGGGTACTAGAATGTCGCATGCACGCAGAGGAGTTGAAAAGGGAGTTCCATAACTTGCATCCTGAGAAGCCGGGCAGGAGACGTCCGAAGTTCACTCTTTTTTTGGGGGGGGGGGGGAGAGAACGCGGAAAAGCCGCCGCGTGTGCTACTGAGGAGGCGGCTGATTCCGCGTCCAATGCGGTGCTTTGCACGCGGAAGCGTGTGTCTGATGGCAGGGCAGAACGCGGAAAAGCCGCTGCATGCAACAACAGTAAGGCGGCTGGTTCCGCGTCCAGCGCGGCAGTTTGCACGCGGCAGCGTGTGTCTGGTGTGGCTGAGTCTGTTAGTGCACACAGGCTTAGGAATACGCGCGCGCACAGTGAGAGGCAGAATTCTTATACTGGGCAGAGAGAGTCAGCTGACCACGCCGATCAGCTGACTCCAGAGCAGGATACTATTGGTTGATCAATTAGGGGTGATGCTGGAGAGCACTACTCCATATATAGTTACTGCTGGCCAGTTGCAAGTTGTCTGCCGTTGCGAACACTACGTGGAAGCACTCAGACCTTAGTCAGATCCAACAGTGTGTTTGAACCAGGTGGACCTGGGAATTCACACTGAGCCAGATTACTTGAACTGTTATTCTGATTATGCTTATGCTAGTTCCAGGGTGTAGAGACCAAGGACCTCACTCCCAGACTAGGGAACTGTATTATCATTTGTATTATACTCCAGACTAGTTCCAGGGTGCTGAGACCACGGACCTTGCACCCAGACTAGGAAACTGTATTATCATTTGTGTTATACATCAGACTAGTTCCAGGGTGCTGAGACCACGGACCTCGCACCCAAGACTAGGGCACTTGTGCGATCATCAGACTAGTTCCAGGGTGGAGAGACCATGGACCTCACACCCAGACTAGGCATTGTTTGATATCTGTTATGACTTACTGCTTTCTTGACTACTCCTCTGTCCTCTGATTCGGTACCTCGCATATCTGATATTCCGTTGCCAGACCCTGCTTGCCTTGGATACCGAATCAGCCTTCTGTCTTTGTACTTTATCTGTCCGTGTGTTACCGACCAGGCGTGTCTGACCTCGAGAGCTATCTCTCCCCTTAAAGGAATACTTAAGTGTCCTAAAAAAAATGACTTGTACTCACCCGGGGCTCCCCTCAGCCCCATGCAGCTGAACGGTGCCCTCGCCGTGTCTCTCCGATGCAGCTGGACTCGCCGGCGGCCACTTCCTGTTTCGCCGTCACCGGCCGACAGGCAATAGCATTAAATAAGGCTAATCAGCCGCGTTCCCAGCCTGTTGGCCGGTGACGGCGAAACCGGAAGTGGCCGCCGGCGAGTCCAGCTGCATTGGAGAGACACGGCGAGGGCACCGTTCAGCTGCAGGGGGCTGAGGGGAGCCCCGGGTGAGTACAAGTCATTTTTTTTAGGACACTTAAGTATTCCTTTAAGAGATAGTCTCCAGATCAGATAGTGACATCCACCTTCAGGTGTCACTCACTCTCTGGCCCTTCCTGTCTCCAGCCTGACTCCACCCCTTGGAGAGTCTCAGGCTGCTGGAAGGTTCCTGTGCTCTCAGAGCAGTGTTCCTTTACTGCCTAATATCACCTGCCCAGCAGGTGCATTACTCAAAGTACTACTGTTACACCAAACACTTACATACCCATAGGTGTCCAGAGGTTAGTAATATATCTGTATTATCGGTGATTCTGCAGATCATCAATAATCAGGTATATATCTGCATTCTTGGTGATACTGCAGATCACCAATAATCAGATTCTCGTTACAAGTATTATGCGTTGCAAGGGGAGAGAGAGTGGACAAAGCTGGCACTGCAATTCAGGAGTTTATTGTAGAAAATTTAAAAACTTACAGTCAGCGGTGGTTGGCAATACAGATAGTGGCTAGGTGGGCGCCAGGTCAGATGCCTTCTCCGATGAGAAGGTATCTGACCTGGCACCCACCTGACGCCAGGTCAGATGGAATGAGAAGGCATCTGACCTGGCGCCCACTAGCCACTATCTGTATTGCCCACCACCGCTGACTGTAATTTTTTAAATTTTACAATAAACTCCTGAATTGCAGTGCCAGCTTTGTCCACTCTCTCTCCCCTTGCAAAACAACTAATTTTCATAACATTTTTTTTCCTGTAACTTGCCAAAATGTGTCAAGCAAGGGTCTAGTATACAGTGTAGGAGAGTACACAACATGTTTTGTATGGACGTGTATAACCGTCAATACCGTTGGGGGGATGGCACACGGGGCGACATCACAATTGGGGCAGTAGAATCGTGATGCTTTTCTGATTTTTTTTCTCCTTCTCATCAGTCTTGCTGCAGCATACAGCACATGTCCTGGTTGGGGCATTTTTTAGGGGAGTTGATGGAATGTATTCCATAAGGTGATGGCCAGTGAGGCACTCCAGGTTTAATACATAGGAGGCACGGCGCCCAACTCTGGCATCTGCTGCAGTCTGGTATTTCAGGCAGATGCATTCGCACAGTTTCCAGATGAAGTCAGCGTGCGTTACTGGCCTGTCACTTCGCTGCTTGTAGGCGCTCCAGATGCTTTGCTCCAGGAGATGGCGGAAAATCCTTTTATAATATTTTTTTGTTGTTGTTACCTTATGGCAGGATAAAAAGTCACTGCCTGATCAGCTCTGTCCACACCACTGAGGGTGCTGTTGTAGGTCTCCACAAACCTGCGGTTTTTCAATCTCTTTTCCTCCTCTCATTCTGGTGGGGACAGTGGAGGTGTCAAGGAGAGGAGACACACGTCTTTTTTGTCCCGCCAGTGGAGAGCTAACATTTTCCCCTCTTGCCAAACAGCTATGTCCCCAGTTTTCAGCTTCTGCTTGGCGAATGCTGATGGCATCCCACACCTGTTAGGCCTAACGGTGCCATAGGTGTCAGTCTTATGCTTTATCAGAAACTTAAGACAGTTCAGGGGAGGAGTAGAAATTGTCCGTGGTGACACAATAGCCTTTGTCCAGTAAAGGCTCCAGAAGGGACAGTACAGACGATGTCGCCACTCCATACTCGCTGAACCTGGGGCAAAACTTGGTGCCTTTTCCCATATACAAAATAGTGTTCCAAATGTATCCAGTATCCGACTCACACAGCATGTATGACTTTTTGCCAAAGCGGGCCCACTTGGAAGCTATGTATTGGAGCCAGCTCAGCCTCCCCTTATAGGCCATCAGGCTCTCTTCCACTCTGATGTTCATCTGTGGTACATAAGTGGTCCAGAAGTTGTCAATCACCATCTGGTAGACTTCCACAATTTTTTTTTTAGCTTTGGCGTAGGGTGTGTGGAATCCTCGAAGGTGTCGTTGTTGCAAAAATGTAAAAACTTCATAATTAGACTGAAGCAGTATTTGGACATCACTGTTCCAAAGAAAGGGGTAGCGATAAGTTTATTGGTGGTCCAATACCATTTCTGCAGGGGCTTCCCCACCACTCCCTGCAGAATAATCAGGCCCAAAACTAACCAAATGTCCTCTTTGGTAACCGGCTCCCATGTCCTGCTCCTTGAAAAGCGCCCTTGCGGAGCAGGCAGTGGTTGGGTGGCATAGCGGTTAGTCTCCTCCACTATCTTTTCAATAACGGCATCTGTGAAGAAGAGCTGCAGGTAGGCCAGGGGGTTTAGCTCACACTCTTTCTTCAGGCCAGGCTCCCCACTAAGAGAAAAAGGGGCCTAAGAATGATCTATGGGGTATCAAACAGAGAGAATTTGCGATAATTTAGGTTGGAGTGAGCCCCGAGATGTCTCCCGTGCATCACTGCTGAATATATGCAAATTAACCATTGTTACCCTTAGAAGCTAAACACACCTCCAGATCCACTGGAATGCAATGATGTGTCAGCTTTTTAATTTGCACAGAGCCATAATAATCCAACATGCATACAGACTGTTTTGGATTGGTTGATCCTCATCAGTGCATGGCATGGATTAATTTGGCTCTATGCAGTAGGGCTTGAAACACCCAACACCGAGAAGTGTTGTTATTAGCCAGAATAGCCAGTTAACCGTTTTTACCCGCAAGTCTTAGTCAGTCAGTGGGCTTCTCTGTCCCATTTAAACAGAGATGGTGGCAGCCTAGTATTTTGTGTTTTATAGTTCGCACGCCTCCTTCTAGTCTGTCTGCTGCCAAAATTCCAGTGGTTTCCGCTCATCGATTGCGTCCACGGGATTGGATAATCTGTGTGCTGAAACTGGAAGGCATTGTCCGGTCCGGCCACTAGGGAGCGTTCGACAGTGCCCTACTCCATAGACCCACATTAATCCATGCCATGCACTGATGAGGATCAACCAATCCAAAACAGTTGGCATGCATGTTGGATTATTATGGCTCTGTACAAATTAGTAAGCTGACACATCATTGCATTCCAGCGGAGCTCGAGGTGTGTTTAGCGTCTAAGGGCAACAATGGTTAATTTGCATATATTCAGCAGTGATGCACTGGGAGACATCTCGGAGCTCACTCCAACCTGAATTTTCGCAAATTTTTTCTGTTTGATACCCCATAGATCTTTCTTAGGCCCCTTTCTCTCTTAGTGGGGAGCCTGGCCTGAAGAAAGAGTGTGAGCTCAACCCCCTGGCCTACCTGCAGCTCTTCTTCACAGATGCCGTTCTTGAAAAGATAGTGGAGGAGACTAACCACTATGCCACCCAACCACTGCCTGCTCCGCAAGGGCGCTTTTCAAGGAGCAGGACATGGGAGCCGGTAACCAAGGAGGACATTTGGTTAGTTTTGGGCCTGATTATTCTGCAGGGAGTGGTGGGGAAGCCCCTGCAGAAATGGTATTTGACCATTGGATCTTTCTGTTTTAAGAAAGCAAACTTGTTTTCCATCGCATTTTAGTAAGGGGGCTTTTAGGACCATTGTAGCCCCTCACACACACTCCAATGAATTCTGGTTCACCATGAGCTTGTTGGTTAGTCTGTACCTCTGGGTGTTTCAAGTCCTACTCCATAGAGCCAAATTAATCTATGCCATGCACTGATGAGGATCAACCAATCCGAAACAGTCTGTATGCATGTTGGATTATTATGGCTCTGTACAAATTAACAAGCTGACATATCATTGCATTACTCCATCTGGAGTAGAGATGGCCTGAACAGTTCGCCCGCCCCCTATACTTCATCATTGTGCTAAACTTTGACCCTCTACATCACAGTCAGCAGACACATGGCAGCCAATCAGGCTGCACTCCCTCCTGGACTCCCCCCCCCCCCCCTCTTATAAAGGGCAGCAGTGTCGGCCATGCCCTGTCTGTTGCAGCTGGCCCTTGCTAATTGCTATACTGTGCCAGGCCCAGCACATTCAGTGCCTACCTTTACACTGCACCTGTGTGTGTGACAGCTGCCCATTGTATTGTAATACCAGTCACTGTATACATGTCACTGCACCCGTGTGACAGCATGCAGTTTTATATACCAGTCACTGCATACCTGTTCACTGCACCTGTGTGACCGCACGCTGTTTTATATACCAGTCCATGCATACCTGTTAACTGCAGCTGTGTGACAGCTGCACATTGTATTGTAATACCAGTCACTGTATACCTTTCACTGCGTGTGACAGCACGCAGTTTTATATACCAGTCATTGCATTCCTGTTCACTGCACCTGTGTGACCGCACGCTGTTTTATGTACCAGTTCGTGCATACCTGTTAACTGCACCTGTGTGACACCTGCACATTGTATTGTAATACCAGTCACTGTATACCTTTCACTGCACCTGTGTGACAGCGCGCAGTTTTATATACCAGTCACTGCATACCTGTGTGTGTGACAGCTGCACATTGTATTGTAATACCAGTCACTGCATACCTTTTACTGCACCTGTGTGACCGCACACCGTTTTATATACCAGTTTGTGCATACCTGTTAACTGCACCTGTGTGACAGCTGCACATTGTATTGTAATACCAGTCACTGCATACCTTTCACTGCATCTGTGACTGCACATTTTATTATACCAGCAGTCAGTGTATACCTTTCACTGCACCTGTGTGACTGCACATTTTTCTACCAGCAGTCACTGCATACCTTTCCCTGCACCTGTGTGACTGCACATTGTATTATATACAATTTTTCTGGTGCGTGTACATGCCTGTCTAATTTTTCTGGCTGCACTGTGGCTGCAACAACAAAACAAAAGGCATGTACATGTGTCAATTCCCCTTCGTGATCATTACCTTGCCGCAGTGAAGGGGCTTGCGTATCACAATGAAGCAATGATCGGCTATATGAGTGTGTTGGGAGGCACACCTGACCCAAGATAATAAGGTTGTTGCTTCATTGTGGACAGACCAAATTCGATCAGCTGGACACTCAGTCACTGTTGTACTGTCATTGAGCTACCTCACCCGACCATATGGGCTTGAAAACCGCCATTGCCTGCACTCTTGCCATGGTGCGCACCAGTCCAGCACGGCCATCACTACACAAACAGCTGTTTTGCAGTGCGTTACACAGTGAGTTTGGTCTGTCAGTGTGAAGTAGTACACTAATTACACTACCTGATTGATGTATACACACAAGATGTTTTAAAGCACTTTATGCCTCCAATTTAGCAATGCAATGTGATTTATGTCCTTAAAACCCTGCTATGTGTCAAATCTGGAATTTTCCCTGGGACTTTTGGCATGTATCCACTCTGCCATGCCCCCCTCCAGGTGTTAGACCTCTTGAAACATATTTTCCATCACTTTTGTGGCCAGAATTAGTGTTTGTAGTTTTGAAAGTTCGCCTGCCCATTGAAGTCTATTGCGGTTCGCAAAGTTCTTTTGCGGAAGTTCGCTTTCGAGAACCTAAAATCGGAGGTTTGAGCCATCTCTAATCTGGAGGTGTGTTTAGCTTTTAAGGGCAACAATGGTTAATTTGCATATATTCAGCAGTGATGCACTGGGAGACATCTCAGAGCTCACTCCAACCTGAATTACCGCAGAAATTCTTTCTGTTTTAAGAAAGCAAACTTTTGTTTTTCATAGCATTTTAGTAAGGGGGCTTTTAAGACCATTGTAGCCCCTTACACACTCCAATGAGTTCTGGTTCACCATGAGCTTGCTGGTTAGTCTGTACACCACTATAGCACTGAAATTCAAAAAAAATTAATAAATTCAAATTCGAGGCTGGAACAAAGTTTCTCCTGTCTGAAATTATTGATCAAATAGAAAAATGCCTGCAATGTAGTTTTATTTATTTACCAGTATGATTTATAATCATACCAGCCAAATTACAAATTCATAATACTGTACTCTGTATTTTTAAGCATGCTGTTGTCATTCAAACTTAGTTTAAGTAAAATATTTGTTTTTTTGTCTAATATCATTTGGGAATACTGTATATTACTACCATGTACTTGGTACTGTGTTTAACACTTCACACATAAGTACAAGAACTGAAATAATCCATAGATTACTACTGTTAGAAGGCTGGCTTTGCTGATTGCCAAACTTCACTTCCTTTCTGCCACAGGAATGTCTTCTCCCATATTAGGAAGTTGGCTGTACGTTTCTAATCTCTTGTGGTTTGTGTTTGAATTCCATTCTCTGTGTTCCCTCCCCAGCTTCTGCTAGCTGTATACAGCATTACAGAGCAGCTTGCAGAAGAACAGTGGGAGATGTCTACTACTCTAATATGTGACTAATATTGTCCACTCTTCATTCCACTGTGCAAGGGATGCAAGCTTGCAGCATGTAAGGCACTCTAGTCTTTCATACATATTTGAACAAGGCATCTGCAAAAATGCTTTAACATTTCCAGTTGGCTGATACAATCTACTGTACTTCTGATGATCTACAGATAATGTTCTGAATTTTCTTCTGAGCTGTAAACCTCTTTTTATCTGGATCATTCTTTTGTTCTATCTACTTTTTTTTTTCTTTTGCATATGTCTAGATAGTGATGTCTTCTTTTTATGTACACTTCTATTTTCTTCCACTTATTTACTTATTTACTTTACTTAAATGACTTATTTATTTATTGTATTTATACAGCGCCAACATATTACGCAGCGCTGAACATTAGTTAAGGTTACAGACAATATTTAGGGGTGACATACAGCAATAAGACAATATAGGAATACATGAAAACCTGCTAACACTGCACTGTATGAGTACAAGGTAATGCTTAGTCAGTCACTGGATGGGAGCAAGGAGATGAGGCAAGTCGGGTTCACTCAAGAGTTCACTCAGATCCATAGGATGGGTGTACAGTAATGAAGGTGCGTGAGCAGGTAGGAGACATAAGCAGGAGGACCCTGGCCAAAGGCTTACAATCTAGAGGGAGATGTAGGGACACGAAAGGTAGGGGACCAGAGTCAGCTGCAGGTTTAGAGCACTGGTGAGGGGGGTTAGGCCAGAGTGAAAAGGTGAGTTTTTGAGGGCCTTCTTGAATATGTTGAAGGAGGGGGAAACACTAATGGGGGAGGTAGAGAGTTCCATAGTGAAGGAGCTGCTCTTGAGAAGTCCTGGAGGCATGCATGGAATTAGGTGATGTGAGGGGCAGTCAGGCGAAGTTCATTGGAGGAGCGGAGTGAACAGCTAGGTGTGTACTTCTGGGTAAGATTGGAAATGTAGGTTGGGCAGGTTTTGTGGACAGATTTGTAGGCCAGACACAGTATCGGGAATCTGATTCTGGACTGGATAGGAAGCCAGTGGAGGGGTTCACAGAGAGGAGTCGCCATGGTGGAGCGATGGGAGGAGTGGATAAATCTGGCTGCTGCATTCATGACGGACTGCAGCGGGAGAATTCGGATCATAGGGAGACCAGACAGAAGGGTGTTGCAGTAGTCAAGGCTGGAAATTATAAGGGCATGGATGAGGAGTTTGGTGGTGACAAAGGTCAGGAAAGGGCGGATCTTGCAGATATTACGGAGGTGGAATTTGCAGGACTTTGTGAGGTTTTGGATGATGGGGGTGAAGGAGAGTGCGGAGTCCAGGGTGACACCCAGACATTAAGAGGTGGGGCAAATGGTAGTGTGGTTAACAGTGACATTCACATCTGGGAGGGTCAGGGATGGCCGGGTGGGAGGTTTATAAATTCAGTTTTCAGGTTTGGTTTCAGGAACCTAGTGGACATCCAAGAGGAGATGGCCGATAGGCAGAAGGAGACCTTGTCCATGGTAGTGGTGGATATGTCAGGGGTGTGGAGATAGATCTGGGTGTCATCTGAATACAGATGATAGTTAAAACCAATGGACGATATAACCTTGCCAATGGAGGATGTGTATAGGGAGAACAGTATGCAGTAAGCAGTATGCTTCTCCGCTGCTTCCCCACAAGGGCCATGCAAGTCTATGGAGACCTGAACAGTTCACACGATGCAACGCGGTGCGCCGGAAGTATCCAAATCGCTGCAATAGTGAAGCAAAGGCTGCATGGTGTTACTTCATGATCCGTGCCTACCACATGGAGTATGCAACAATGCAAGTCAATGGGCGATGCAGCAAGTGTGCACAACAGGAACACGGTGCGACATGGCACGCTTGCGCAGGCCGATGGGAATCTCACTGATGGTCTTCCTGCCCAGTCCGTCACTACCTGGGAGGCAGGCGTATGCATATGACCATGTCGCCACACAATGGCAAACCTCAGGTGTGCGATCGGCCATACAGGTAGATGTGTGTGTGTGTGTGTGTGTATGTATATATATATATATATATATATATATATATATATATATATATATATATATATATATATATATATATATATATATATATATATATATATACACACACATACATATACAGTAGCTGATGGCCCAGCGTTGCCCAAGTATGTATTTGGCTGGTGTTGGCTCCACCAACTTTGTCTATCCCTAACACACAATTACTCAATGACCTACTTTGTAAACTTTGCGGTCCTTGTCATCAATAATTTGCATTTAAATGAAACAAATCTGATTGGCTTTTGTGGCTCCACCCCCTTTTCTGAATTTGAACACCAGTCACCCAATGACCAACTGTGCCAGGTTTGAGGCTTGTGCCATTAACAGTGCAATAATGGCAGAAATTAAATATTACCCTTGAAAAACAATAGGTGAATTTTCAGTGGCTTTTGTAGGCTCCCACCTACTTTTCTGAATATTAATCCCAGTCACCCAGTGACCAACTGTGCAAAGTTTGAGAACCCTGCCATTAACAGTGTAAGAATGGCTGCAGTTTACCATTTCCCAGTGAAATTTGTATTTGTCTCCCCACTTCTTGGTTATGGGGATAAAAAGTGTCCTATATGTTATTCCAGGTAATGTACTATGTGACTATGTGTGTGCCAAATTTCATTCAAATCTGTTTAGCTATTGTTGTGCGATTGAGTAACACACATCCAAACTTTCGCATTAATAATATTAGTGATATACAATATATATATATATATATATATATATATATATATATATATATATATATATATACGCGATATATACGGGTTACGCCGTAACCAAGAACCCCTGTCACTATTTTCCTGTTGTGTGCTGCAGCCCCTCTGTATTTATATATTTATTATGGAGACTGGGGATCTCCAGTGCTGCGTGCATGCTTTGCATAGTATTGCATATAATTTGGTTTGTGCTGCTCATCCCCTGGTATATATTATTTTCCCCTGTGAGAATGCATAACCATGCCCACCTCTAGCACACTTAAGCATATAAATGAGCGGAGCTCCGAGTTCAGTCAGTAGCTAGTAAGAAGGTGAGGTGTTTTTCATTTCCCTTTTCCCATTTAGTTGACTCTTGGGCTTTTGGCATGGTTTCCACTTGAACGCTAATAAAAACATTTTTGGATGATTAGAGTAGGACTCACCAGATTGGGGACACTTTGGCACAGTTGGTGAGCTTAAGCGTGTTAAAGCGTAACCAAGAGCCACTGTCACTGTTTTCCTGTTGTGTGCTGCAGCCCCTCTGTATTTATATATTTTTTTATGGAGACTGGCAGTGGTGTAGCTAGAGGCCATGGGGCCCCATAGGAAAACTTTCATGGGGCCCTCAAATGTAGTCACTCTGAAATTCCACCCTACCACCCTAATTCTGACCCTACCCTATGGATATAAGTTAATTGGGCTATTTACAATCTTATTCAATCAACTCTGCACATAGTTCATAGGCAGTAAGACAAAGTTAGAGGGTGGAGAAACAGTTAATGGTAAATACATTAAGCAGCACTAGGTACCCTATGCTCCAGTGCCCCATAGCACCTGCTATGTCTATTATGGCTATTGCTATGCCCCTGACTGGGGATCTTCAGTGCTGCATGCATGCTTTGCATATAATTTGGCTTGTGCTGCTTGTTCCTCTGCCTATATTATTTTCCCCTGTGAGCATGCATAACCACGTCCAGCTCTAGCACACTTAAGCATATAAATGAACGGTGCTCAGAGTTCAGTCAGTAGCTAGTAGGAAGGTGAGGTGTTTTTTTATGTCATTTTCCCATTTAGTTGACTCCTGGGCTTTTGGCATGGTTTCCACTAGAACGCTAATAAGAACTAAACTAGTAATCTGAGCAGGACGGTGCTGCAAGAGTCAGCAAGCTCTTTTTGAAAGGATCTGCACAGAAAGGGTCTGCACAGGAGGATGAGGGAAGCCTCTTTAGGATCCAGAGCCCTCCACCCCCCTCCCAAGGTAAGTACTCCCTAGGGGCACTTTTTTGGCTTCAGGGTCACTTTAAAGGGACCCTGAGCAGTGCCTTAAATTAAAAGATAACACTTACCTGGGGCTTCCTCCAGCCCACCGCAGGCGGCGAGGTCCTCCAGCGTCCTCCTGGCTCCTCTCCGTGTGCCTCCGCCGGCCTCCGTTACTGGCGACACCCGGGGCGGGTGTCGGGCTGGCTCTTCCTGGTTCGTGACGCATGGTGTCATCACGTCGGCCGCTTCGCGTCATAGGTCTGCACATGAGCGGTTTTCTAATGCTAAACCACGCATGCGCAGACCTGTCACGCCGGCCACCGTGATGACGCGAAGCAGCCGGCGTGATGACACCATGCGTCAGGAACCAGGAAGAGCCCGGCCTGGGTATCGCCAGTAACGGAGGCCGGCAGAGGCACACGCAGAGGAGCCAGGAGGACGCCGGGGGACCTCGCCGCCTGTGGTGGGCTGGAGGAAGCCCCAAGCCCCAGGTAAGTGTAATCTTTTAATTTAAGGCACTGCTCAGGGTCCCTTTAACCTCCCTGGCGGTAAGCCCGACACAGTGTCGGGATAGCCGCCGCAGGGGATCGCATGGCCCCGGGAGGATTTTTTTTCATAAAATGTGTTCAATTTTCTTCAGCTAGCACTTGGCTAGCTACCTGTGCACACCAAGTGCCTCCACTCTCCCCCTGATCCCCTCGATCCCCTGCCGCAATTCATACCCCCCAGGGATCCCGCGATGGTGCAGCCTCCCGATCAGCTCCAGGCTTCGCTATGGGGAGGATCGGGACTGCGCATGACGTTGATGACGTCATGTCCGATCGTCGCCATAGCGACGACTGAAGCTAATTGGGAAGCTGCGGCTCTCGCGGGATCGCAGACGGGTGAGTGTTTTGCCGGCGGCGATCGGGGGAAGCAGATAGGTGTGGGGGACTTGGGGGACACAGGTAGCTAGCCTAGTGCTAGCTACGGAGTTTAAAACAAGTTTTATTCTAAAAATCCCTCCTGCAGACGCAGCCTCATAAACTGCGTACTGCCAGGGAGGTCAAATAATAAAAAAATGAATAATGCAAAAATGGTTTATGTTCAATGCATAAAACTTTGGACATTGCAAATTATGAAATATTCTATACAATCAGCATTTAAATAAACATGAATCTGAACTAGGGCTTTAATGTAGTGCTGTTCTCTAGTAACATTTGGTTTATTTTAGCTGGTTTCCTGCAGTCAATATGTAGCACGTCTAGTTGCTGTGCGTCTTGTAGGGCCCTATAACCGGCCGCACCCATCTCTGCAATAACCTCCACATCATATTCCTGAACTCATATTTACAACTGTTTATATTGGTGCTGTTTTTCCCACATAGGCCTCAATTCACTAAGCAGTTTAGACTAGTCTACAGATGGTTTTTAGTCTACTGATGGTTTGGTGTCATGTTTAAGGGCTCGTTTCCACTGTTGCGGTGCGGAATCATCTGCATTCCACCGCGGACGAAATCGCATACGGGTGCGATTCCGCATGCGGTTTTGCCGCGATTTCGCATGCGATTCCGCATAGGTAAGGGTATGTGCGAATTTAACCATGTCACTGCCTGTGTAAATTAACATTATACCTATGCGAAATCGCATGCGACTTCGCGGCAAAAACCATATGCTCAACCCGCATGCGGTTTCCCTATTAAAAGCATTAGCGGCGATTCGCGTGCATTCCTCTCGCACGCGAAATCTAACGGCTCTGCCGTGCAGATTTCTGCCGCACAAAAAAACGCTCCCGCAGCCGCACAAGTGGAAACAGCCCCATCCACTTGCATTGCCTATGCGAATCCGCATGCGGACACCACATGCAGATTCGCTATAGTGGAAACGAGCCATGAGACCTGTTTTTAGACCAGGTCTAAAGCCCAATCAGGAGCGTAACTAGAAATCACTGGGCCCCCCTGCAAATATTTGGATGGGCCCCCCCCCCCCCCATAGGTGCCAAATAATCGTAATGGGGCAGCGTTTCACTGTAAATTAATTGTAAAGTGGGCAGCATTTCACCAGACAATCGTAATGTGGGCCAGAAAATCGTAATGTGCGCAGAGTTCACCAGAAAATCATAATGTGGGCAGAGTTCACCAGAAAATCGTAATGTGGGCAGCAGTTACCAGAAAATCGTAATGTGGGCAGCAGTCACCAGAAAATTGTAACGTGGGCAGCAGTCACCAGACAATTGTAACGTGGGCACCAGTCACCAGAAAATTGTAACGTGGGCACCAGTCACCAGAAAATTGTAACGTGGGCACCAGTCACCAGAAAATTGTAACGTGGACAGCATTCACCAGACAATCGTAACGTGGGCAGCGTTCACCAGAATATTGTAATGTGGGCCAGAAAATCATAATGTGGGCAGAGTTCACCAGAAAATCGTAATGTGGGCAGCGTTCACCAGAAAATCGTAACGTGGACAGCATTCACCAGACAATCGTAACGTGGGCAGTGTTCACCAGAAAATCGTAATGTGGGCCAGAAAATCGTAATGTGGGCAGAGTTCACCAGAAAATTGTAATGTGGGCAGCAGTCACCAGAAAACCGTAACGTGAGCAGCAGTCACCAGAAAATTGTAACATGGACAGCATTCACCAGACAATCGTAATGTGGGCCAGAAAATCGTAATGTGGGCAGAGTTCACCAGAAAATCGTAATGTGGGCAGAGTTCACCAGAAAATCGTAACGTGGACAGCATTCACCAGAAAATTGTAATGTGGGCAGTGTTCACCAGAAAATCGTAATGTGAGCCAAAAAATCGTAATGTGGGCAGAGTTCACCAGAAAATCGCAATGTGGGCAGCAGTCACCAGAAAATCGCAATGTGGGCAGCAGTCACCAAAAAATCCTAATGTGGGCAGCAGTCACCAGAAAATCCTAATGTGGGCAGCAGTCACCAGAAAATCCTAATGTGGGCAGCAGTCAGTCACCAGAATATCGTAATGTGGGCAGCAGACACCAGAAAAAAAATGCCCCTGTAAAAGAACAGAAAACAATTCACTTACCTGTCAGGAGTCTCTCCCGGCCTCTGGTGCGCAGCTCCCCGAGGATCCTCCTGTGCACTGCAGCACATCTCTCGCGCTGACAGGCAGAGTGCAGGGCTACGGCAAGATGGCTGCCGAAGCCCTGTACTGGAGACACTAATAGTCTCCAGTACAGGGCTTCGGCGGCCATCTTGCCGTAGCCCTGCTCTGCCTGCTGGAGGAAAATGCAGGCTGCTGGAGCGGGGCTGCGGGGAATGAACTGGCGCAGCGTCTATTAGACGCTGCGGCCAGTTGAGCACCTTGCTGGGGGGTCCAGAATTGGGCGGGCGGCAGCGCTCCCCCCGCGCACAGTGAGCGGGCCCCAGAGCTGCTCCGGGCCCCCCTGCGGCTGATGGGGTCGCATCTCCGGTAGGTACGCCGGTGAGCCCAATCTACACGATACGATTCTTTGTACGATTCGATTGCGATTCTATTTACGATCCAATTAAATCCGACATGTCAGATCGGGATTCGATTCGATTCAATTCGATTTGCCATTGTTTTGCAATATCAGATTGAATTGATTCGAATCCTGATCGGACATGTCGGATTTAATCGGATTGTAAATAGAATCGTAATCGAATCGTGCAAAGAATTGTATCGTGTAGATTGGGCTTAACATTCAGTAATTGCACAATTCAAAAAAGGCAAAACAAGGAGTAACCATGCCCACTTTTCTGACAGAGATTAAATTCTCATGTTTAGTGATAGAATTACCTCTATATATATCTACCTTCTTATATTCATATATTCATGTGTTATTATCCGGTACTAATTCACATGATTGGACAAAGGGAGGGACTCCTAAAAAGCCACTCCTATACCAAAAACCTGGGGCCTGTCTCCACTT